>NC_080086.1:198261486-198582593 GCF_950005125.1 Chionomys nivalis
TTGCTTATAAAATAAAAAAGTTTTTATATTTTTAAAATCATCACTTTTATTTATGTGTTACTTTATGACCTACTTTTTAAGTAATGATTTTACCTTTTACACAGAGCCCAACTCCAGCTGTTCAGGCCCCTGCCAATCTCAGTGAACCCAGCCCTACTAATGAGGCATTTCTGCACACCATTGGGCGCAAGAAGCTGCTGGAAGCCCAGTATGGCTGCTATGACAGAATACAGGAGCTGCCCCCTTATGAAGGAGAAGGTAAGAGAAGTCATGTGAACCTATATGTGAAACATCATTTAAGAGCGTTTCTTCCTAAGGTCTACAGTGATGGATAGCTGGAACAGGACAGATTCACAGTCCCCACATTATGATGTGCTTGTCTATTTTGTGCAGCAGAAATGATTTCCCCCTACTTCATCTAACATCATTTTGGCTGTCATTTGCCCTTCCGACAGAATTACAACAATAACACAGCACTCACACCTAATAAGCAGGAACAATACAGGACTGAATGATGGCGGGGAAATGGAAAGAGATGAGCAGAGACTGCCTGAGGCAGAACCTGGTCAACCCCTGTCTTGTTTGGATTAATTAGGCACATCTTTCCTTCGATGTCAATTCATTGACAACCTCTGCTATCTTTTCTCTCTTGCTACCCCACCCCCAGTCCCATGGGGAATAAGAAGAGGAAAGAGTTTGCCTCAGGGAGCATTGTTAATCTTTGTCCTTCTTCTTTGAAACAGCCTAAATATTTTCAGGGCTAAGTGTAGTCTACTGCTGTGGAAATCCCAGAGAAAAATAAAAATGAAGAATGTTTGTTAGCCAAACTTAAAATGGCCTTTTAATTCTCTTCCTTGTCTCTGAAACACTTAAAAAATTCAATTAAGACTTTTACATAACTTTAAACATTCTAAAACAAAGCTACTTAGCAAGGGAGAAACGATTAAATATACTCTACTGATATACAGTTTTTTTTAAGTAATAACGAAACAAAAAGGTATTTTACTAAATTACTGATGTATTTTACTAAATTAGAAAATATCCTCATCTCTATGTAAATTTATTTCAGATTTTTGAGGAATTAATTTGTGTCATGAATTTTGATAAATAATGCCCTCACCAAGTTTTTCTTCAAACTGCAATGCTGAACGTGCCTTGACTTGCATGTTACAATTTAAATTCAGCTTCTTGGGTAAACACTTTTTAAAAGGTTAATTTTCTATAAGTAAAAACTTATAAACATACCTCAGATCCCATTTGACCATTTCTGAGTAACACGTTATAATTCCTCATCAATTAAATAAATGAACAGAAATGCAATATTTAGGGTTCCTTCTTTTATAAGAAACCAACCTCAGAACTTCTTACAAAGCAAAACAAGAACCTGCCTGTCATCCAGTGAGATATTTCTCCACATATATTAAAATCATCTGAAAGTTTATTTCCAAAGTAAAAATGGGCCATTTGAAGTATGATTAGTCTTGATTGCAGTGGTAGAGTCAGCCCTCCTTTTGAAGACAGCTTCCTCTACACAGTCCTGTCGTTAGGTCGCATCTTCCAATGTCAGCTTCTCTCTAAACTCCCAGGCCCATATTGCAACCGTACCTGGGACGGGTGGCTGTGCTGGGATGACACGCCAGCTGGAGTGACGGCCTATCAGAACTGCCCAGACTACTTTCCAGACTTTGACGTGACTGGTAAGGTCTTAGTTTCATTTATGATTTTTGTTATGACTAAAAATGTGTTAAGTGGACACGTAGAACCAAATGCACCTGAACTATGAAAGTTACATACAATATTTCACATTGACATCACCTTTCACATTTTAATGTATTTTCATACTATTATTATCCTTTTATACTTACAGTATTTAACACAAAACTGTGTTGACTCTAACTCAGCATATGATCTTGACATCCGTGAATTAAGAATTAAATATTTCTTAATCTTCATGCAGACTTGTACAGATTGTATATTCATAACTTTTAAGAGAAGACACGTTGATTTTTCAGCTCTTGATCCTGTCACATACATATTGTAGATGCTAACACAGAATGCTCAAGCAGAGTGACAGTAAAGGAGGGTCATGTTCTAAGTGACATGGGAGATTAAAGGGTTGATGTCACTTATTTTAATACTGTCATGCATAGAGATCTGAAATTTAGGTAGTTCCATAATCAATACTTAGAAATAGTACAGTGGCATATGGGTAGATTCTCACAGCCTCAGTCCAGAACTATACAGAAAAAATGTGAATAGAAAATGGCATTGGGCAAATTGAATCTAATAAAAGATGAAGAAAATCCAGGCCTAGAAGTGATTAGGGGCTTAGCAGGCCAATTAACTATTCTGAACAGCTTGCTTTAGGAAGCAGCGTACAGCAGATGAATTTGAGAAGGCAGACACCAAAGGGTTAGTGGGGGTAGTTACTTACTATGGGAACTGCCTGGTGAGAGCCAGAAAAATCATACCCAGCCACCAAAGAAAAAGAAAGATCTGTCCCACTGAATTAAATCTAGAAGACGCTGAGAAGGATACATAAACTTTAGTTATAAAAGAGGTCCAGATGAGAAAACAAATCTAGATGGGATCAGCTAGAGACACAACATATCAGATTCTAGAAAAAGATGAGATATTTTTGCAAAAGTCAAACAATTCTGATCCAGCCAAAGGTGTTTAAGTTTCTCTAGATCTCCATAAAAGCAGATATGAACCCTTCTCTGAGGCAGTATTTGGAAAATACTTTAGGGGCTTTCTTCAAGGGAAGATCTCACTTATTAAAGCCAAAATCCTATCCCAGAACAATAGATATAATCAAAGTATAATTACAAGGGCTTTTTAAAAAAATAATGTGAAACAAAATAAAAAACCAGTGTAGGCCAGACACTTCCAGGAATCTCGTTCTGAAAGGTGCTGTATGACAGAGGATTCTGAGCTGCATTCCTGTAACTGCATTCCTAAAATGCTGCGGGATGAGAATGCTTTGAGCCCTTATTATCTCTGTCCAATACACGGTGATTCATTTATCTTGATCTGCAACTTCATTTAAGGTGACTTGACTGGAACAAAAAAGCTGTTCTGCAATTGAGAGTAGTAAGTCAGTTCGAAAGTAGCAATGAGCTCTTGCCCAAGTAGCTATAAATATTAACTTAAAGGCAAGGTTTTGATAAGCAAAGTGGAGATTTCCAGTCATAGGTCTGTCTTTTCAGTCTAGTTTTTAGATGGATCCATATTAGCTAAGAGTCAAAATCACTTCTAAAGAAAAGCACATCTGTCTTCAACACATTTCAACTCCTTATGATTTTTTGTTGACATAGGGCTCCATCTTAGTATCACAAAAATACTCCAGGGAAATGTCAAGAGGTTTCGTGTTTGAAGAAGTGCTTGGTATAAGACAGATGGGGTGGGCTGAGGAGTCTCAATCAGCAAGTTTGTAAAGGCAGGAAAATGTGAGTTTGTTCCCCAACACCCACATTAAAATCTAATCACAGAGGCACACCCTTATATCCCAGTGCTGGGAAAACAGAAGCAGAAAGATACGTCCACGTTATCCAAATTGGTGAGCTCCAGGTTCATTAGGAGATGATGTCTCAAAGCATAAGAGGGAAAACAATTGAGAAAATTTACAACACACCTGCCTCTGTGTTCTGCACACACCGCACACACACAAGAACATACACACACACACATATACAGCACAAAAGCAATAGTGAACAAGTGAGTTCAGTATTGGATTCTGAAGAGGACATAGTTTACAGTAATATGGTAGAGCGTAAACAGGAGCATTTACCAAGGAGGCTTCTGAGACCCTGTACCTTGACTCACTCTATCACAGTAAATGCCAAAGTGGCAAGATGTTCCATGTTATCTCTGTTTGTGTTCTACAATTTGATTCATTCTTAGGAATGGCTTGTCAGCTTTAGACTATTACTTTTCTTCTTTAGATTTGACATATTAATGCACTACCATTCTGTTTCATTAACAGAAAAGGCTTCAAAATACTGTGATGAAAATGGAGAATGGTTCAGACACCCCGACAGCAATCGAACCTGGTCCAACTATACTCTGTGTAATGCTTTCACTTCTGAGAAACTGCATGTAAGCTCTACTTAAAATTTTAGTATTGGATGAGAGTGTCATTGTTTGTACATGGAAATGGATGCAAAACTATGAAATATCTGTTACCAAAAACCAACAAACAAAAGACCAACAGATAGCTATGTAAGGAAATAGGGTTTCTTGAAGACATTAGAGAAAATAGCATTTCCCTTCTTGTTGGTACTCAGTAGCAATACTTCTGCTTGAATGTAAAATTAGGCCAGTGATGATAAAGATAATTCTTTATACACAGCACATAATGGGATTTCCTTTTGTGCCAAAAATTAGGCAGCATTTTAAGGAACTCACTAATATCTTCCTCCTCCTGAGAGAGTTCCATAACCTCCAGTTTTCAGAAATCAACAAGTTACAGTTACAACCTCTTAACACACGCGTTGGATATGATCTCAATTTTACTATTGTGTATGGTGAAGCTTCCCATCCATCCACTGATATATTGAGGGCAGTACAGATAATTTCCAGACGTGTTTACTCCAATTTGATAATACTTGTGCCTTACAGGCTGTGAAATACTTTTAATAATATCTTGACTTTAAAACTTTTATTTAAGTCCCTTGAGGAGGGAAACATATGCTATTTTGTCTTAAGCTACATTAAAAATCTGAAGATATTACTAAATCTACACTAGCTCCTTTACCGTGAGGGCTGGGAGAAATGACATTGATATTTAACTGTAAAGAAAATCTCTGAAGGATCCTGCTAGCTACAACATGGACCAATCATTTCCTTCAAAGAGAGACCTGTGCATTAAGTCAGAAACTAAAAGCACTTCATGCTTTGTTTAGCTTTTGAAAAGTTCAGAAGTATATAGATGTTTTCATTTATTCAAACTGAAAAAAAATGACAACAAGAAAACCAAAGTAAATAGAGACCAGTTGACTGGTGGGACACCTTCAAGATCAGATGAGGTCACCAAAGTTTTTGGCCGCTTTACAAAACATTTAACTATTCCACATCATAGATATATGTTTATTCTCTAACGGAGAACTAGTCACCTAATGAAGTTTGATGGAAGTGATATAACCATGTAGGGAATTTCATGAGTGCATGCTAATTAGGTTCATATGACTGTGTTAGTTAGAGTGTTAGGAGAAATACAAATCAATAAACGACTCTCGCTGCTGCTGTTTGACCTCCTCAAACACTTTACCACATGTGAGAAAGAAATGGCTGTAAGAAGAAATACTCTCTTTCAGGTACTAGATGTGAAAAAAGAAACTATAGTGTTCTGAATTTACTAAGGAAAATATTCTTTTGAGTAAGCTAACGTAACAGCAAGAGAACTGAAATAAATTAATTGTGGTTATAAAAAGGATAGAATTAGCAAATTGCTTACAAGGAGAATGTTAGCTTCTTCAGCCAAGAAAACACTAATGGAAATTTTTCATTTTACTTAAATTGATATAGAAAGGTATTATCTCCTTGAATTTAGAGTTAAATAAAAGTGAAAAGCTCTGCCACCAACCTCCCTAATCTTTCTGAGTTGTTCTAAGTTTCAGGGTTCAGAGAAATCTGGAAAGATTTCATCTACACTTAAGTGAATTTTACATACCTGTTGCTGAATACAAGACCTCAGGACTTAAAATCCACCTAGATTGCTTACTAAGATTAGGAATAATAACTTATAATTTATTCAAAAATCACTTCTGCAATATTTTAAATGATTTTGTGTCAAGAAATTTTGTCCTTTGAAAGTGAAAGTGGTTCTTTAAAGTTTGTTTCTATGTACACCATTAATATAGAAAAAAATAATTTCATCCTCTGAAATATTTGTTGTAAGTTTTAAGATACATTTTAAGGTATAAACCTCTATTGGTTTATGCTTACATTTAGAAATAGAAATTACTGTTTCTGTCCAATTCACGGTTTATCTAGTTAAATGATTTTCCAACTCTTTCTGCTATAGAATGCATATGCCCTGTACTACCTGGCTCTTGTGGGTCATTCTTTGTCGATTGCTGCTTTGGTTACTTCCCTGGGGATCTACCTGTTTTTCAAGTAAGCACATTTAAAATACCGCTTTGTTTTTGTTTTAGGGTCAACTTTATTTTGCATCTTCATTCTCAGCAAGACAATATCATAAGAAAGTTCTTGAAGTGCCACCCTTCATTACTTATTATTATTATCATTGTCATTTTTTCACTTACATAAATAACAGTAACTCTTGAAAGAGTAGAGTTATGGGGATTGTGGGAGAATGATAAATTAGCAAGAAAACTGAAATGAGCTAAACATACTTTGAACTCTACTCCAAAGAGAGCAAGATCTATTCCTTATCATCCTCAAAGGCAATGTGTCTCCTTCCCATATTAATTTTGCAAACCCATAAGGGCCCTGTGATCACACAATAAAAATTCATTTGACACAGCTAAAGTTCCACCATGGACAGATGAGAAAATATCCTCTATTTTCTTTTACTCACACATCCTCAAGTTCAAATGCAGCTAACCTAATTATGAGTTGTATGATAAGTGAATTTAACCAGAACATGAGTAGGACCGGCAATATATGAGAGCATCCCACTGAGAAGGAAGAGTGCATTCTGACTCTCTGTGACTTTGACTCAATCAAGTAAGGTCAAAGAAAGCTTCTGAAAGAACTTAGTTCATTGCCCAGTGCTAATTTATTGACCTTCTTAGTTGTTGTTCAAACAGTAACTTTCTAAGATAATTGGGAACAAAATTCCAGTGAAGAATTTAACCCAAGGTTGTATCTATATACTTGGTTGTATTACTTATGATGAAGTTATTAACTTGGAAGAGAGAAGTTTCACCATAGTGGGGAAGTTTAGTATGATAATTTTGTATTTTATAGCATGAATCCATAGGATATGTGAGACACTAACATGTGGTAAGATTGTGACTTCTAAATATTAGAAAATAATTCTCTAGAATAAAGGCAGGAGGCACTGCATTACCCTTTTATAAGTCCTATATTCTGGGATAGTATCTTTCACCTAAATGTTTACACTAGTTTCAGTATAAAATTTCAGTTCTTTTATATTTTGTTGCATAAAATAAGACTACTGTTTGTTCTCTGTGAGGAAATAAGAGCTAAATACCTAAACAGCACCTAAAATTTTGACATGGACATAAATAGGTGCTGTGGAAATTCTGTAGAATTCCCAGCTTGTGGAGAGGGTATTATTTATTTTGTTCATGTAAATATTTCCTCCTTAGAGATGGCTATCACCAATAGTTGACAAATACAAAAGCCAAAATAGGTGAAATAGCCTAAGGATATTGTCTGGCAATATACATCTGCTATGATTTCACAGATAGGAGTCCAGAAAGATGAGATTTGAAGACACAATGGTTTTATCATAAAAAAATAAGCCATCACAGCATGATGTCTCTGCCAAACCTAATTCAAATGGTGTACTTGTTCCTTTAATACATGAACAATTAAAGCAGAAACAAATATGAGAAAAACACTGCAAAAATAATCTTACTATTTAAGGCATCATATCCTCTTTAAATGAATGTATATAAAAATCTTTTAAATAACTATATTTTGTATTATGAACTCTTGGAACTAGAAAGATGGCTCATGAGTAAAGAGCTCAGTGTGAAAGCAAGAAGACCTGAGCAGAGGTTCCCAGCGCCCATTTAAAAATCCAGGTACAGCTCTTCTATAGCCCAGCACTAAGGCATCAGGAGAGACATATGGTTGCTAGAGGCTCCGTGTCCTCAGTGTCCACCCAAGCTCCAGACTCAATGGGAGACTATGTTCCAAAAAGTAAAGAGCGATCAGAGAAGACTCAAATATTAACCTCTGACCTCCACACTCACAAACACACAGTTGCATCCCCAACCCCTCCAGACTCAGGAATACACCTATATGTATTTCAAATAAAAATAAGTTAGAAATGCTGTAAATTGAGGTTTCTCTGTCCCTCCCCATCCCACAGTCGCTTCTAACTAATCACTCAGAGGCTTTGTATTAATTACAAACTGTCCTAAAGTTCAGGCTAATTACTAACTAGCCCTTACATTTAAATTAACCAATTTCTATTAATCTATGTATGGCTATGTTTCCCTGACTTTAATCAGTCTTCTGGCATCTTGCTTCTTAGGCTGCTGGTTCATTTCTATTCAAACTCCCCCCTTCTCTCTACCTATATTCAGTTTGGCTTTCCCGCCTAGCTATATTCTGCTTTGTTATAGGCCAAAGTAGCCTCTTTGTTAACTAATAAGAGCAACTTATACTCACAGAGTAGAGAAGGGTTATCCCACACAATGAACCTTTATTAAAATAAACATCCATAATTTATGCCTCATTTCCTGTGTTACAAGTGTAAATTTAAAGTAAGCCACATGTGCGTTCTTTATTGTAACACCACAGTAACACAGAAACTGAAAAAGTATCAGTAGGGAAAATCTGGTACCAAAATTATTGACTGACACAAAATAAATGCAATATAAGTGTTTGGTATAATTATCATTGCTATCATCATTATTGTGTTTGGTACTAATAGTGACTGTAGAATAACACAAATTCTGGAGAGCTTTCCTTGAGTTCCAAATCCAAATAATTCTCTATGTTTAAGGTATGTTACATGCATTTAAATATATAGTGACTTATAGATAGAACAATAGAATGCTAATTTGATTTTCATTAAAATATTACCCTGATAATACTAGAGATAATTAGCCCAAGGGGAGAGCACATCCTTAGCAAGATACTAATCCTCTACTGAAACAAGGATTCAAAAAATGGCCCCTAGCACTTTGAGCCATGGCTACATTTATTATTTTGTGTGATTATAATTTTGAATATTTTTTATTCTTTCGCTTTTCTTGTGGTTTTATTTTTAAAAAGAATTCAAAGGTGGGGTTTTAGCATCATGCCTTTTAACGAAAACTGTTGTGAGTCATGATGATTTATTTGTTTGCCATGGTGAAGGGCAACT
The DNA here is from genome assembly GCF_950005125.1 of Chionomys nivalis. NCBI lineage: Eukaryota > Metazoa > Chordata > Mammalia > Rodentia > Cricetidae > Chionomys > Chionomys nivalis. The sequence goes on from NC_080086.1 coordinate 198,270,518, forward strand.
GAGAAATAAAGAGACATCCCCAAATTAATCTCATGTTGTGATTGCTCTGCTGTGTTCTGATCATTATAATTGAAAATACATTTTTAATGCTAGCAATTGATTCTCTGTGTCTTGTTGCTTTATCAGTCCTTCTTCTGTTTAATCTCTTATTGTTTTTCTCCCAGGAGCCTGAGATGCCAAAGGGTGACGGTGCACAAGAACATGTTTCTCACTTACATTCTAAACTCTATCATAATCATCATCCACCTGGTTGAGGTAGTGCCCAACGGTGATCTGGTGCGACGGGATCCAGTAAGCACTATTGGGTTTTGATTTTAATTTTATAAATACCTATAAATATTAAGTACCTGTAAATATTAAGCATGATGCCAAAACTTGACTTTGTTAGTTAAAGTATAATCATAATTAATTCTGAAGTTGAGTTTTACATTAAGAAAGCCTATCAGTAATTCATGAAAGTAATTGTTACACATTAAATGGGTGGGGATCTTTGAAACATAGGTAAGTAAGAATTATGCAATGAATCATATGTTTTATGACAACCCAATAATTTATCAGTGACAATGATCTACTAATATCTATGGGAATAATACTGAGCACTTCTTGGGGATACAAATAATACTAGACGTGCCATACCAGTGGTTTCCAGTAAATTCCAGTTTGCCACTGATTATTATATATGGACAAAAAAAGTGATTGTTATGCTCCTAGGATGTGCTTTTGCAGTCACCTCAGCTGTAAGCACTTGTGCATTGACTCAAATAAATCACACAAATATGGTCAAGTTCTATGTCTACACACTTGGAAAAGATCCATATTGACATAAAGAAATAAAAAAAAAACTTAAGGTCTACCAGACAGACATTCATGAAACTCATGTCATGTGCACCATTATTCTATGTATTATTGAGAACTTGTCATTTGGCTCTATCGCCTAGAACTGCCATGGATTCCTTTTGCCAAAATTTTCCTGAGGGTTGCTTACGAAATTCACACCTGTCTTTAACATTCTTTCTTTTTCTCTTAGATTGTGCTCCTCATAATACTTTCTAAATGTGTCTACACTTTAGTCAACTGGTGAAATAGAAATATTAGCTAGTTGCTATTCGCATGATGCTGAAGTTCAGTTGCTATAAAGTCAATTACAAAACAGTTTAATGATATAATGATTACATTGCATATGAAATTGCCAATATTTGATCCTTTCTGTTCTGAAACATTGACAGATGCATATATTTCATCATAACACACATATGTGGACAATGCAGTGGGAACTGTCACCACTCTTGCCCCAGAGTGCAGAGGAGGGAAAGATGGACTCTAATGACAGTGAAGTGGTATGATGAGGACTGGCCTTCAAAAACTCGGGACTATGTCTCCAGACACAACCAGCCTGGGACAAAACCACAAGGGGGGAGGGGGTGGGGGTTGCTTTCTCCTATTTCATTCTCATCTACTAGTTTGTGTAGAGGGTCTCATTCACTGAGCTGAAACCAGAAACTGGCGATCAAGGAAACTTTAGTAGATGTAGATAGATATGTTTCCAGAACAGTGGGAATGGGGAGGAGAGGGAACCAAAAAGCAGAAACTGAAACTATCTAGCATACAGAACTGGCCAGGGCATATTTTAACTTTTGTTTCTCTGCTTAACTGTATTATGCGAGCATCTGTAGATAGCCTCATTTTTCAAATCTGGCATTTGACAGTTATGCCAACCCAATGATAAAAATGCGTGAAATCTGCCCAGAGCATGCATCCTGCATAACAGTGCATAGCATGGGAAAGAAGCTTAATTTGGCTTCTAACGAAACCTACAGTACTAATCACTTGCCATTTGGATATTTTCAGAAATGCATTGTGATTCTTCTTTAAAACCCCTGCCATCTGCTAATGGACACAAAGTCTTATCTTACCTGATTGTGTAATCAAATGGATTTTCCTTGATGACTTTTCTTTTTAAATTCCAACGGATTGAAATAAAATTAATCTCATTTATTTTAATGCTAACATTTCCAGTGAGAAGTGGATATTACTCTATATTTAAAGTTAGAAAACTAAAGTTCTGTGAAGGCAAATTTCTTTCCTGTTATGACTACTTGGAGATAGGATTCAAAACTAGCCCAATCTCATTCAATCCTATCTCTCTTTTCTATACTCTTGACGGTCTGTTATTTTCTTATGTTCTTGGAAAAAAAAAAAAGCAGTCTCATCCATTGCAATGATTCTCGTCATTAGTCATGCATAGTATGGTTAATTAATGAGCCAACTCCATCAAAGTAGAAGCAATGCACTAAGCGTCTCTCAGGACTGTCAGAGTTTTGGCTTTTTCATTTCTCATTAAAGGGTAGCACTTCAGTTATTGAGTAACCGACCACACTGCCCTGGGACTGGTGCTCTGTCACACTGTGAAGTACTTAAGCTCACAAATAGATTTTCTCCCATCTGCTTAGCTTTCTCCCCTGCTGTTCTTAGCAAAGAGGACCCTCACAGTTTGTGAGATCTTGCTGACCTTGTTATCATCTTGAAATAGTCCAAAAAAAAGCTAGTCTCTACCCCATTACCAAGTTTACTATGAAACTGTAGAAACTAGTGCAAACTTAGCCATCAAATGAGAATAAAAAAAAACCAATAAACCAACAAAAAGCCTTGCTTGTTCCTAAGGAGTTGTCCTAGACCAAAAGAAGGATAATACTTTTAGGATTCCCCAAGAGCATAATATTGTTGTAAGCTCACAAGGTTTCTGCTAACTGTTACCAAGTGGCTAAGTCCTTGCATCTCCATGCTTGTCATTTCCAATGACTTTATTACACAACTTCTTGTTCATAATAGTCTCATTAACTGTCTTTGCTAAATGATTTCCCTTTCATAAGCTGTCTTAGTGGAAGACATGCCAAGGCATTCTTCCAGTCAAGCTGTTCTTAGCCATCAAAAATCATCTGTGTCTATCCTGTGGCTCCTCCATTGCCTAGAACCTTTATTGAAGCTGGTGAGCAGATGTCTGGAGGGCTGGCCTGGCCACTGTGCTGCTGACTTCCTGGGAAAATGTCAACGAGATCTTAGGAGAGCCAGAGAAATAAACAGGACACTTTCCAGTAGTGTATAGATAAGAGGTTGATTCTCTCACATGCCTTAGAGCAAAAGAAAAGAAGTTCATTCTTGAGGCATGAAAAACAAAAGCTGGTTCTCCCATCAGTACATTTTTGATCTAACAAACTCATTAGTTTAGATATATAGGAATAAATCTCCTAAAGAAAACCCATGGTACACTATAGCTAAGAATTAAGTGTTTAGTGAACACTCAGGATTCGAACGCTAATCTTCAGCCTGGACAGAAATGATGCTATTAGGTGACAATATGCCCTTCTGCTGTCATCTCCTTTGTCTAGGAATTAACCCGGGCTCACACAGCATGCTGTGTTTTGCAGCCACACTTGTAAGAGTTTGTAATACTTTAGCCTGTTTTGAAATATGGCTGTTTTGATCATGAAAAAAGAAAAGAACACAAATCTAAATATATTTCTCCATGGATCTAAAAGTGAAACTTCCTTTTGTCTAAGTCTAGACAAAATGAGAATGGGCTGCCAGTATCAGCTCAATTACATGGTGAATAGTGATGCCATAGCTTGTTTTCTTTCACAATCCCAAATGTCTATTGTATCCCTGAGAGAAAGTGTGGAAACCAAACCTCTCGCCAAATCATTTAAATAGTACAGGCCAAAAGTCAATGATTATAATCTAAAGGTTAACTCACGTCCATAAAGTGCACAGCCTATGCCTCTCCTAGAAGGAATAAATGAGGGGATTTGCTTCAGTACTTTCCTTATTTGAATAGTTGCTGCTTTTCAATGAGAATTGGCTAAATCAAACCCTCCATAAACAAGCAGCATAGCACCACTCGAAGAGGGAAGCAAAAATTGCTTCAGGAATTTTCTTAAACAGGCACATTTGAAATGTTTCTGGTCCTTGAAACTATCTCTGGAAGACACAAGGTGAAATTCTCTTATCTCACCTTGTAAATGTAGTTTATCACAAGTGTATTTATCAAAGCCCAATTTCTTGGAAATCATTTTTCATCCAGAAAATTGTTTCTGTGGTTCTAGTAGACCCCATCATTTAAGTATGAGTAAAGAAGGCATGTCCCTATTGCCAGAGAATTGAGGATAATAAAATAGATGATAACACGGAAGATTCATCTGTTTTTCCCAAACTCCATTTTTCTTGGCAGTAAATTTGCCCTGTCTAATGAGACAGCCATGCCACCATATAAAGCCTATGGACTATGTTCTCAATCCTACTAAGCTGTAGTAAAAAGGAGCCGGCTGTGTCCCGCCTGGCTCCCGACTGCCCAGCAAAGCCCGCCGCCCGGATCCCGTCCGCCCGGATAGCTTAACCCCCGAAATAACAACACAGAAATTGTATTAATTATATTACTGCCTGACCCATTAGTTCTAGCCTCTTATTGGCTAACTCCCAAATCTTGATTAACCCATTTGTATTAAATCTGTGTAGCACCATAAGGTCGTGGCTTATGGGGAAAGATTCTAACCTACGTCCGTGTTGGGCAGGAGAATCATGGCGTCTGCCACACTAAGCCATATGCAGAATCATGTATTTAAAGTTACTTTAAGGTGCTGATTTGAACTATCTCTCTTAAAAAAAAAACAACAACAATCCAAATAGTAGAAAATAAAGATTTTTCCCTCACCATAAAAAGTAGAGACAAGGAGGGAAAAAAGGTGCAAATAAATAAATAGGAAAGAATATGTAACAGAAAAATCTTTTGGAAAGGGGATGTTATTGACATTGTCAATCTACAAATATTTATTGAAATATCAGGTGAACATTATATAAATAGTCATAAACTGAAGCAAAGCTAATTCACCAGTACACTTTCCATTTCAGATAATATAAGGATATCAGTCTCCTCTTAAGAAGAACACAGTACTTAATTTTCAAAGATATTTTTCTCTCCTAAGCAAACTAAACCGGCGAAGGGACATATTTTCCATCTTTGTCCCTGGTCTCAAGCCAATGACTCAGTACCCAAAAGTTTTTCTATCCAATAACTAAAGTAATATATTAAAAAGAAGAATTTCATTCTTGATGAGAGAGGTCAGCTCATCTCATATGTCCCAAATGTGGTGGTACCCCGTCAATAAGATCTTTGATGTAGTTGTGAAGGAAAGAAAGAACATAGAACATCCCACTCAACGGTGGTGAATCTCTGTGGCTCTGTACCACCTTTTCCATCAAGGTAGTCACTTTCTCCCTCCAAAGTTTTTGATAGGTTTATTATTTCCTGTATTACTAAAGATAAGATTCTTTTTCCTTCACTTCTTCTATTTTGTTTTTTTTTTTTCAAGTTAAATTCAAAATAACTCATGCCATAAATAAGGGCTGAATAGATCCTCAGTTTACTGAGTGATGTGAAAATTGCCCATTGTCATTTAAGCATTTCATTTCCATAATATCTAAATTTTCACTTTTCTTGTTCTATCTGTTCATTCAATGATCTCTATGTAGAGTCAAGAGGCAGCTTTTAAAGCATTGTTCTTTTTGCATCTGAACAAAGCTGCCAGGGTACTTGTCATTTTCTAGAAAGAAATATCTGTCTGAACTTTCTGTCTGATTCTAAAGCGGACAATACAGGGAGATTGGTTCTTACTGGAAACCCTTTGCACTTTGCACCTCAAAAGCTGAGACAATCAGATTATATTTTTATAGCATCTTATCTAAGTAAAGGCAAAAGAGTCCCAAGCTCGAAAATGGCATGATTTTCTTCTGACGTTCACTTGTCCACAACAGTTGAGCCATCAGACCATACCAAAGCATCATCCTAAGAGGTTACAGAAAGGTCAAACTGAAAGAATTCTCTGTATCTAGACAATGGGGATTGGAAAGTCCATATTGAAAAAGACTGCTCCTTCCCAGCCAAAAGCTGCTGGTACAAGGCAGAACATATAAACGATGGAGAGACGACTGAGAAAAGAGACAGGAATGGCAAGTCCACATAGATTAAACTAAATGGGGTTACCTATTTCAATATCCTCGGGGAATGTAGACTGGAAACAAACATATGTGGTAGATTTGCTTGGGTGCTATTATGGGCAGTCTACTCTGGCCTACTATTCTTCATTTCACTTAAACAGTAAAACCAGTTCTGTGGTGAAAAATACGTTGTTAAAATTTGGTTTATTCTTATCCAGCCATTATAATCATCATAAAGTGTTATAGATTATATGTCTAATTTAAGAGAAAATGGTTATGGCTGATTAGTTCTTATATTGCATAATATTTGAACAGAGCAATTACAGGACCCTAAAAGTAAAGGATAGTCTTCTGAGAAAGGTGAGGAATTTAGGTGCTCTTTCGATAGATAGATAGATAGATAGATAGATAGATAGATAGATAGATAGATAGATAGATAGATAGATTCTGACCATATATGTTCAGAGGAATCCAAGAGTGTTAGTAGATCTAAAATAACTCAACTGATATTTAAGTTACCAACAGTCCAACTGGGAATTTATACTTTGGATTTAACTATGTAAAGTACTTATTCAAACAAACAAAATGAGAAAACTTCAAAGGAATATAACAGAATCTAGACTCTGAACCAGAATCTACAACATCCCAATATTTATGATATCTAGAAATAGTTCAGAGGTACCAGATAAAAAGACAATTTTAGAAAATATGGTGTATTGTCAAGAGAAAGGACAGCTGGGTGTGAGTATTCACACCTGAGATCCCAACACTCAGGAGGCTGCAACAGAAAAGTTCCCATGTGTGTCGGGCCTGGCTAGGCTACAACAAGAAAGTAGAATTAAGGTCAACTGTTAATGTAACCCAGATGTTAATTTATCAGACTATGTGCTGGTCACATGACTATGCTAAAATTGTGAGTGAATAATGAAAAGACAAGAAATCTTAACCAGAAAAGTTGAAATTACTAAACATGAACTACATGGAAATCCTAGAACAAAAAAGAAAAGGAACTGAACTTTAAATGTATGACATTAGATTAGCTTATGTGCAGGACAGAGACCACAGAGGAAAGACTCAGCAAAATCAATGCTTAATCAAGAGTAACTATCCAATCTGAAGAATATACATAAAATATCAGGGGAATGAGGAGTTTCAAGAGCATGTAAGTCACATACATAAAAATTCAAAATGCAGATATTATGCATACGATGAAGAGACAACAAAGAACTGACTGGAAACAAAATGAAGCTAAAAATGCCAAAAAAAAAAATCCTAAACTTCATGAAAGATAAATTGTCTTAATCAAAATTCACTTCTTGAACAAGGAATTCAGATTATTAGATAAAAAGGCCATAATTCTCGCTGCACATACCCTAATTTCAGAAGATACCAACTACTGAAAATACACCATGTTCAATTTCTTTACTTTAGAAAGTCAATGCATGTAACAGGGAAAACCAGAACATTCTAAATCAAGTTCAGGACACCTTTATTAATTTAGTCATAAATATTTTAAATTGTCAATTTGACACCTGAAAGTTGTTTTGTAAGTTTGTGAAAAAACAAGCCATAGTGGAACCATAGTATATGTTTACTTAGTAAAGGAAACTAGAAAATTGGGCTAATGTAAGTTAAGTGTGGACCACTAGAGAGTGTCTGTGTACAGTCAATGGAACATATGCAGACCATTTTTTTTTTTTTTTTGCAAATTGCTTTACAGTCAAGCAGCTCTTCTAGCATGGACACAGGAGAAAATAACAGGATTTATTTGGGTGTTTTATTTAGGGAGTGCCATCATCAGAGGGTACCTTTTCTGGATACTTAGAAAACATGACAAAGATCCAAATGCAACCAACATAAAAGTTCAGGTCTGAAGAGTTTACCCCAGCATTGTACATTTTCTATGGATGTCAGCAGCCTGATCCCTTCAGATACGTCATGATCTTTACAAAGATTCCAAGATTTTCAGTACTATTTTATTAAAATTAAATGCCGTGAAAATTGTGTCCACTCTTGATAGACAATTCTGGTTTATGTATTAAATAATTATATTAATTAAGGGTTGAACACTCAGTTGAGCTACTTTATGAGCCATATACAAAGTCATATTCATTTAAATTGAATAAGCATCTGTTGCTCACCTATATTTGAATATTATTGGATGTAAGTAGTGGAGGAGTCAGACGTATAAAGATGACTCAATTGCATATGTAACAACGACTGCAGGTTTACTCAATATGTTAAATTAAATTAAATTTTAAAATTAACCTAAAAATTGAATCAACATAGATCACAGATCTTTGATATTTTCACACATCAAGTTAAATGTTTAGAAATTGAATTATTTATTCATCTCTGTTGATCAAGTAAACATAGCTTCACCCTCCTGTTTCAGTATTAAAGTGAAGTAATTAAAAGACATCTTCAGAAACTCCAAGGAGATGCAAATAAACATCCTGAATGACTGGAGATCACTTAAATGAGCAACAAAGTCTACTTCTGTTTTAAATACAAGGCATGGAAGAAGTAAAATTTGAATTTTTAGATCAGGAAAAGGCATTTTGGAGTTAACACACTGGCCCAGTTCAAATTTATTTTGAAACATTTTGAATTTTATATAATAAGCCAATTAGTCTTAAATGTTTGCCATATTTCCCTAGGAACTTGTTTGTCCCTCAATAACTAAAGAAAGAGGAAAGAGATTCTTTGTATCACTCTATTTTGTTTTAATATTTTCATAAGGAATTGAAAAGCAAATTTATAGACAGCCACCTTTTTTAGTATAAAATAGTCCATATTGCATCCCCTCCTCACCATACCCTCAAAAGTTCAAATGCTAGAGTGTGAGCAGAGTGCTTTACAGTACCAACCAATGTGTTCAGCTTTGACACAATCTAATACTCCACTCCTTGCTGGTTGTCCACAAATTGAGTAGAGAATTTAATGTTCTTAAAACAAGCCCCTTTAGTTGGCTTTATTGATTCTTCTAAATGCCAGACTTTGTTATGTACCTGAGAAAACAACTGTTAAAATAATTTAATAGTCAGATTAACTAGAAAATATATATTTCTAGAAGTCATTGTGCATGATTACATTTATTTGTTTACTTGTCTGTCTTGCCACCAGAAGGTCACTCCCCTGACCATAAGCATTGAACTCTGCAAGAATAGAACCTTTAAGGAATATATGACTATTATTTTTAATTTTCCCTTGATACATTTGTTATAAGGCAAAACAAAAAAATGTCTTGATATGCTTATGAAGAAAGTAAGTATTAAGTACATTACTCTGAAGTAGTGGCTGTTGTGCTGTGGGCCAAGCATTCAGTATTAATAAATCAATAACATATGTATCAAATAAGGTGTCTGTACATAAAACATATTTAAAAAAGCAATGTATTGGTTACTTGATAAAAAAAGTTGTGACCAGGGTCTCAAAGAGCCCTCACCTTGTATTATGCCTACGTGAACAACTTAATGCTTGCTAATTCAGTATTTATAATGACTTTCAGAAGGTAAATACTAAAAATAATGGAAATGAGCTTGGTTAAACATGAAACCTCAGCTACTCTGAATCATGTAGGCAAAAGGCCATCTCCACCTACTTATCTCTTCCCCTAGAAGAGAAAAGTCACCACAGCCTTTAGGAATCCAGGAGAAGCTGGGATTTCAAAGAGTTATCTTCAAAAGCAATCTAGAATCTCAACTGAATTTCTCATTTTACTGATATGAATGTTGGTGCCATCGTAGCAAGTACTTACTTAGTAAATACAAAACTGATGCACGAGTCAATCAACTAATCTTGGTAAGGAAGAGAATCTGATGGCAAGCACTGCAAGGTCAGAAGTGTTCTTTCCCAAACCATATATAGGTATTGCTTTAGGTTTTCTGACATAGTCTATTTTCAACATTTTTATTCCTCTTGGTCTGAACCAGAGGTTGATTCTACCTTTGAAAGCTTAACAGCTACTTTTTATGAACCAACCTGTCTTCTCCTATGAATTCTGAAGGGAAAAGAAACAGTAGAATACATATTGGCTCAACATATCGCTTCTCATCAACCAAATGAATTATAACTCTTATGCATTCAATAGAAATTTACAAGCCCAGAAAGGTGCTTTGGATGAAAGTCACTTCATTTCATTGCTTTATGAAAAAAAGATTGAAATCCAACTAGACTCAAAGGTACCCCAAGGAGGAGCAATGTAATAGAATACATATCATTTGATAAAATAATCGCTGGGCAAACAGCCACATCCTCTTATCTAAAATCAGAATGTTGAGTCTAGTTGTCATTGTCTTGTGGTTGTTAGAAGGTAATCAATGCTAGGTGCCCTCAGGTAGGGGTCCTTAACTAGACACATTTTGCTCCACAAAGAACATGTGGAAGTATCTGGAGCCGTGATGCTATAGACATCAGTTAGTTAAAGGGCAGAAAGACTGTTAACTGCCAACAAACCTAGGACAACCCTTCACAACAGCAACCAGTTATCTAGCTCAAAATGTTAATGTTGCCAAGATAAGGAAACCCACTTTAGAAATGACTAGGAAATAACAGGATATTCTGTTACGTGGTTTGTGGTTTTCTTATACAGATGGTTAAGAGATTTAAGTCTATACTGGTATGCTTCCTAAGTCTTCTCTGAATAATCATTGATCCTAATGTACAGAGAGGATTTGGCAAACACTTGGTTCCTAATATAAAACACAGAGTTACCTCTGAAACAGAAGCTGAGGTCAGCATGGGCTCCAGGTTCATACAAGATAACTTTCTCCCTGGCCATCTCCTCTTTATGGTTAAGAAGGCATGGCTGACAGACCCATCAGCTTCAGCAGCAGCACTTAAAATGTCTCGGGTTATTTACCTCATGGATCACAGGATGAGAAAATAGTACAGAAGTTTAATGTCAAACATTTGGATGAAACTTATTAGTTTCAGACACCTTGTAGGAAAATGAACTGCTCTAGGTAAGTCTCCAGAATTTAATGGAGAAAAGAATATTCTGTGGCCTCAGCTTCATTGGCCAATGTGGCTATTTTCATACAGTACTTGTGACTAACATTCAGTCCCTTTGATTGCTAAATATAGAAGGCATATGTTAACAAATACTCAGGGTAATTCTTGAGAGTTCAATGCAGATACGTTGGCTCATAATTGCACTCCTCCCTTTATCACCAGATCTATAACTATGCCTTCCTTTAAGTTTCTTCATTTCTTTCTAACAGATAAGTTGCAAGGTTCTGCACTTCTTTCACCAATACATGATGGCTTGCAACTATTTCTGGATGCTCTGTGAGGGGATCTATCTTCACACTCTCATCGTCGTGGCTATGTTCGCAGAGGAGCAACGCCTGTGCTGGTATTACCTTCTTGGCTGGGGTATGTATTTCATACAATAGACTTTTGAGCTAGATCCAACTGGATTCACATGTTTATAGCTTTCTTCTGGTCTTGATTTTAGAAAACACAGTCGGCATTCTAGTCTTTAGAACCGCCTCTCTCACATATTTCTGTCAGGTCTAGTTTACTTATTTATTTGAAATAAAATTGATGAAATTTTTTCCATAAGTGTGTTTCAGAAGTATCTCTCTGTCAAACTCAGAAAATATCCCATGAAAACAATCACTAGCTATAAATTTATTCTTACCTATGACAGTCAGCTGAGACACGGAAGGAACATTTACATTTTTCTTTCCATACTGATGCTCTGTAAATTAGTTATAAAGCTTGTTGGCATCTTTGGCTCAATAGAAATCTCTACTTAGCACATTACCAACACAAAGAAAAAAGAAATGAGTTGTTTACCTGTATCAAAAAGGAAGGAATAATAAGTAAGTATTTATACAATACCTTAACCTTCCTTGATAAGTCAATATTTAAAACTTCATTAGCATGAGCCAAGTAGAATCAAAGAATATTACACTCACAGTAGCCACAGAGAAGGGCACTGCTAATCAGTGCTGGCTAAGGCAGTAGATCTCTAGTTCAGTATTCTCACCACAGAGAATAAAATGTTTCAAAAGGAAGGATTTGCTTCTTATAAATAGGTATTTGGAAAGACAGAAAGTCAACTATTGGGGCCTGCCAAAGTCTGTTCTCAAATCCTACCCAACACACACACACACACAAAGAAAGAAAAAAAAGTAAACTAAAATCTACCACATTCCTTACCATTAAGAAACTCAGAAAGCCAAATACAACTCCCCCAAACAAATATGAGGCCACAGAGTAGGACATTTTTAAAGCTGTAGCCTTCATTTATATCGTGACACAGTTTTGTCTCTGCGTGAGAGGAAGACAAGTGAAGGGAAGCCCAAATAACTTCTCAAGAAAAACATTTCACAGGAATGTTAGAAGATGTAATGGAACAGAGAAAACTGTGTTGGGCAATATACGACTTCCTTTTGAAAATACTAAAACAGTAGCATAGGTTCTAGGATTTACAATTTCAATAAAATAATGCACAATTCATATCTGAAAATACTCTTCAAAGTTGGGATACAGAAAATGTGCACCCCTCCAAAGCTATTTTCTGGGAACTAAATTGTCCTTAGAGGACATCAAAGCCATCCAGAATCTAAAATGGAATAGAACTCCAAGATTTGTGAGAGACATAATAAACCCATCCTGTGGCTGAACAACTTTCTGGTGCTGAGATTCTCCCAACTACAAAATCAAAGCAGGACTCTTCCCAGATGCCTTTTTCCTCATCCCTGTCGCATCACGGGATATTCGGCATCTCAGATATCTAAGCAGCACCATGCCTTCAGGTCATTTCCTGCTCTGACCGATTCCCCTTGCTGTAAAATGAAGAAAATATTTCTAATGGATTTCCACATTGAACAAATAGAATTTCTTTGATTTCCTTGTTTTAGGAAAGGAATCCATTAGAATAAGTATTGTTCTTATTTTCACTGTCATTGGTAGAAAGGAAAGATTGCTATAAGTCTTGGGGACTAGAAGAGCAGGAACAGAGAAAAAACCAAAACTTTGTATTGAAAAAGCCACACTAGGAAGGCGTCAGGCCCCAAAGTTAGATGAAGTGTCTCCCCGATAACTAGGAAACATGCTTTTCTTTAAGTGGAGTGGGCACATAGTCGCTAATTCCCAAATACCTATTTTTTTGCTGTCTTAACTTAAGATATGTACTTCAAAATAAATCCAGAGAATAATTTTGAGTCTTTGAATTCAAATGAGAAAAAGGTCTGTTAGAAGCCCTGTGAACAGCACAATCATATGTTGTATTAATAGTCCAGCTTAAAATTATTTTGAAGCCCAACACGTAATCAGTGGTATGAATTATTTCATTTAAGCATTTAGAAACCAATATTATTTTATTTGAAAACCTTTTCACATAAGCTTTGAGACCTTCTCTTTTTGTATCTCATGTACTAAAATTTGAAGGGTACCAGCTTCTTTTCTGAGACATATTTCATAACCTGACTATAACAACAAACCTCTTTTTACAGATGCTTCAATCAAATCAAATAGTATTATCATGTACTAGGTATATCTGAGTATAAAAACAAAATTTTTCAAAGGAAAATTATTACATTGAAATACATTCTTGGAAAAAACATACTTTAACAATATGTAATTTGGCTGGCTGAATAGATAGTATCTGAATTTTTCTAAAAATAAAGCTAAAGGGAGTTTTGTTTATCTTTACTAGTACTTTGATTTAGTCAAGGAAGAGGATACTACACTTCCTCTATAAGCCACAACCAGAACTTAGAGAGGTAGAAATACACTGGCTTCTCTGAAACACTTGCTTAAAAGGAAACAGGATCAATGTGCACAAAGTAAATAAAAAATAAAATACCCAAAAGAAATTATATGAATATTAAAGATTTCATAGCAATTAGCATCCCACATTACATCCCTTAAGAATGACCCAAACTCTCACTATATGAGAGCATAATTCACACAGTGAAAGACTTGCTTGTTCCAGTTTACAGCAAAAACATCTTCAAAAACTTAGCAGTGTTAGTAAGGATCATAATACAAGTTACAAGGTACCTGCTGTGCCTAGGAATTGGCAAAAGGTTTTTAATTGTCTGGATGTTCTTAGCCATACTCCACAAGTCTGACTTGACCAAATAATCTGAATACAAACATATCAGGGGAATGTCTTGATAGGCAGCTCAATTTGTCACCATCTTTGTGACAATGCTACCATTATCCATACAATTGTAGGTAAGCTCTTGGCATAGGATCCAAGTTTGATTTGTGCTTTTCCCAATTTTAGGGTTCCCAGTGATACCAACCACTATCCATGCCGTTACTCGTGCTCTCTACTACAATGACAAGTAAGTGCACACCAGCGCTGAAGTTAATGTATCCCACAGTGAAAACATGCTTGTACTGATGTGCGCCCTCACTTCCTGCAGTTGCTGGCTGAGTGTCGAGACCCACCTGCTCTACATCGTCCATGGACCCGTCATGGTGGCTCTGGTGGTAAGGACCAGTTTCTCAATATATTGTTATCAGTGCCATCACTCAGCTTTGTGAATATGTAGCATATGTACTATAACTACAAAATAAAGTTAATTGAATGCCATTCTATCACATAGGAACAAATTATATTACTCAAAACAATGTTAATTTTAATCCCTAAGATGGTGTTTTCTTTTCTCATAGTAAGAAAAATAAAAAACGCACTCCAATTTTTAAACCACATTCTTCACCTACACTAAGGAGTCACCAGTTAGTAACTGTGCCACTTGGATTGCCATCCAGGCTGCTTCTCGGTCTCTCACTTAAGAAAAATTTGATCTGCTCTGGGTTTGAGCTGACAAGGGCTTTCGTGACAGCGAGTATGGGACAGATGAGGCGCTAACACACCGGCGTGCCCACAGCAGGAGACGGGGGCTGAATGCTTATTCTCATCTCCTTTTATACTTTATTCAGTTGAGGACTCAGGTCTAGATAATTCAATTACTATCGAAGGTGTCATTCTTGTCTACATGTTTTGCACAATGGCAATTTCTATGCCAGGATTTAAAAATTCACTCTGAGCACTTACAATTAAATTATTTTAAGACTTTATTTTCAAAACTAATCTTCAGAGCCAGAAAATCTGAGGTTCGGAAGATGTCGACTTGTTTTATTTTAAAAGTTCTCTAGTCTCTGATCTGGCAGCCTATATCGCACGACAATTGTAATGGGCGTAATAACCAGACTAGCTTAATATGAAACAGCAAATTTTAATGAGGGAATAGCTTACAACACCAGGGATTCAGCGATGAGCAGGAAATACAAAAAAGAAAGAGAGCAGTGGGGCTCACGCTCGCCAGATTTATACGTAAACATTAGCGCGAGGCGAACACGCCCCCAAAATGGGCAGGGCTAACCCTACATCTCCCCTTTTTGTCTAAATACGACAGAACTAAACCAAATATAACTATATACAATAGTAACAAATAATAAATATATCTTAAGGAGTCTAAATAATGTAGAGAGTAACTACAATTATATAGTCTTTAACTCCGTCAAAGATCTGAGAAGGGAATTAATATTATTTAACAAACAAGAGATATTTAAAATGTTCAACAAATGACAGAGACAACTGACTACCTGGGCAATCACCCAAAGTCTTGTTTGTAATGTTGAGTCAACCAACTTTGGTTAAGGCCTAACATAACTGACATACCATTATTAAAGGCAAGGAACTTTTTTAGAACTATTTTACCCTGTCTTGGCAAGATAAGACAATCTTGTTTTATTTACTTTTGGATATTTTGTATCTTTGTCAGTAGATGAGGTATGGGCTTTTTTTTAACCCAAAGGCCAGTTTTGTCAAAAAGACAAACTCCCAGTGGAGTGTCTTTGGTGTTTAACGTTTTTTTCGGGAGTAGAGTGGTGTTGCCAGGAGTAATTGTGTCTCGTTGGCACAGAATTTTAGGTTAGATTAAAGGCCATTTTTTACAGCTCTTTGAAGAGGCTGAAGATCATACTATCTATACTAAATATAAATTTTATGTATCTAAAAAACCTGATTAACCTAAAAATAAATATGACAAACATATAATTTTCAATACCTATCTAACTTGAAGACTAAGAGAATAAACAACTGTGTAATATATGAAAACAATGATCTTTAACTGTAAACAATGTTATTATATATAAACAAGGTTATTATATAAATAGTACCAGAGGTAGAAATATACATTGTAATATGGTAAATGTATCAATACAATATAGACAAAGTTATAAGCATACTCTTATACAAAAATAAAGGTAGGAACATTTACATTTAATATTTAATATATCAATATACAAGAAACAGTACCAATACAATTTTTTAAAAACAGTAATTTACAAATACCAATCATCCCATCAAACCAGTTAATCCCCCCCCCTTTTTTTTTGCTCATACGAATCTTTGCAGGTCAATTTCTTCTTTCTGCTCAACATCGTCCGTGTTCTTGTGACCAAGCTGAGGCAAACTCATCAGGCAGAAACCTATATGTACCTGAAAGCTGTGAAGGCTACCATGGTCCTTGTGCCCCTGCTGGGGATCCAGTTTGTCGTGTTTCCCTGGAGGCCCTCCAACAAGATTCTTGGGAAGATCTACGATTATTTCATGCACTCTCTGATTCATTTCCAGGTAAGGAAACCAACATGCATGTTTACTCCGTTCTTTATTTTCCTACTAGGTTCATCTGATGAAAACCCATGATTGCCTTTGTAAGATTATGTTCTTAAAAGTCAAAACTCACAGCCTTCAACTCAGCAGACACAACCAAAACTTTTGAAGGAAAAGAAATTGTATATGACATTTGTTTCCCCTTTATTGATATCATAACCCTCTACTGGTCCCACCCAGGCAACTAATTGTATATCAAGAAGGTACTAAGCATGTCTTTCCTAAACCAATGTGGTTCTGGAGTGATGGGAGGAACACATTTACACAGAGCTGCCCATGCCTCCCGCTCCTTTAGCTCTCCTGTCAGAATCTATCCAGGAGAGTTCTGGGACTGGACAGGAACAGTGGACTTGGGTTTCTCAAAGAGGAGAGCATTCCTGGGCTGAACAGTTAGCGAACCTAGACAAGTGAACCTCATTTCCACTCACTCCAGAGCTTTGGGCCAGCTCACAGACTCTACTAAAGGCAACCGCTCGGCACTTTGAGAGTCAAGTCAGTTTGGCATGAAGAGGTTCTCAGGGAGAGGTCCTAAACCAGGATCTGAGGCAAGAGTTTTTCTCGCTCAATTGTAAATTTCAAATCCACTACATTTTTTCCAACTGCCAAGGGCTAATGTGAGGAGAAGGCCAAAGTTAATTAGGTTGAAAATAAATCCTGGGTTTTTTTTAATAACCTAAGCTATTGAGATCATACTTAAACCTCAGCACAAAGCATCTTATGAGAATTAAGCAAGGCCCAAAATGAGTTTGGGTTTCTTAAAGACATATTCGGGACTAATTCACAGCTTCCTACTCAGACATGCAAAAGGTTTCTCTGGTGGCCACAGTTTTTAATTCTTAAGGTACAAAACTTTCCAAATCCACCAAAACCAGCACATTCACCAAAACTCTCCATATTAAACAGAGCAATACATTAAGCAAATCCACTAGAGCCCTTCCAGTTGCGAATCTTACAAGAAACACGTTTCTCTACCGAGAGAAGGATTTTTAAATTTCTTGTGCTGAAGATTCGCCCCTGGTGTCATATGTGGTAGGTAAATGATCTACCACTGAGCAGAAAATAGACTTCTAAAGGAAATACTTTTGTGACTTACCACTGAATGAAAGAGGTAGATCATTATTTTTCCTGCCTTTCTGTTTCATCAAACCATGACATGCTCTTGCAATAGTGGAATATTCCTCTCCAGACAGTCTATGTGTGTTGATTTCAGGAAATGGCATCAGGCAAATATAGAGAACTTCAAATACATTGTTTCTTTTCCTTTTAGGGATTCTTTGTTGCAACTATCTACTGCTTCTTCAACCATGAGGTAAGCATGCATTTCCTGTAATGCTATCATTCATTTATGTAAAGTCAGTGTTTTACAGTTTCCTAAGGACCACAGTGCAATTTCTCCAGATCTCCTTTCCGCATAATCTCATAAGGGTTTGTGAGTAATGGGATAGTGGTTTTTTTCTACTACTTCAAGCTGAGTCTCGGCTACAGGTGCAGTTACATAGGACACAAGGAGCATGCTCTGTTCACACTTTCTTCAGTTGCATGCTGAGTGGGCCACCGTGCTCCACAGCAATGGCAAAAGCTTCTCTCACTTCCCACAGAATGAGAAGCCATATACCTATTCTTTCTGGAAACTCACGCCTGGGCTGCAACAGTCAGTGTGTTTCCTATTTTCCAGTTGCTTCATGCCATTTTAGACCACGTATTCAAATGTTTTGCAAAATGAACCTGAAGTTAAGACTGAAAAAGGATTCTCAAAACACATGCAGTGACTGCTGTCATGGAATAAAGCCTTACATGAATATCTGGTTCAGTGTGCTGCAGGAACTGCACAACCAGGTTACCCAAGTAGTTTCAGCCAGAGTCCACTGTCCTCCAACAAAATATTGACTGACAGTTCAATTATAAAATATGAAAGGAGAGCTGCTGTAACCCTAGAGGTTCTTCTAGTGAACCTCTGTGATCTCAAGGAGTACAATTCGAAAGTTCCACTCAAATTACAGGTGATCAGTCTAAGCTCCAGAAAAAAAAATGGTGTTACTGAGACAGTATCACAAATACAGTTGTGACAGCCATAACCAGAGTCCAGACTTTCTGACTCCCAGTTAAATTAATTAAATTTAAATAAATGTGTGTGTGTGTGTGTGTGATCCTTCCCTAGAAAATGTTCTCTACTTTCCCAACACCACATAGTTTTAATGCACAGGCATTCTATCATTGTAAATTAATTCCTGCTAAAAGTAATTCTACTAAAAGTAACTATGACAAATCATAGTTTGGTAAGATATGACCAAATACTATCCTGTTAATATTTAGAAACATTTTCTAATCATTAACAATTGATAGCTAATACGTGCTGTATTATTTATTTAGATAATATATAGTGAGTATCAAAATACTTGCCTTCTTTGTTACCTGATGCCCATTTCCAAGTCCAACTTAGAAAAAAATTATTTTTCATTTTTCACTGGTACATCTTCCTCTTTTACCCAAAAGTTTATTCCCCCATTTGGCAAAATGTAGTTGTGTACTCATGATTGCTAAGGGACGCACTAGGAGTCTAGGATAAAAATGAGATGGCCTTCTGTTTTTTGGTGATAGAAGAACCTCTAGCCCTTTTTTCATCCTTTGATAGTAAATACTAAAACATGAACATGGCTTCTATCATCCCATGGAGAATACTGCACCATGAGAATACTCTGTGAAAGGAGACTCCTGCATTTTGAGTTGTTTTTTAGTACACAAAATAAACTTTTTCATCTAAAACATTATAAAAAACAGGGCTAATAGAAAAGTCAGTCAGAAGGGCCAGGCCTTATAAAGCACAAGAGGATTGCACTCATCTGTAAAAATGCTACAATATTTATTGCGTCTTAACTACAATGTCACTGGGAGTCTCAGACATAGAAAATAAACCCAAGGGGTATTCTTGACAGTTAAAATAGCTGGAATTTATTGCGTATGTTTTCTCTGTTTTTGAAACATTTCTATTTTCATTAAGATCATGTAGCTAGAGGAAGGTATAAGCATGACATTTCCAATAATACAAAAATGGTATGCTAGGCCAAATATAGTATCACAGTCCCACGGATATCAGGCATTTGGGTCTCAGCTGGACATTTCTGCATACATTTCTCCTTCTGTCATTGACCTCAAGCAAGGCATTCACACACACTCATAGGAAGTTATTTCTACCCACATCTGGGACAGGTATGTCATGAGATTTTTGCCTGGCTGAGTATTGAGTTTTGGCAAAGATCCAAGGGAATAATAGTCAACAATGCAATGGTACAAATTGAAATTTTAATTCTGACTTAATATGAACATGTTGCTTCAGTGATTACCGTCATGGAAACAAAGCCTTATACAGAGGGTCCATGGACAGACTAAGAGCGGCAGGTATGTAAGACTGTGACAGAGTGACAATGAAGAGGGAGACTGAACTCTTTCTTTCCATTGTTGGAGGGAAATCCCAACTTCCATGCTTCAGCACATAAGTACAGGTGCTTATAATAAGCTTAACAAGGAAAAAGAGAGACACCCCAAGCATTCAAACCTAACCAAGAATATTTCAGTATAATGTGTGTCTCCCCAAGTACGGGAACCAAGCGAGGACAACTGTGTCTTCAGACCAACAGACCAAACTCTCGTTCTTCAAATTCAACAATAAATAAACTGATAAAAATCAATGAGAAAAATTAAAGTTATTTGTGCTTGTTGCTTTTTCTCAATGAGCAATAAACATATATAATCCAGAATGTGATGTGTTATACTTGCCCCTTGACCTCTTTACACATTTCTCCTGCTTTCCAGAAGCGACAAAAGTTTCTGGATTGGGTTGGTTTTGCTTTTTGTCAAGATCACAGGTTTAGTGCCCGTATTCTTACCATCAAAGTACATTCAGTCCATGTACCAGATCCATCTACTACTATAAGAGATAATTACTCTTATTAGACTATAACCATTGCCGTATCTATTGCTACTCAGGGCCTATTTCTTATGTATACTCTATAAATGGAGGCAGATTGTCATCACTACACAAAAGGATAGCTAATAAACTTGGAATGCAGCTAGAGAAGGTTGCTGACTTCCTGTAATAACAATTTTTACAATTAAAATTGGCATCAAGTCTTTCAGCCTAATGTTGAACTGGGTAATTCAGTATATGTGGTGCTCTGGTGGGGGTTGTGAAATGGCAGGTAAGGCAAAAGCTAGAGGGTGTTTTCCCCTCTTGGGGCACTTATGCCAACTATCACTACATTTGTAGCCATCTGCAATAGTGCCTCTAAAACTTCAAGTAAGGTTTGGCTGTAAGACAAACCTTGGTATTTAAGAGAAACTGAATCCATGGAAACTATTGATTTCCTTTCTCTACAGACACTGCATCTCCAAAGATACTGAACTGGCATCTCTCCTAGTTTCTCAAGAGTACATTGATGGTTTCTAGATTATAAACCTAACATCGAAGGGTTTCTGTACACTACACATAAAGCCAGGTTTCCCTTGGAACTCGGGTTGTGCCACATTGCAACTCCCTGATTGTGCAAACACGGCATAGTCTAAGCACTCTGTTCTGTGACTGAACATGAACAGTAGTGCCCTTGGAAGGAGGCTATTGCGAGGGTTAATAAATTAATCAAATCAAGTGATTACAATACAGTCCATGGCAATCAGTGAGTAAGTGGTAACTAAAGGCTTTACGCCATCCCTCGTGCCTGTATGACTTTTATCAAGGCAAACTCCAGCTGCATGGCATGCCCTAGCCTTTAGCATTTCAAGATTTGTCTCTCTGTCTGTTTAAGATATAAATGAATCTAAAATACTACACCCAAACACGTATAATCACAATTTGTCTGAGAAGTCCTGGATTTCAAATGATCTGACTTCTAAATTATTCTGATTGGCTTTTGTTTTGTTTTGTTGTTTTTTTGTTTTGTTTTTGTTTTTTCTAAAAGTGACTAAAGTCTCAATTTTAAAAGGTTTTCGCTGCCTTAGAGTTTTTATCTGGAACATCTCATTTGGAGCCTTGTTTGGTAAGAGTAAATCCACAACATGGGTTTATTATCATAAAATTTTAAGACTGTGTTGTAGTTTATGGATACATTTTCATGATCCACAAGTTAAGATTTGGATGAAATCATGTCTTAGCATGAATGCCAGCAGGTAAAAATTTTCCTAAGTCTTATCCTCTAATGAGACCTACCTACTACATTAAGAGAACAGTCAACCTTCCTTCGCAGGTGCTGGGAGCAAAGACTGAAAACTTCACCCCCAAACCAAAACAAAAACAAACAAAAAATGGCGACTAGCTTGCCTCTTGTTGCCCAGACTAGTAACTTGTTTCTTTGACTGGCATATTGTTATTCCAGGGTGGAATATTTTATAACTATGGTATAAACTCTGTTCTTAAAGCAGATCTACAGTTTAACCTCCATTCGCCCCAAGAGTCAAGCATTTAAGCTGACAGTTGTTAAAAGCAAGGATCCCTTTGTTCTTCCAGGTGCAAGTTGCCGTGAAACGCCAGTGGGCAAAACTCAAGATCCGGTGGAGCCAGCGCTGGGGAAGGCGCCGCCGCCGCACCAACAACCGCGTGGTCGCTGCTCCTCGTGTTACAGCCTTCGCTGAGCCTGGTGGCCTCCCCATTTACATCTGCCATCAGGAACCGAGAAATCCTCCAGTCAACAACAACCCAGTCCAAGAGGGTACTGAAATGATTCCCTTGAACGTCATCCAGCAAGACCCTTCTGCCGTACAGGAAGACACATGTGCTTGAATGAGAAGCTACGCCATTGTGATCCTCTGAGCCTTCATTTCCTGGGTGAAGATAGACCATGCATTTCAAGTGATCCCCATCCTCCCAGGAGCTGAGCATATCATTCGTGAAGAATTATTAAGTGAATTTGTCCATAGTGATGTTTGAAGAAAGTTATTCTTGGTACTATTGCTTTGGAAGACTGTCTAGGAATAGAGTCTCCCACTGCAACTTGGGAACTCTGTCATTCATCTAGGACTGAGATGCCAGTGTCTAAGAATGAAGGCAAGGTATCCAAAAAAATGCCACTAAATTGACCTAGTTCAGATACAGGGTGCTCCTTGTTAATCTTGAGCCATTTATACCTTTGAGAAATTTAAAAAAAAATACACTCTATATATTTTTAATTTTAACACTAGACTTTGAATTAGACTCTTTCTAATTTGGCTATGGATCTAATTTTTAATTTTTTTATTTCAATCAATTCCTATATTACATTTTTACCATCCATACAATGTAACTGCACAAATAACATGACCTCTGAAAGATGATGTGACTTTTAAACATACAGACAGAGATGACCTGTGCATTGGGCAAGAAGATAGACTTTGAATAAAAAGGCATTTAGAGTGAATTTGCTGGAACTGTTCCACAATCGGATTGCTTTTGGATAATCCTGTCCACCAGGAAGACCCAAATGCTGTAAGAAATGGATCTCAATGTTGGATGGGCTTTGCTCATTGGCATGTATAAATTGGGAGGTCATCAAGAATCTGTCACCAAATTTTTCACAAAACTGCCAAAACCATAATTCTCAATGAAAGAGAACACTCTTTAAAGAGAGCTTTCCACTTTCCTAAACTACAAGATTTATAAAGCAAATCAAGGTTTATAAAGCAGATTACCTCTTGCCCTCGGGTGCTATCTAGCAGTAAGAGATAGATTTGTTTATGGCTGGTAATTAAAAGACTCCATACAAGTCCATTAGCCTTCTTACACCCAGCTTCAAAGCTTAACAAGATCTCTGCATTTTCTGGGAAAACTCAGAGCGGCTAATTACAAATTAGTTTCTAGTTGACCTCCTGTTTGCTGCTATCAGCAAAAGAGAGGGAAACACAACATAAGACTTCATTAGCCACATAACTATTCATCTTAAAACACAGAGCTTCTCACCAAAACCCAGTATTATATTTCTGCATTTCTCTTTATTCCCCAGTATAATATTTTTAAAGGTCCACGAATAAACCAATATCATTACTGATTTTTTGATCTGCAACAGCAGAGTTATCATTATTTAATTTATATGCTAAATGAGGAGTTTAAATGAAACCCTCTGAATCTCGGCCCATCTATGACATCTTATATTATTGCCTTTCAGAAGTGATTTAGTTGTGGAAAGACAAAAATGACTGGTTCTGGTTACATATTTAGTGCACCCAGAGGAGACTGTGTTTCCCTAGTGACCGTGGACTTTGGATACTGAGAGCGTGACTCCTTTTCTAAATGTAAGGGAAGAATTGAAACGAAGGTTTTTTTTTTTCAATTACAGTGTTACATGGTGATGTTCATAATTTTTGTTTACAAACATCAAACACAATGTATTTCAGGCAGCTCTGCTACAAATGTGATAATATATTGCTGGGATATTTGAGATGTTATTGTGCTGATGTAGTAGGAGCTGATGAAATCAAACTCACTTATCACAGTATTGCATGTAATACCTAATTGTGTGAAATGCTTCTGCTGTGTACATGTATAAATTAATACAGAGCATATTGAAAAGACAAAAATGTATATTTGCATATTTTTCTAGAGAAATATATTTTCATCTTTCATTCATTCATCTTGTCTCTGCTCATTCCATGCTTCCTTCATTTCAGCCATAAACTACCAACATCCCACCTTGTTGCTCTTCTGGGACGGAGAAGGATTGAAAAGCATAGGTTAAATTATTTAGATGTATCAAAAGGTCCTTATCTTTATTAGTGTAACCACTTTCAGTCTAACCTAGTGATACAGAGCTCATATTCTTGATAGTATGAAACCATCCATAACTGGGAATTATAGCAAAGAAATCCAGGACAGGAAAGTATAAAATCCTTTTGTTATTATTATTATTCTGGAGCCAGACTTACTCTGTCCAGCATCACCTCAGGTCATTAGAATCATTATAATTACAAGTTTCTAAAATGATTTAGGAAAAAGACACAGACTTAATAAAAGGTAACCAATTAAATATCATTAGAATGAATTAAGGCCACTGTTAAAAAGATTTTTTCAGATCCCGGAAGATATGGGAAAGGTGAGGATTACGTGAGCACTCCTGAACTAATAAGAGAAACAAGGGTGATATGTAGACATAGCACCCTAAACTGCTGCCTCTTGAGATCTGGGAATTTTTTGAGGAGGGAAACACAAAGATGCATTTCCCTGTATGGTCCAGAGAGCAGAAATAACAAACTTCAATACCCTTGAGATCCTGAAGAACAAAACTAATTTCCCACACCATAAATGTAATCCTTCTTGTGCAAGAGGTAGCTTAGATTTTGTAATATAAAATCATCTCCTTAGATTGTCTAATATAAAATGGCTCAAAATTATCTTAGTGTACAAGAGACTATTATAATCCTGAGGGAGGGGAAGCCATTGGAAAAGACATTAGAAAATGTTTATCACCATGAATCATTCATTACTCATTGGTACAAATGTTTCATATATGTCCTATCCTACCATAAGTCTAACATTTATTGTTTGTGATGGCTGTTTATTTTCTGTGTCGGGATATAAATCAAAACCTAAATAACAGCTCAATCATTGATAGTCTGAGGGTGGGAAAACAAAATGGCCTGTGTTGTTGGAGATGGTAGCTTAATGTGAGGTCTCCTTCCAAGTAGCATCAGAGAGTTCCAGACATCAGAAATGTTCTCCAAACAACATCTGCATAAGGTTTTATCTAGGACTCATTTCCTAAACAATAACATGGAAAACACAATCCTTCCATGGTAACATTGATGGCTCACGATTTATCATGTGACTTAACACTTTAGGGTTTAAAATGAGGTGGTTCATAAAAAGTAGAGATCAAATACCACATTTGAAATGTAATCACGTACATCCAGAAAAACTAGATTTATTCTTTAGAAAGAAAAAATCAGGAGTCTTACTCCTACCTCAGATTTAGGTAAAATGGATGTCATAGTTTGATAAGAGGTGTGAAGCATGGGAAAATGACATGGAAACATAAAGAAAAATAACACTGTTATCATATTGGCAAAGGAAGTTAAGAAGCATTTCCTTTTATAAAAAAATTAATAATTTATTTTATTTTTTAGAAAGAAAAACTGTCTTTCATTTTACATACAAATCCCAGTTCCCACTTCTTCACCTCCCCCCATTCCCTCCACTTATTCCTCCCACCCTACCCCACCCCCCACTCCTCAGAGAGGGGAAAGCACATTGCTTTGGGGAAGGTCCAAGGCCCTCCCTACTATATATAGGCTGAGCAAGGTATCCATCCAAAGAGAACAGGTTCCAAAAAGGTCAGTACAAACAGTAGAGATAAATCCTGGTGCCATTGTCAGTGTCCCTGCAGTCTGCCCCCAACCATACAACTGTTACCCACATTCAGAAAGACTGATTTGGACCTATGTTGGTTACTTCCCTGTCCAGCTGGAGTTGGTGAGCTCCCACCAGTTCAGGTAGACTGTTTCAGTAGGTTTCCTCACCATGGTTTGACCTGCTGCCAGTTGTGTGGTGCACTCCAGTAGGATTTGCTGAAGGAGGTGGAGACAGAAGGATCACAAGTTTGAGGCCAACTGGGCTACACAATTCTGAAGATTTTTTTAATTTATTTACATATTTATTTAATGTATAGAGGTGCTTTATCTGCATGTATGCCTGCAGACCAGAAGAGGGAATCAAATTGTGAGCTGCCATTTGGGTTCTGGGAACTGAACTCAGGACTTCTGGAAGAGCAGCCAGTGATTTTAAGCACTAATCTCTCCAGCCCCATATTACCAAACTAAGAACTATAAAAACGTTCCTTGTTTGTTTACAACAAGGAATTAATTTTCTTTCAACATCTCCAAATAATCACATGAAGTGTTGAAGAAAAGTACCCTTGAAAATATAACAATATTTTATCTGAAATTGTTTTTAATGCTATATCATCCCTCACTTAGATTAACAATGTATTTGAGGATTTCAGATTTTGTTTTAAGTGTTGGTCAACCAGTCCCTTATGGTCCTGATCAATGCCTATTTTCTACTTAAAGAAATTCAATACATTCTATCTTAACTCTCCCAGAAGCCCTTCCACTGAAACTCAAACTGGGCGATCCCTCTTTCCCTATTGACCCGCAATTCCACCTAATGTCATTGCCATCTCCAATGCTAAAGTGATCTATTATCTTTTAATTAGGAAAATTTGCCTCCAAAGCTCAGACTATGTTAGTTCAATGGAAATTCAATAAAGCCAGTTGAAATGCCTTTCATTTAAAAAAAAATCACAAATAGACAAAGAACTATGTCTCAGTTCAACCCTGCCAGTCAGGCTAACCAAAGCTAATACACAGATCTCTCACACATGTACCATGCTCTGAGGTATGGACTCAGCTATAAACTCCAAAAATATCTACGCAGACAAGTGGGTAGTTAGTCTATGTGCAGCAAAAATTTTGCTGAACGTGACTTATCTCCTGTGCCAATACACTATGACCTTTGTGTACTATTGCGGGCAAATGGGTACTGTAGGTCTTATATAGCTAATAAGATGCCAAGAAGATAAACATCATTCAAGGAAACACTGAAGTCTATAAAACAAATCAATAACCACTAACTCTTTTGCTTTTCATAACACCTGGTCCACTCCTTTTTGCCATTTTAATGATGAGAACACTGCATAAAGAGAACTTGAAGAACTTGTCCACACATCACAGTTAGTCGTTATACTAGTTACTTTCCTTGCTACTGTAATCAAATGCCTGATAAGAGTAACCTCAGGGAGAAAGGATCAATTTGGTTAATGGCTTAATAATGAATAAAATCGTTGAGCTCACTGGTTTAAGAAAAAGACACAAAGTTGGGATTGTCACGTATTTGGGGGCTGGGGAAGAGTTGGATGGGGAGGGTGTGAATATGATCTAAATAAGAAAATCTCAAAGAATAAATTAAAAATATTATAATTTTCTATAATCTTGACATCTTGACAGGGAAGAAACCACTGCAGAAAGTACACAGAACAGAAAATACACAAGATGTAGGGCAGATTTCAAAACCTCAAGGCATAGCCCCATTGCCCCATTTCTTGCAGCAAAGCTCTCCTCCTAAAGGTTCTGCAGCTTCCACAACAATTCCTGAAAGCCGAGAATTAAAACATAAGCTCATAAAACATTCTTCCTCAGTCCTCAGTAGTGTCTGAGCCAAGATTTGACAAAACTCCTTAACCCAAGATTTTAAACTTGGCATTTTTGCTTCTCAAGTATAATTGTTCTATTTCTTCATATTTTTTTTTACCTTTAAAGGACACAAAAAAAAAATTCCAAATGGTTAAAATAACAGAAGGGATTGTTTGTACTCTATATGGTTTGAGTCCAAAATTATCTTAATTTTTGATCTGTAGATTTAATTCAAATATAAGGGCTCTGGAGGAAATGCATATGCAGCTTAAAAGTTTGCTTCTAAGACCAGAACAACACTGCAATGGGCAGACATCTAAGACTAGAACAACACTACAGTGGGCAGACATGTACTCTACGCAAATATGAGGAACTGAGTTACAATCCCTAGCATCGATGTCAAAAGCCATTCATGGCCATAGATGCCTATCATCTCAACACTGGCTGGCAAGGGTTGGGGACAAGACTCATGGAGATCATTGACCCGTCAATCTAGCCGGAAAATGGTGAGTCCCAAGTGCAGTGAGAGACCCTACCTCAAGGGAATATGGTGGAGAGTAATAAAGCAGGGCTCTAAGTATCCTCCTCTAATACCCAAATGTGTGTGAAATCCAAGCAAACACAAACACACATGAGTGCATACACACACATTTTAAGTTTTCTTCTTTTCTCACAGTATTTGGTTGCAGCCTTTCTATTTGAATGTGACTTTTATGAACATATTTGGTGTCTTGTTAGGATTTCTATTGCTTTGAAGAGACACAATGACCATGGTAACTCTTTTAAAGGCAAATATTTAATTGGCGCTTACTTACAGCTTCAAAGGTTTAGTTCATTATTTTCATGGTGGTGTGCAGGCAGACATTGTGCTGGAGAAGGAAATGAAAATATCCTTCTTAATCCACAGACAACAGGAGCAGCAGTGCCACCGGCTTGGCTTGAGTCTATATAAGACCTCAAGGCCTGCCTCCACACGGACACACTTCCTTCACCAAGGCCCCACCTCCTAATAGTGCAACTTCCTATGGCCAGGCATTCAAATACATAAGTCTATGGAGGTCATACCTTTTCAAAGTACTGCATTTGGGAAACAAACATTTTGGGAAACTTTCCACAATCTGTCAATAAACCCAAGACACTTGCTGGAAGCTTGGGCCTAAGTAGGCAGGGCTATATTTTGTGCTGTTTGAGGCATTATTGCAACTGAAATATATGAGATGGTGAAAAATGGTGAATATCACTCACCCAATTAATACTGTGAATAGTCTTATTATATTAATTTATTTTCTATTGCTGTAAATATACTATGACAAAGGTAACTTATAGAAAAATATTAATTTGGATCTTGCCGTTTCACAGAGCTGGAGCCCACAACCTATCACAGCAAAAAGCATGGCAGCAGGCACACAAGCATGGCACTGGAACAGTAGCCAGGAGCTTACATCTTGAGCCGCAAATAAGAGTCAAAGAGAGCTAACTGGGAGTGATAATGGCTTTTGAAACCTCAAAGCCCATCCCCAGTGACACAACTCCTCCAGGAAGCCAATACCTGCGAATCTCTCCTAAACGTTCCCATCAACTGAAGACTGGAATTTCAAATATATAAGAAGGCTATGGAGGTTGTTATCATTTGAACCACGACATTCTTCTCTCTGACCCACAGAGGCTTACAGCCATATCAAAATGTAAAATACATTTAGTGCAATTTCAAGTGTTCCCTTAATTTACAATCTGAATACATTTTAAAAGCCCAAAGTCTCTCCTGAGACTTAAGGCAATTTGTTAATTGTAATGCCTGTAAAATAAAAAGGCAAAGTATATAATATATATAGGCACAGAATATACATTACCATCCCAAAGTATAGGAATGGGGGGATAGTGAAGAAATACTGGACCAAAGCAAAACCAAAACCCAGCAGGGCAAATTCCACAGCCTACAACTCCGCTTCTGATGTCAAAGGTTTAGTTGACTCTGCCTTCCCAGCTTTGCTGACTGCAGCATGCTTCTCTCCCTTGAGCTGGTTGGTTCCACTCTCTGTGTGCAGCTCTCCTTGGCAGGGATCTTATGGTTCTGGCATGTCCAACATCTTGGGGTCTCCAAGGTGATCCAGGCTTCACATTCACAGCCTCATGCAATGACCTCTTTCTCATGCAGGGACTCCACTGCCACACCATGTGTGGCCCCAAGTGGCTTTCCTTATTCATGGAAAAAGATGCCACAACTCCTTCACTCTTGCATCTTTGACTACTCTAAACCAAGCTCATGTGAACAGCACCACCAAATTTGGTTGCTTACCTGGGATAGAGCCTGACTCTTCTCTGAATTACATTTCCAGAAATTGTCCTTTGTTGCTTTTTATGAAAAACATCCCAGGCCTTTCTTTTTAACAAACTTAGGAGGATGAGATCTTCCCCTGCGGGCAGCTGTCCCCTTATCCATATTATGTCAGACCTCTCTCTATCTCTTTCAGCAAAAGCCTTGGCTCCAACATTAAATTTCCTGGTGCTCTTTTTCACTTCAAACTACACACTTTGAATTTCTTTTTACTCTGCTCATCCTTTTCATTGTAGACCTGCATAAGAGAGATTGCTAATGACAACTCAACAGATCAGCATTAGACTGGCTTGAAAACTTCTTTTACTGAGAAAATTAATCCAATAGTTTTAAAATTAGCTTCAGGCAGATTCTTAGGACATGGGAAAAAGGCAGATACTTTCCTTGTGAAAATAGGGGGAAATGAACCCATTTTCTAACATTACTAATATTGTTCCCCTCTGAAACCCCTTGAGATGGATCTTTGTAGACCGCATTGCTCTCAGAACTTTTGCGTTGCAAGCTCCAACTAGGATGACTCACTAAGCCATCTTACAGTGTTCAACATCTTTCTTAATCCAAAGTTCCCAAGTCTTCCATGGTCCTCCCCCAAGTACCATGGTCGGGCCTGTCACGGTTATAGCCTACTCCCTCATACCAACTTCTCTTTAGTCATTTTTTATTGCTGTGAAAAGACTCCATGACCAAAACAACTTACAGAATAAAAAGTTGATTCAAAATTTATAGTCTCAAAGGGTTAAAGTTCATGCCCACAATGGTACCAAAGTTATAGCCAAGAGCTCATATCTTGATTCACAAGTGAGTGGAAGAGAGAGTTAACTGGGACTAGCACGGGCTTTTAAACCTCAGATCCTACCCCCAGTGACACTTCTCCCCCAACAAGGCCACCCCTCCTAATCCTTCCTAAACAGTTCACCAATTGGGGACCAAATATTCAAACACATGAGCCTTTAAGTCTAATTGTTTCTCCCAGGGTTCGTGGAATGCTCTCAGAGAAGTTCAAAAGCCTCAAAGACCAAGGAATTCACACAAACAAATATACATAGAACAGCTACCCAGGACTTCATGCCTCTCTTTTTCCTCTACTGTTTTAACCTGTGATAGCTTTCCTCATCCTAATGTCTTTATCCACAAACTTCCATGAGTGTTCAGGTTGAAGTTTTTATTTCGGAATAGCAACAGAAGGAAAGACCCAGTATAGTTCATGGTGACTGCACCTTCAGCCTTTGACTCACCTCCTTCGTTTGCCTTAAGTTAACAAAACTCAAAAAGTTAAACTCTGGCCTTTAGTCATTCCCCCATAGACTTTAGCAATTCCCCAAAAGAAGCTTCAGGACAAGCCCACTAGAAGCTTCAAAAGAGAACTAGAAGGCACACATTTTATCAGCTGTCAGTGGCCAGGAAACATTGATAAATCCAGAAAACTGCAAAATGTATGTTGGAGATGTTGGACCGCTTCCAACACAAAAGGAAAGCAAGGGATCATATTAAAGAACCCAGTAGGAGCAATAGCTGGAGTAACACTAGGCATAAGAGTTGAAATAAATACTATTTAATTAATAACAATAACACAACTTTTAAATAAATTAATGAAATGCAAAATAAGACTTTTAATCTTTCTAGGAAGAAACTGTATTTTAAAAGCAGAATATAAAAACTGAGAGGCAGTGATGGAAATCTCAGCATCTGGGCCTCAGCATCAGGGCAAAAGCTGTACCCAAAATAACACAGAAGTGAAAATAGAGAATTGAACACATTTATTAAAATGAGATTAAAGAAAAGGTAGAATACAGGAGGTTAGTAGAAAATGGAGAACAAAAATATTCCATGTTTTCTCTCATATGCAGAATTTAGATTTAAATTTATAAAAGCAAAAGTCTAGTTGTAGAGAAGTGAGAACGGCAGGAGGGTTAGGGGAAACAGTCAACAATGGAGGGATGAATATGGGCAAATTATGAAGTGATTGAAAGATCACAATGAGACCTACTATTTTGTACATCAAAAATTATAATGCAAAAGATGACAGGCTCTAAAAAGGAATTACTCTGATGTTCCCAAATAAATGAACAAAACTAAAACTTTTCCTAGAAAGATCAAAGCAAGGAAGAACCAATAAAGCAAGGAAGAACCAATATGACATAAAACTTTCTTTTTTTTTCTTTTTTTTTTATTTTTCCTTTTATTCTTTTTTTTAGTTAATATTTCCACCTGCTCCCCGTTTCCCATTTCCCTCCCCTCCTCCCAAATATTGCCCCCTCCCCTCTCCCCTCCCCTATCCCCACTCCTCTTCTCCAACCCCCACACCATTCCCCCTCCCTTTCGATACTGAAGAGCAGTCCAAATTCTCTGCCCTGCGGGAAGACGAAGGTCTTCTATCTACGTCCAGGAAGGTGAGCGTCTAAACAGGCTAAGCTCCCACAAAGCCAGTTCATGTATTAGGATCGAAACCTAGTGCCATTGTCCTTGGCTTCTCATCAGCCTTCATTGTCCGCCATGCTCAGAGAGTCCGGTTTCAACCCATGCTTATTCAGTCCCAGTCCAGCTGGCCTTGGTGGGCTCCCAATAAATCAGTTCCACTGTCAAAAGACAGAGAAGTAGGAGATTAGAAAGGAATGTGAGTGCATCGTTGGATGAGTCCTTGGGAATGGAAAACCATAATAGTTATACAAAGTTGTCAGGGTCACCAACTAACGAGAGAGAGAGTTTCATTTGGAAAATAAAACAAAGCCCCAAAGGCAACAAGAGACACTAGAAAACACAAAAAGAAAACGAAAACCAAACAGAAATGCGAAAGGTTGTAGCAGAAAAATAAATAAAAGATGGTGTGGTCGTTTGAGTGTAATTGGCCCCCAGAATCCCAAAGGGAGTGGCACTATTAGGAGGTGTTGCCTTGTTGAAGTAGATGTGTCCTTGTTGGTGGAAGTGTTTCACCGTGGGGAGTGCTTTAAGGTCTCTTGTGTCCAAGATTCACTCAGTGTGACTCTCAGTCTTCTCCCGATGCCTACATATCGACAGGACACAGCTGTCTTCAGCACCATGTCTGCCTGCACAACACCATGTCTCACCATGATGATAATAGACTGAACATCTGAACTAAAACTGAGCCAATTTCATGTTTTCCTTTATAAGAGTTGGCATGGTCATGGTGTCTCTTCACAGCAATAGAAAACCTAACTAAGACAGATACTGTGTTAAGATAATATCAAAGTAAATAAAACATTAGAAAAATTCATAAAGGACAGTATGTTCACTCAAGCAGCTATAATAAAGTTCTATGAACCCATAGTAGTCTAAAAGTAAGAAATGGTTTGCTCACAGTTCCAGAAACTTGATTTCCAATATCAAGATCCTCAGCAAAGTCAATGTCTTCTGAAAGTCTGCTCTTCAGCTGGTAGCATTTCCATTTCTTGACATGAAAAAAAGAATGGCAGAACTATTCCATTTCTTACCCAGGCTCATTTTCAAAAAGACACTAACCTGGTTGATGAGGTAGGTGCTTCCGTGACCTCGGAACTCTCTCGGGCTCTCTTTCCTAAACACACTAACCTGGTTGACGAGGTAGGTGCTTCCGTGACTTCGGAACCCTCTCAGGCTCCCTTTCATAAACACACTAACCTGGTTGACGAGGTAGGTGCTTCCGTGACTTCGGAACTCTCTCAGGCTCCCTTTCATAAACACACTAACCTGGTTGTAAGTGTTTCCATGACTTAGGAACTCTCTAAGGTTCCCTTTCATAAAGACACTAACCTGGTTGATGAGGTAGGTGCTTCCATGACTCAGTTACTTCTCGCTACTCAGTTTTGTAATGTTAGGGATTCTGCCTCAATACATGAATTCTGAGATGGCATAAACATTTAAACATCACGTAAAAATGGAAACTATATCCTAGGAAAAGTAATAAGTATATAGAAAAATTATAACCAAAATAAAATCATGCATGCCCTAAGCAAATGCTTCAAATTTCATCAAGCAGTTTTAAGGGAACAATGGAATAAACAATGATGTAACAAAGCGTTCACGTGACTGTCACAGAATCTGCTAGATCAAGCAGATGTTAGCACTGTTATAGAATATCTGGGAAAAGCTGTCAATCTCAAGAATATATTGCAAATATATCAAGCAGTATGCTTGACATATGGAAAACAGGCATTGCTCTTGAATATGCACAGTTATAATATGCTGTATTTAAGAACAAAATATAGGTTGCAAATGATTGGAATGACTCCAAAGATTTCTAATCATTACACAACAAAATTTAAAATTGACTACAGCCGGGTGGTGGTGGCGCACGCCTTTAATCCCAGCACTCGGGAGGCAGAGGCAGGTGGATCTCTGTGAGTTCGAGGCCAGCCTGGTCTACAAGAGCTAGTTCCAGGACAGGAACCAAAAA
This sequence comes from Chionomys nivalis, assembly GCF_950005125.1. NCBI lineage: Eukaryota > Metazoa > Chordata > Mammalia > Rodentia > Cricetidae > Chionomys > Chionomys nivalis. Next base: position 198,305,024 of record NC_080086.1, read on the forward strand.
GCCACGGAGAAACCCTGTCTCGAAAAATAAAAAAAAAATAAAATAAAAATAAATAAAAATAAATAAATAAATAAAATTGACTACAAAATTATATCTTATATAATCCGGTGTTGGAAACAATATTTCTGAATGAAGCTTATTTCAAATATGTTAATAAATATGTTATACATAACAAGACCTCTTTGTATTACTATCACATATATTTTCCCATTTTTGTGTTTAAACTTTATTCTATTAATTTACATGTGTGTGTGTGTGAAAGAGAGAGAGAAAGAGAGAGAGAGAATGATTTACATATTGATACAAATACAATACAGTGCACATATGGAGGTAAAAGGCCAGCTATATTGAATCAGTTTTCCTTTGCACTTTTATGAGTGTTTTGAGGATGGAACTCGACAGTCAGCCATCTCTCAGGACTTTTTGTTTTAAATATATATAAAGATTTAGCCTTTTTCTAGATTTTATTTATTTATTGTATTTGTGTGACTGTGTGCATTCGTGTGTGGGAACAGGCACATGGGCCAAAGGAGGGCATTGGATACCTCAGAACTGGGATTACAGGATTTAGTGTTCTGAGACTGGAATCTGGACTTTAGGACTGAACAAGTCCTCTTAACATCAGAGCCAGCCATGATTGTGTTTTAAGCATTATTATTATTTCAATGAATGCAGTGTTGCAACTTTAAACAGATGCTTAAAACACAGAAGAAAATTCAAACATTGGGTGAGAACAAACAAAAAAATTGATCAACAGAGTCACACAAAAAAATAAAAATATTGCTTTTGAATTATTGATGAGAAGACTATTGCGGGAGAACAACAAAACTAAGACCAATAAATTATTCAAAATAAATGATACCTAAGGCTCAAGAAATGCCTTCAAGAACATTTGCTGCTCTTTGACTTGATGCTCTTTGACTTGCTACTCTTTGACTTGCTACTCTTTGACTTGCTACTCTACCTCACAACCATTCCTCTGACCTCCACAAAATTAGATGTGAATGTGGTACACATATGCATTTTCAGGTAAAATACTTATGCACATAAAAATGAAATAAAAACAATTAAACTCATAGGAGAAGTAACTTTCTACAATCCTAAATCTCATTTTAAAGTAGGGGATATTCATGAGTATTTATTTTTAATATCAGACTGTTTAGAAGTAATGTCAGTTTGACCTGTAGAAAATATTTTTGAGGAAAAGATCTCTAATAAGATTGATCAAAAAAAAAAAAAAAAAAAAGATTGATCAAAGAATAAAAATTGCTATTTTAAGAATATTTAATAAGAGGATAAACAATATATCACAGAGTACAAAATAATATTATCACTGTGGCATTTGTATACTCATTAATAACCATATTTTAAAAATTAAAAATTAGATTAAAACAAAATTTAAGTTAAAAACTAATTTTCTGAATATATGTGGAAAAATAAACAGAAATTAAAAATCTTGAGTGAAGTAGTAACTACTTTCTTATATGATGTGACTTTACAGATACATCCTATCAAATATACTGAGGAATAGTTCAAATCATTCTTAAATGTTTTATATGTATTCCAAATATTCCACTTGTTTAATTAAGGGAGCAGCATAAGTCAGTAAGGCAATGCTTACCAGTAGTTTTAGAAAAATACACCAACATAATGGGGCATGTGATCCCATACAGATAGAAGATTTCAGGAATAAGAATATCTGTTTATAAAAGTTTTGATCCTACTTCATGTTCTGCCTTTGTGGGAGCCTAGCCAGTTTGGATGCTTACCTTCCTAGACCTGGATGGAGGGGGGAGGACCTTGGACTTTCCATAGTGCAGGGAACCCTGACTGCTCTTCGGACTGGAGAGGGAGGAGAAGAGGAGTGGGGGGAGAGGGAGAGGGGTGGGAGGAGGGGGAGGGAAATGGGAGGCTGGGAGGAGGCGGAAATTTTTTTTTCAATAAAAAATTTTAAAAAAAAATGAATCCGTACATTTAGAATGCATAAAGAAATGCTTTGGACAGAGAAGTATGTCGTGTACACGTTATAAGCTAAATCCATCTCTCTACTGTCTACAATAAAACTACCTAACCTTCAAAGCTAGAGCCACCTTAACGTGAAAGGGTGTTCTAAGCAAGCAGGTGTCACTATTCTAATATCTGGCAAAATAGACTTCGAACTAAGATTAACCATAAGAAAAAAAAGACAGACTTCGTTTTAATTAAGAAAACAATAATCAAATAGACACTATAATCACACACACACACATCTACCAATTTGGCTATAGACAGTTTGACAAAAAGTGCACTACTGAACTCAAATATGTAGATTAATTTCAGCTAAGTAGGTGATTTCAATAACCCACTTTCTCCAATAGACAAGTTATCTGAATAAACAATAAACATAAACTTCAAAATTAAATGATATAATACAGCAAACTTACATATGCCTACAGAATATTCCAACTGAACATCAATGAACACTTGTATTCAGTAGCCAATGGAAGTTTCTCTAAAAAGGACCACACACTTGGTAACATAACTAACTTAATTAATTCAGAAAAATTGAAATAACTTTATATATTCTGACAATATAGCAAAGTTTAAAAATCAACAGTAATTATACAAACTCATGGAGATTAAACAACTCAGTACAGAATGATGGATGATCAAGAAAGAAATCAAGAAACAAATAAAAAGATAATCCCAGAATTAAACAAAAATTAAAACTCAACAGAACAAAATTCCTGGGACACATTAAAATCAGTCCCATGAGGGAAATTAGCCATAAGTACCTACATTTTAAAAACATAAAGATAAAAAATATCAGAGACAAAATAAAAACCAACTGCTTTCACATTTCAGAATTTAGGATAATCTAAATCTGTATTCCTGGATCATGTTCAACTTCAGAACTTGTCCCTTATTCCCTTTGAGGATAGAGAAAATCATATGATTTCATCAGTTAAAAGCAAAAAGACATCATATCAAAGACTCTATTCTTCTACCACTCATGGACTACAAACTCAAGCTGATAAACTACCCCACATAAAACACATGCCAACTGTGTCTGAGAATACATTCATGTAGTCTTCAGAAATTCTGGGTCTTCAACACCATTGACAATCGAGTACCCAAAGTAACTGAACATTTCTCTCATTTTTCATGTTTCCCAAATGCTTTATAATTAGATTTTTAAAAATCATTTTATAATATTTGCTATTTCATTTGGTTCAAAGTGATAAAATAATGTTAACTTTGGTTTTAATAAAGTTACAATAAAGTAAGATATTAACCATGTTTTATTAGCCATAATTGCTATTATAATTGTTTACCCCAAACATCTACCTTATTCAAAACTAGTTTTTATACTGAAAAGAGTCAACTATTTTCACTATGTTGATTTTTAAAGTACATTTCCAATTATTCCATAAAATTTGGATATTTTAGATCCAGTTTTTCTTTATTTCTTCTCTTCTTTATTAAGCTATATATTTTTCTTCCCTCCTCTCCCATGATCCCCATGCTCCCAATTTACTCAGATCTTGTTCATTTCTATTTCCCATATAGATTAGATGGATGTATGTCTTTCTTAGGATCCTCTTTGTTGTCTAGGTTCTCTGAGATTGTGAATTGTAGGCTGGTTTTTCTTTGCTTTATATCTAAAAGTCAATTATGAGTGAGTACATATATTTGTCTTTCTGGGACTCAATATCATGTTTTCTAGATTCATCCATTTGCCCGCAAATTTCAAAATGTCATCATTTTTTTTCTGCTGTGTAATACATGTATCACATCTTTATCCATTCTTCAATTGCAGGCCATTTAGGTTGCTTCCAGGTTGTGGCTATGATGAATAAAGTTGTTATGAATGTAGTCGAGCCCATGTCCCTATGGTATAATTGAGCATCCTTTGGGTATATACCCAAAAGTGGTATTGCTTAGTCTTGAGGTGGGTTATTTCTTAATTTTCTGAGAAATCTCCATACTGATTTCCAAAGCAGCTATACAAGTTTGCACTCCCACCAGCAACGGAGGAGTGTTCCCTTTACCATATATCATCTCCAGCATAAAGTGTCGTCAATGTTTTTGATCTTGGCCATTCTGACAGGTGTAAAATGAAATTTCTTGTTTTGATTTACATTTCTCTGATGGCTAAGAATGTTGAGCATTTCCTTAAGTGTCTTTCAGCCATTTTAGATTCATCTGTTGAGAGTTCCCTGTTTATGTCTGTACCCCATTTTTTATTGAATTATTAAAAATTTTAACAATCACTTTCTTGAGTTCTTTGTACATTTTGGAAATAAACCTTCTGTCTGATGTGGGGTTGGTGAAGATCTTTTCCCATTCTGTAGGCTGCCATTTTGTCTTGTTGACCGTGTCCTTTGCTTTACAGAAGCTTCTCAGTTTCAAGATGTTTATTAATTTTTTATTATTTTTTTCTCAGTGTCTGTGCTGCTGGGTTTATATTTAGGAAATGGTCTCCTGTGCCAGTGTGTTCAAGTGACTTCCAACTTTCTCTTCTATGTGGTTCAGTGTGGTTTGTTTTATGTTGAGTTCTCGGATCCATTTGGACTTGAGTTTTGTGTATGGTGATAGATGTGGGTCTATTTTCATTCCTCTACATGTTGTTATCCAGTTAGACCAGCACCAATTGTTGAATATGTTTTTGTTTTTCCATTTTACATTTTATTCTTTTTTGTCAAAAATCAGGTGTTTGTAGGTGTGTGGATTAATATCTGGATTTTCGATTCGGTTCCATTGGTCTTCTTTTCTGTTTTTATGTCAATACCAAGTTGTTTTCAGTACTATAGCTCTGTAGTAGTTTGAAGTCAAGGATTGTGAATCCTCCAGAAGTTCCTTTATTATACAGAATTGTTTTTGGTATCCTGGGTTTTTTGTTTTTTTCTATATGAAGTTGACTATTGTTCTTTCAAAGCTTGTAAAGAATTTTGATAGGATTTTGATGGACATTGCATTGAACTTCTAGATTGCTTTTGGTAAGATTAACATTTTTACTGTTAATTCTACCTACCCAAGAGCATGAGAGATCTTTCCATTTTCTGGTGTTTTCTTCAATTTCTTTCTTCAAAGACTGAAAGTTCTTGACATACAGTTCTCCTGCTTGTTTGGTCAGAATTACTCCAAGATATTTTATGTTATTTGTGGATATTTTGAAGAGTGATATTTCTCTGATTTTTTTACTCAGCTCATTTAACATCTGAATAAAGGGGGGCTACTGATTTTTTTTTTTTTAGTTAATCTTGTATCCTGTTACATTACCCAAGGTGTTTATGAGTTGTAGAAGTTCCTTGGTAGAATTTTTGGGGTCACTTATGTAAACTATAATATCATCAGCAACCAGTGAGGATTTGACTTCTTTTCTGATTTGTATCTCCTTGATCTCCTTCTGTTGTCTTATTCCTCTAGCTAGAACCTCAAGTATGATACTGAATAGATATGGAGGGAGTGGACAACCTTGTCTTGCTCCTGACTTTAGTGGGATGGATCACTTTGAGTTTCTTTTCATTTAGTTTGATGTTGACTGTTGGCTTGATGAATTTATTATGTTTAGGTATGTTCCTTGTATTTCTGCTCTTTTCAATAACTTTATCATGAAGTGATGCTGTATTTTGTCCAATGCTTTTTCAGCATCTAATGAGATTATCATGTTTTTTTTCAACTTGTTTTATATGTGAATTACACTGACAGATTTTCTTATGTTGAAAATGTTGTATATCTGAGGTGAAGTCTACTTGGTCATGGTGGATGAATTTTCTGATGTGTTCTAAGATTCAGTTTGCCAGTATTTTATTTAGTATTTTTGCATCAATGTTTATGAGTGAGATTGGTCTGTATTCTCTTTCTTAGAAATATCTTTGTGTGATTTGGGTATCAGGATAATTGTAGCCTCGTAAAAAGAGTTTGGCAATGTTCCTTCATTTCTATTGTATGGAACAATTTTGGAGTATTGGTATTAGTTCTTCTTTGAAAATCTTGTAAAAATTCTGCACTGAAAACATCTGTTTCTGGGCTTCTTTTGGTTGGGAGACTTTTGATGACTGTTTCTATTTCTTTAGCAATTATATGTCTATTTAATTTGCTAATCTAGTCTTGATTTAATTTTGGTAACTAATATTTATTCAGAAAATTGTCCAATTCCTTTAAGTTTTCCAATTTTGTGGAGTACAATTTTTCAAAGTATGACCTGATGATTCTCTGGATTTCCTAAATGTCTGTTATTATGTCCCTCTTTTTATTTCTAATTTTGTTAATTTGGATAGTCTCTCTCTATCTTTTGGTTAGTTTGGATAAAAATTTGTCCCTTTTATTGATTTTCTCAAAGAACCAACTCTATGTCATTGATTCTTTGTATTGTTTCTTTCGTCTCTATTTTGTTGATTTCAGCTCTCTATTTGATTATTTCTGCCATCTAGTCCTCCTTGGTGAGTTTGTTTCTTTATGTTCTAGAGTTTTTAGGTGTGCTGTTAACTCACTAATGTGGGATATTTTTCAGCTTTTATATGTAGGCATTTAGTGCTATGAAATTTCCTCTTAACACTGCTTTTATTGTGTCTCATAAATTTGGGTATGTTTGGTGGTCATTTTTGTTGAATTTTAGGAAGTATTTAATTTCCTCCTTTATTTCTTCATTGACCTGTTGGTGATACAGGTGGGCATTATTTAATTTCCATGGGTTTATGGGCTTTCTGAAATTAGTGTTGCTGTTGAATTCTAATTTTAAGCCATGGTGATCCAATAGCCATAGGTTTATTCCAATTTTTTTGTACCTGTTGAAGTTTGCTTTGTTCCCTAGTATGTGGCCAATTTTTTAGAATGTTCCATGAGGTGCTGAGAAGAAGGTATGTTCTTTTATGTTTGGATGGAATGTTTTATAGATGTCTGTTAAGTCCATTTGAGTCATAACATCTGTTAGTTCTCTTATTTTTATTTATTTATTTATTTATTTATTAAAGATTTCTGCCTCCTCCCCACCACCACCTCCCATTTCCCTCCCCCAATCAAGTCCCCCTCCCTCGTCAGCCCTAAGAACAATCAGGGTTCCCTGCCCTGTGGGAAGTCCAAAGACCATCCACCTCCATCCCGGTCTAGTAGGAGGAGTATCCAAACTGCCTAGGCTCCCACAAAGCCAGTATGTGCAGTGGGATCAAAAACCCATTGCCATTGTTCTTGAGTTCTCAGTAGTCCTCATTGTCTGCTATGTGCAGCGTGTCCAGTTTTATCCCATGCTTTTTCTGACCCAGGCCAGCTGGCCTTGCTGAGTTCCCAATAGAACATCCCCATTGTCTCAGTATGTGGGTGCACCCCTCGCGGTCCTGAGTTCCTTGCTCGTGCTCTCTCTCCTTCTGCTCCTGATTTGGACCTTGAGATTTCAGTCTGGTGCTCCAATGTGGGTCTTTGTATCTGTCTCCTTTCATCGCCTGATGAAGGTTACTGTTCAGGAGGCTGCCTATATGTTTTTCTTTGGGTTCACCTTCTTATTTAGCTCCTCTAGGATCACGAATTATAGGCTCAATGTCCTTTATTTATGGCTAGAAACCAAATATGAGTGAGTACATCCCATGTTCCTCTTTTTGGATCTGGCTTACCTCACTCAGGATAGTGTTTTCTATTTCCGTCCATTTGCATGCAAAATTCAAGAAGTCATTGTTTTTTACTGCTGAGTAGTACTCTAATATGTATATATTCCATACTTTCTTCATCCATTCTTCCATTGAAGGGCATCTAGGTTGCTTCCAGGTTCTGGCTATTACAAACAATGCTGCTATGAACATAGTTGAGCATATACTTTTGTTGTATGATAAGGCATCTCTTGGGTATATTCCCAAGAGTGGTATTGCTGGGTCCTGGGGTAGGTTGATCCCGAATTTCCTGAGGAACCGCCACACTGCTTTCCAAAGTGGTTGCACAAGTTTGCATTCCCACCAGCAATGGATGAGTGTACCCCTTTCTTCACAACCTCTCCAGCAAAGGCTATCATTGGTGCTTTTTATTTTAGCCATTCTGACAGGTGTAAGATGGTATCTTAAAGTTGTCTTGATTTGCATTTCCCTGATCGCTAAGGAAGTTGAGCATGACCTTAAGTGTTTTTTGGCCATTTGAAATTCTTCTGTTGAGAATTCTCTGTTCATCTCAGTGCCCCATTTTATAATTGGGTTGATTAGCCTTTTACGGTCTAGTTTCTTTTATTTCTCTGTTAATTTTTTGACTGACAGATCTGTCCATTGATGAGAGTGGGCTGTTGAAATCTCCCACTATTAGTGTATGGAGTTTAATGTGTGATTTAAGCTTTAGTGGTATTTGTTTTACATAGGAGGGTGCCCTTGTATTTGAGACATTGATGTTCAGTATTGAGATTTCCTCTTGGTAGATTTTTTCTATGACAAATATGAAATGTCCTCCTTTGTCTCTTCTGATTAATTTTAGTTTGAAGTCTATTTTGATAGATATTAGGATAGCTACACCAACTTTTTTCTTAGGTCCACTTGATTGGAAAATCTTTTCCCATACCTTTAGTCTGAGGTGATGTCTGTCTTTCAGGTTGAGATGTGTTTCTTGTATGCAGTAGATGGATGGATTCTGTTTTCATAGTTTTCATAGCCAGTCTGTTTGTTTGTGTCTTTTTATAGGTTAATTGAGTTCGTTGATATAAGGAGATAATAATAACCAATGATTATTAGTTCCTGCTAATTTTTGGTGGTACTGTTTTTGTGTTGCCTGTATTTTTGTGGGTGCAGTTTTCCTTCTAGTACTTTCTGTGGAGCTGAATTTATGAATAAATATTGTTTAAATTTGGTTTTGTCATAAAATATCTTGTTTTCTCCATCGATGGCAATTGAAATCTTTGCTGGGTATAGTGGTCTGGGCTTGCATCCATGGTCTTTTAGTGTCTGCAGCATATCTGTCCAGGACCTTCTGACTTTCATGTTTCCAATGAGTAGTCAACTGTAATTCTGATAGGTCTGCCTTTGTATGTTGCTTGATCTTTTTCCTTTGTAGCTCTTAATATTCTTTCTTTACTCTGTAGGTTTGGCATTTTGATTATTATATGGTGAGGGGATGTTTTCTTTTCTTTTGTTGTTGGTTTTTTTTTTTTTGGTACAGTCTATTTGATGTTCTATAAGTGTCTTCTACCTTCATAGCAATATCCTTTTTTAGGTTGTAAAAGTTTTATTCTATGATTTTGTTGAATATATTTTCTGTGTCTTTGAGCTGGAGTTCTTCTTCTTCTATCCCTATTATTCTTAGGTTTGTTCTTTTCATGGTGTCCCAGATTTCCTGGATGTTTTGTTTTAAAAATGTGTTGCATTTAATGTTTTCTTTGACCAATGAATCTATTTCATCTATAGTATCTTTAACATCTGAGATTTTCTCTTCTATCTCTTGTATAATATTGGTTATGCTTGAATTAGTAGTTTTTGTTCATTTACCCAGATTTTCTATTTCCAGAATTCTCTCAGTTTGTGTTTTCTTTATTGCCTCTATTTCAGTCTTCACGTCTTGAACTGTTTAAACTGTTTACTTCACCTGTCTGATTGTTTTTTTCTTGGTTTTTTTTTGTTTGTTTGTTTCTTTAATTGATTTATTGATTTCTTCCATTTTGGTTTATCTTTTCCTCCATTTCTTCAAGGGGAATTTTCATTTCCTCTTTAAATTACTCCATCATCCTCATAAAGTTACATTTAAAATCACTTTCTGCTGCTTCTTCTGGGTTAGGATGATGAATTCTTTCTGTTGTACCATGTTCTGGTATTACCATGTTGCTTTTTACCAGTTATCCTCTCTTCTGAAGGCTGCCATCTTGCTTACTACACAGACTCATCTACATCAGGTACTAGGAATGTTTCTTGCTAGTTATGTAGAACATTGTAATATTTGATAATTAATTAAATTCTTCCTTCCCTGTCCACATGCACAAAATGTGATACTTAGTCAACAGGGGGACGGTTAACAAGAATTCCTGGAAAGAAATTGTCTGCAAAGATTGTCTGCACTGACTGAAATTTCAGTGACTGTAGAGAATTTTAAATGCTGCAGGGTCTAACTACAATTTCTTTTGGGCTGTCTCTGGTCTAATAGCTATCCCGTGCCCACTTCTGTCAAACCTAATACCTTTGAAATGTATTAACTTGTTTTGTTTGTTTGCTTATTTGTTTTCTGAGACTGCATTGACTGACTTGAAGCTCACTATGTAAATCAGGCTGGCCTCAAATTCAATTCAGAGAGGTTTGTCTGCTTCTGCCTTTTAGGTGTCATGATTAAAAGTGTGCACCACCAAGCTCAGACTTGGAATATATCAATTTAACAAACTCCTATTCTCCAATATTCAAAGGCTAAAGAATGCTATCAGATAGCATCTGAAGCCTATAGTTGAGGGTGTTCCACCTGCCTGTAATCCACTTCTCTGATGTTTCCACCATATATATTTTTTTAAATGTCTTGATTTATTACTTTCTTTGTATGTGGAAGAGACTCCCAGGTTGCTACCCTCATCATTGGTTGCCTCCAAGAGCTTGCATGTAAAACCCTGTTGCTGAAAAAAACACATACTTCAGACTCAGGACTTGAAGGAAGCAAACTGACCTAGAAACCTAGGAACTATCTTTTAGGTTATCAGAAGATGATACACTGCTAAGGAAGAAAAACAATAGTCCTGCAAAAATGTGCTGCTACAACCCACAGTGGCAAGATATCCCCAAGGGTACAAGAATGACATCTAATCAACAGCCATCTAATTGGAAATAAGGCCCACATAATAGAGAATCCTCCATGCCCGGTACTGTAAACTCAGTCAACAACCATTGGCTGGTGAGCTCATAGAGTCTAAAAAAGAATTTATGCCACTTCCCTAAACTAGCACAATTCCTAATTGTGTTCTAAATATTTATTCTTATAGCCCCTCATGAGTGCAGGCCTTGCCACTCATCAGATAAACTTATTTTGCAGCAGATGGAAACCATTACAAAATTCACCACGAGTCAAAGAAGCAAAATGGCAATACCAACTGATGTGCCAATGAGGATGGGGAAAATTTCACAAGACCCTAAGCCCTAGATGAAGAGATACTAATAATTGATGGTTGCAGAGAAAGGTGAAATCGGTCTTCTCCAGGGTGTAACCCTCTGGTAGGTTATCCAATCCCAAGCAGTCAACCCTAAACATATATACATATGAGTAATACATAGCAGACACAGCAGGCTGTGTGTGAGTCTGAATTTTGTGTGTGGGGGTAACAATAATAACTAAAGAAGAAGTGATGAATTTGAGAGGTAGTAGGTAGGACCAAGAAAGAGTTATAGGGGAGAAAGGAAGGGAAAAATGTAAATACACCACTCATATATATAATTCTCAAAGTATTTATATTTAAAAAAATGGAGTATCCATGCAGTAGAATGCCATGCATTTCTTAAAGGAATGTGTACTTCTATATGATTTTCTTCAACAAATAGTATTAAATGAAAAGCAAGTTTGTGAATAATGTTGAGATTTGAATGTGAAGCACTTGCATAGGCTAGCATTTGGTCCCCACCTGGTGGCAATGTTCACAAAAGTTGTGGAACTTTAGGGTATGGGGCTATGCAGATTGCTAAAGACAGGCCTCAAAGCTTTCTAGCCCAGACCTGTTCTTCGTTGACCCTGTGCTTTCTAGGTATGGATGTGATATAACCAGGCAGCCTCCTGCTCTCAACATTGTGTTGTCTCTGTATGCTGCCATGTCTTCCTTGCCATAACAGACTGGATCCCTGAAGAACTGTAACACAAAATAAACGATTTTTTGTCTTAAAAAGGAAAGAACAAAACAAAAGAAAACCAAGAATATAGGTGAAAGAAATTCACCTGCAGTCAGGCAGAGATTACAGAAATCAAACTACTGGAACTCTTAAGAAGTAACCATTTGAGGTGGGATTCTTCTACAGATTGACATCCAGTTATGCCAGCACAGCTAGTCAAAATTCTAAGCACAGATTATTTTATTCAGGTTGTATGGTACATATCTCAGCACCAAGAAAGTACCTGGGTGCTGTATGAGGCATTTTCCACCATCTCTACTAGGTTTTAAAAACTAGAAATAGTCAATAGAGAAGAATGTATACCTGAATTATCTATTTACGTCTCAAGCTTTGTCATAATAAAGCAAGCTGGTGTGGTAAGAAGATTTGAGGTAGAAAGTATGCTTAAATCTGACCACTGTCAATGAATTCCTATTTAATGTTGTTGGAAAATTGACAATGAGAGTATCCATCTGACAAGTAAAAAAATAAAGTTAATTTGTTGACTTCCCCAATGAAGTTTATCATGTAAACATAATATGTAGACATGTTATGTAAACATTTTATCTAATTTAAATTTCAAATTGTTATGGCATTATATATTGTCTACATTAGGCAAATGAACAGTGTGATGCAAGTCAATTGGTGTGGTACATGTGAATTAAGTTATATTCAAATTTGGATGCTGTATTGTTTTATATAGCAATTTCAATCTCAATAATAAGTCTGTACTTCAAATACATATATGTCTAGAATAATTCTTAACTCTTAAAGTAACTCTTAACCAGACACCACAACAAGGTAGAACAATGTTAGGTGTCTGATACCCCTACATAACGAGTGAACACATGAACCATGAGGTTACCAAATTTTATAAATCAAGTTTTCCAGTATTGTTCTATTTGAAGGGATAAAAATGGAGGTATAGAGGATCAGGGAGGTTTTTTCGGTTTTGTTTTTGTTTTTGTTTTTTGTTTTTTGATCAGTGCTAAGGATTCCACAGCTTTCCTGTGACCTTATCACTAGCAGGAGGAGGATGATTTTTTTTTCCTCAAAGTGGAAATTCTTTGGATTATAGAAGTGGAAAGAAAGAGCACCCATAAAAGAGAACTTGAAATCCTAAAGAGGCTTAAGCAAAGGCTGATTTTGCCCTTCACCAAGAAGTCAGCGACTTTGAGACTAAGTTGAGTTACTCTTATCCAACACGGGTGGGAAGAGTTTCCATCAAGTGTGGCAGAATGATTGCTTCATGAAATGCTAAGGTGGACCCAATGAAGGGGACAACACTGGAGTGAGGAGGCAAGCTTCTAGAGTGGATGTCTGCCCACTCTAGAAGAAGAAAAGGACTTCCAGGAACCTCACAGAAAATGGTAGATTATGCAAAACCAGGGGGAGCCAGACCACTGAAGGACCCCAGGCAAGATTCTTTTGTCTTTTTTTACTCTTGCCTTCCCTAAAACCACCCCTTGAGGGGTCAGAAATCACAGCTAGGACATCTAGGTTGTTTCCAGGTTCTGGCTATTACAAACAATGCTGCTATGAACATAGTTGAGCATATACTTTTGTTGTATGATAGGGCATCTCTTGGGTATATTCCCAATAGTGGTATTGCTGGGTCAAGAGGTAGGTTGAACCCGACTTTCCTGAGAAACCGCCACACTGCTTTCCAAAGTGGTTGCACAAGTTTGCATTCCCACCAGCAATGGATGAGAGTGCCCCTTTCTCCACAACCTCTCCAGCAGAAGAACAATGGCAATGGGTTCTTGATCCTATTGCACGTAATGGCTTTGTGGGAGCCCAGGTAGTTTGGATGCTCACCTTAATAGACCTGGATGGAGGTGGGTGGTCCTTGGACCTCCCACAGGGCAGAGAAACCTGCTTGCTCTTTGGGCTGAGGAGGAAGGAAGACTTGATTGGGGGAGGGGGAGGGAATGGGAGGTGGTGGCGGGGAAGAGGCAGAAATCTTTAATAATTAAATAAATTAATTAATAAAAAAAAGAAGAAGAAATCACAGCTAGGATTCAGAGGGGAGAAAACCCTCAAGACCCAGCATCCGGAGGCCACAGACCTCTCCTCCATCTAGCCCAACAGGCACTATGGAGAGGAAAGATTTATACTGAAAAGTGGAGTTTATGGTTAATATATTATTGTGAATATGTAATTCACAAAATGGCATTATTCTTGTGAAAGAGAGGGAACCATTTCAAACATTACACAACATAGGGGCAAACTAAGTTTACAAAGGAAATTTAAAGAAAGTAGTTGAAGGAAATGAATGTCTTTGTGATTTATCTCAAGTTTATTCACATGACAGATTATTTTTTCTTTTGAATTGTGTTGTTGGAAGCTGCTCATTTGTTCCCAGCTGCCAAGATGCAAAATAACTACACAGAAACTTTATTAGTTAAAACACTGCTTTGCCTAATAGCTCTAGCTTCTTATTGGCTAGCTCTTATATCCCAAACTAACCCATTTTTATTAATCTGTGTATTGCTATGTGGCTGTGGCTTACTGGCAAGGTTCTGGCTGGTGGCTTATGTCTTTCTTCTCTGGCTGCTCCACAGTATCTCCTGACTCTGCATTCTCTCTCTCTCTCTCTCTCTCTCTCTCTCTCTCTCTCTCTCTCTTAATGTATTTCACAATATAGAAACAGAAGAGTCACTGCCAAATTCCTTTTATGAAGCTACAGTTACCCTGATACCAAAACCTCTCAAAGACTCAACCAAGAAAGAGAATTACAGGCCAGTCTCACTCATGAACATCAACGCAAAAATTCTCAATAAAATACTGGCAAACCGAATCCAAGAACACATTAGAAAAATTATCCATTATGATCAAGTAGGCTTCATCCCAGAGATGTAGGGCTGGTTCAATATATGAAAATCTATCAGTGTAATCCATCATATAAATAAACTGAAAGAAAAAAAAACATATGATCATTTCATTAGATGGTGAAAAAGCATTCGACAAAATTCAACACCCCTTTATGATAAAAGTCTTGGATAGATTAGGGATACAAGGGTCATACCTAAATATAATAAAAGCTATTTACAGAAAGATGACAGCTAACATTAAATTAAAAGGAGAGAAACTCAAAGCCATCCCACTAAAATCAGGAACATGACAAGGCTGTCCACTCTCTCCATACCTTTTCAATACAGTGCTTGTAGTTCTGGCAATAGCAATAAGGCAACATAAGGGGTCAAGGGAATTCGTATTGGAAAGGAAGAAATTAAACTTTTGTTATTTGCAAATGATATGATAGTATACATAAGCGACCCCAAAAACTCCATCAAAGAACTCCTACAGCCGGGCGGTGGTGGCGCATGCCTTTAATCCCAGCACTTGGGAGGCAGAGGCAGGTGGATCTCTGTGAGTTCGAGACCAGCCTGGTCTACAAGAGCTAGTTCCAGGACAGGCTCCAGGCTCCAAAACCACAGAGAAACCCTGTCTCGAAAAACCAAAAAAAAAAAAAACCTCCTACAGCTGATAAACACCTTTAGTAGTGTGACAGGATACAAGATCAACTCCAAAAACTCAGTTGCCCTCCTATACACAAAAGATAAGGAAGCAGAGAGTGAAATCAGAGAAGCATCACCTTTCACGATAGGCACAAATAGCATAAAATATCTTGGGGTAACTCTAACCAGGGAAGTAAAGGATCTATTTGACAAGAACTTTAAGTCTTTGAAGAAAGAAATTGAGGAGGATACCAGAAAATGGAAAGATCTCCCTTGTTCTTGGATTGGGGGGGGATCAACATAGTAAATATGGCAATTCTACCAAAAGCAATCTATAGATTCAATGCAATCCCGATCAAAATCCCATCAAAATTCTTCACAGACCTTAAGAGGACAATAATAAACTTTATATGAAAAAACAAAAAACCCAGGATAGCCAAAACAATCATATACAATAAAGGAACTTCTGAAGGCATTACCATCCCTGACTTCAAACTCTATTACAGAGCTACATATTGAAAACAGCTTGGTATTGACATAAAAACAGAGAAGTCAACTAATGGAATCGAATAGAAGACCCGGATTTTAACCCTCAATCCTATGAACACCTGATTTTTGATAAAGGAGCTAAAAGTATACAATGGAAGAAAGAGAGCATCTTCAACAAATGGTGCTGGCATAACTGGATGTCAGTCTGTAGAAGAACGAAAATAGATCCATATCTATCACCATGCAAAAAACTCATGTCCAAATGGATCAAAGACCTCAATATCAGTTGAACACACTGAACCTGATAGAAGAGAAAGTGGGAGGTACTCTACAACACATGGGCACAGGAGACCACTTCCTATGTATAACCCCAGTAGCACAGACACTAAGGACATCATTGAATAAATGGGACCTCCTGAAACTGAGAAGCTTCTGTAAAGCAAAGGACACTGTCACTAAGACGAAAAGGCAACCCACTGACTGGGAGAAGATCTTCACCAACCCCGCAACAGACAAAGGTCTGATCTCCAAAATATATAAAGAACTCAAGAAACTAGACTTTAAAATGCTAATCAACCCGATTATAAAATGGGGCACTGAACTGAACAGAGAATTCTCTTTTTTTTTTTTTTTTTTTTTTTTCATTTTTGGTTTTTCGAGACAGGGTTTCTCTGTGGTTTTGGAGCCTGTCCTGGAACTAGCTCTTGTAGACCAGACTGGTCTCGAACTCACAGAGATCCACCTGCCTCTGCCTCCCAAGTGCTGGGATTAAAGGCGTGCGCCACCACCGCCCGGCAAGAATTCTCAACAGAAGAAGTTCAAATGGCCAAAAGACACTTAAGGTCCTGCTCAACTTCCTTAGCGATCAGGGAAATACAAATCAAAACAACAATGAGATACCATCTTACACCTGTCAGAATGGCTAAAATCAAAAACACCAATGACACCTGCGAACCCCTCAAGAGTCAAGTCTCTTGCCAACCCTAAGATGGCTCCCTTAGATAGGATATATACTTCGCTGCTCCCGTATCCTCCCTTCCTATATCCCAACCATCCCAATCCCCCGAGCTCCTCCCATCCTCCCCTTCTCATGTTTCTCATCCCATTTCCCCTTTGCCCCATGCCACCTCACCCGCAAGTTCCCAGTTTTTGCCCTGCAATCTTGTCTACTTCCCCTCTCCATGCGGATGACTATATGATTTTCTTTGGGTTCACTTTCTTATTTAACTTCTCTAGGATCACAAATTACCTTGGGCAACTAAGGAGAGGGAACCTGAAATGACCCTATCCTATACTGATGAATATCTTTTTTTTTTTTTTTTTTTGGTTTTTCGAGACAGGGTTTCTCTGTGGTTTTGGAGCCTGGAGCCTGTCCTGGAACTAGCTCTTGTAGACCAGGCTGGTCTCGAACTCACAGAGATCCGCCTGCCTCTGCCTCCCAAGTGCTGGGATTAAAGGCGTGCGCCACCACCGCCCGGCTGATGAATATCTTGCATATCACCTTAGAACCTTCTTGCATATCACCTTAGAACCTTCATCTGGCGATGGATCGAGGTAGAGACAGAGTCTCAATTTGGAGCAACGGTCTGCGCTCTTAAGGTCCAAATGAGGAGCAGAAGGAGGGAGAACATGAGCAAGGAAATGCACCCACCCACTGTGACAGTGGAACTGATTTATTGGGAGCCCACCAAGGCCAGCTGGTCTGGGACTGAATAAGCATGGGTTGATTCTGGACTCTCTGAGCATGGCGGACAATGAAGGCTGATGAGAAGCCAAGGACAATGGCACTAGGTTTCGATCCTAATACATGAACTGGCTTTGTGGGAGCTTAGCCTGTTTAGACGCTCACCTTCCTGGACGTAGATAGAAGACCTTCGTCTTCCCGCAGGGCAGAGAATTTGGACTGCTCTTCAGTATCGAGAGGGAGGGGGAATGATGTGGGGGGAGGAGAAGAGGAGTGGGGATAGGGAGAAGGGAGTTGGGGGAGGGGGCAATATTTGGGAGGAGGGGAGGGAAATGGGAAACGGGGAGCAGGTGGAAATTTTAATTAAAAAAGAATAAAAAAAAAACCACCAATGATAGCCTTTGCTGGAGAGGATGTGGGGGCACACTCATCCATTGCTGGTGGGAATGCAAACTTGTACAACCACTTTGGAAAGTAGTGTGGCAGTTTCTCAGGAAATTCTGGATCAACCTACCCCAGGACCCAGCAATACCACTCTTGGGAATATACCCAAGAGATGCCCTATCATACTACAAAAGTATATTCTAAACTATGTTTATAGCAGCATTGTTTGTAATAGCCAGAACCTGGAAACAACCTAGATGCCCTTCAATGGAAGAATGGATGAAGTAAATGTGGAATATATACATATTAGAGTACAACTCAGCGGTAAAAAACAATGACATCTTGAATTTTGCATGCAAATGGACGGAAATAGAAAACACTATCCTGAGTGAGGTAAGCCATACCCAAAAAGAGGAACATGGGATGTACTCACTCATATTTGGTTTCTAGCCATAAATAAAGGACCTATAAATAAATAAATTGAGCCTATAATTCGTGATCCTAGAGAAGCTAAATAAGAAGGTGAACCCAAAGAAAAACATATAGGCATCCTCCTGGATATTAACCTTCATCAGGCGATGAAAGGAGACAGAGACAGAGACCCCCACATTGGAGCACCAGACTGAAATCCCAAGGTCCAAATCAGGAGCAGAAGGAGAGAGAGCACGAGCAAGGAACTCAGGACCGCGAGGGGTGCACCCACATACTGAGACAATGGGGACGTTCTATCGGGAACTCACCAAGGCCAGCTGGACTGGGTCTGAAAAAGCATGGGATAAAACCGGACTCGCTGAACATAGCGGACAATGAGGACTGCTGAGAAGTCAAGAACAATGGCACTGGGTTTTGATCCTACTGCACGTACTGGCTTTGTGGGAGCTGAGGCAGTTTGGATGCTCACCTTACTAGACTTGGAAGGAGGTGGGAGGTCCTCAGACTTCCCATTGGGCAGGGAACCCTGACTGCTCTTTGGGCTGTTGAGGGAGGGGGACTTGATTGGTGGAGGGGGAGGGAAATGGGAGGCGGTGGTGGGGAGGAGGCAATCAAACAAACAGAAGAAAATAGGCCAAAGAAAAAACATGAGAAAAACATATAGGCACATAGATACACATATTTAAACACACAGGGATCCTCTAAAAAAACAAAATCTTGTAAGTTTGAGGCCAGCTTGGTCTCCCCACTTCCCAACCAACCCAAATCCACCCCCTTTCTTTCTCTTCTCATCAAAAGACAAACAGGCATCTAATAATAATATTAATAAAAAATAAAACCAAATCGAAAAAGGGCAAAACAAAAAAAAAAGACCCAACTAAAAAGCATAAGAAACACACACAGACACTGAGAAACACATTTACATACACAGAAAATCCCTAAAAGATAATCTGAAACTTAATTGTAGAGAGCCGCCGTGGGAGTCTACTGAAGGTTGCAATTAGTGTTCAGCAGGGTGACCCATCAGACACATGATTCCCTGGTGGGGAGCCCCACCTGACAAAGCCGTGGGGTCGCTGAGTATGGAAACCAGTTGCTCCTGTCTGTAACTTCTCTCATGAGTCACTTCATTTCTTCCTAAGAATTTAATTTCTTCCCTAAGAAAAGTTTTGGGTGTATTCCCACTGCTTGGGGGTTTATCTCTTGCATATTTCCCTTCTGTTGAGCACAAATACATCTGTGCATGATCTAGAGAATGATTCTACTTAAGTTATATAATATTGATGAACAGAAATAAAGCTAGGATATTTTCCATAACTCTTCCTGACAGGAGAATTCTGAGCTACAAGGACAGCCTTTTACACATTTAGCCAAGAACCTCATTCAAAGCAGGTTGGTTGCCCCCAGAGACACATGCACAAGGACATTTCCACAGGTATTGTTTACTGATTCAAAGCCAGTGTTTGAAGCAACTTTAGTCTGCATATATTCCTTACCACTCAAGATCCTTCTAATGAATTGTTATTGTTAAGTCTTGATTTCCAATGTCATTTTCTGTCTAAATACCCTCACCAAATTAGAGCTATGTCCAGGGTCATTGCGACATTTCTAGCCTGAGAGAAACTACGTGACTCAAGTTTTGAGTATTATTATCCAGAGTTTGGCTGTTAGAGGAGAGACAGGACAGGAGAAGGCAATGAGGCACAGAGCAAGAAGGCAGAGGCAGCAGAGGGCAGAGATGTAAGGGGGCAGAGAGCAAAGGGCAAGAGGCAAGAGAGCAGAGAGGCAGAGCAGAGAAGGAAGAGTCAGAGGTGATACTGACAGAGGCTGCTGTGGGAGAGTGGAGGAGTGAGAATGGACAGGTGAGTAAAGGATGAGTGGTTGACATAGAAGAAGTGCCGGAGAGGGCAAAGCATAGCCCCCTCCACGTGTGGCTCCCGAGGTGCCAGAAGCAATTCCCCCCAGGCATCCCAGTGGCAGCTAAATGAGCGTGTTACTTGAGGGCCAAGGAGAAATAACCCACGTGTCCCGGGTGCCGCTTCTATGGTGTCTGCATACGCATTTGGCAATGTCACAGATGATCCTGGTTATAGCAATTCTACTAGTGAACTTGTTCTTCATGTTCTTTTTCTCTTTCCACACCAGTGGCTTCAGAAAATATGGATGCTGTATGATAATATGAGTCTTTTTGATCTGACAGAGCAGACAGGCATTAAAGCTATAAAACATGGCTTTTTTATGGAAGAAAAAACCCTGACTGATGAAAGAATTGTAGCAATTTGGGAAAATGCAGAAATTGTTCTTTTCCTGATTATAAAACTTGGCAGAAGAATTATACTGAAACACAAAGGAACTTGCCTATGATGAATAAAGTTTCTGAAGAACCCAGGTCTCTGGGGCCGACTGCCTATGACCTTATAAATCAAAATTGGAATAGTGGGGAACCACAATGGGAAAGGTATGACAGTGAAGTAAAACCCACTGAACTATGCTTCTGTAAACTACAGGTAGTCTGCCTCTGAGGTGGAAGCCTCGGAAGTTGTTTTATGATTAACTTAGCTAAGAATTAAGAATATAGTGGCTGGCATGGGTCTTGGGAACTAGGGAAATGTGATGATAAATGATGATGTTTTGATTTCAAAATCTTTATACTTTTTGTGAACTGTTTTGCCCATGTAATGATTAACCTGTAACAAGAAAAAAGTATCACTTTCCTTGTGTAAAATTTACAATAAAGACTGAGGTTTAAAGCTTACGGCAGAAAGAGAGAGACAGAGGAAGAAAGAGAGAAGAGGAAGAAGAGGAAGAGGAAGAGGAAGCAGAAGGAGAAGGAGAGGAAGAGGAAGAGGAAGAGGAAGAAGAAGAAGAAGAAGAAGAAGAAGAAGAAGAAGAAGAAGAAGAAGAAGAAGAAGAAGAAGAAGAAGAAGAAGAAGAAGAAGAGCTTGCCCCACAGCTGATAGCCTGCATCAGAATCCTGTGTTTGTGTACTCACTCCGCCTTCCAGACATCCCAGATTTGAGACCCACTTCCCTGCTGAGGGTGGTCCCCGGCAAAGAAGTACGTGTGTAAGAGAAAGAGAGAGAGAGAGAGAGAGAGAGCAGTGTGTAAGAGCTACTGCCACACAGAGATGTACAGCTGTGGCTGTGTGGAGATTTGGGAATGTGTGGAGACAAGGAGAATGAGGCTGTATAGAAAAGAGATGTAGAGGAAAATGTATGTAAAAGATGCGTAGTCATGTAAAATGAGATGTTGTAACTGAATATTGAAATATGTAACTGTGCAGGAGAGAAATGTTTGCATGTTAAGAGAGATTGTCAAGAAAGAGAGACTATGTAAGTTAAAGTGTAGGAGAAGGTTACCACCAGGAAAGTGTGTGCTTCCTTATTTACCCCAGAGGTAGAAAAGAAGTCTAGCCTCTACCACATTCACGAATTTTCTTTACATACCCTGGTGCTGACTTCTGGGAGCTGACTTCCCAAATAGTCAGCAATATATAATATATAAACAAAAGATTTTACATTTTTACATAATTATAGATTGGAATAATATAGGGGTTCTTTATATTCCTGACCATTTTTGCAATGATATCGTCTTTAAAAAAAAATCTTAATTGTATTAATTGGCATGATGTAATTGGTTAGTGTCTTAATATATGTATACAATGTGGAATGATTAAAGAAGCAAATTAACAGATCCTTTTTCTCATTTACTGGACAAACTATTTGTAATGTACATTTAAATTTTACGCAGCTATTTTTTTTTTGAGACAGGGTTTCTATGTAGTATTGGAGACTCTCCTGGAACTAGCTCTTGTAGCCCAGGCTGGCCTCAAAGTCACAGACATCTGCCTGCTCCTGCCTCCTGAGAGCTGGGATTAAAGGCATGTGCCACCACCACCCGGCTCATCTATTTGAAGTATATGATTGACATTGGTTGCACTCATCCCACTGTTAAAGATCCTACAAAACTGTTGCCCGATCCAGCTGAAACTTTTTATGCCTTGAACTAATAACTTCACAGCCCCTCTTTACTGCTCCCAAGTATTTCTATGAGTTCTACTGATCCATATTTGACATTCAGATGAGATTTGTGAAAGTTGCATTTCTGTAACTGGCATTTAGTCTTATGTCCTCAAGATTTATCCATCTTGTTCCAAGTGACAGAACTACATTCTTTTCAAAGTCCGGTATTTGCCATAGTTTATCTGCTCAACTGCTGAGGGACACTGCATTCCATATTTTGATTTTTGTGGACAATGATAAAATGAGTGGGAGAATCCTATTGACCACAACTGATTTCAATTCCTCTGTATTCTCAGATGTAGGACTGCTGGATCATATAATATTCTTATTTTTTGAGGAACGTCCATGTGGTTTTTTACAATGCTTTCCAACATTCCAACAAAAAACACTGAGATCTTTTCTCCATACTCTTTCTAAGCTTTGTTGTCTATCATCTTTATTTTAAAGAAGAGATATTCTGTGGAGTGATTTTTCCATTTGATTTAATTTGCATCTCCCTAATAACCAATGATGCTGGGCATAAAATGAGCTTGTTGGACATTAATATTTTTTGTAAATTATCATGTATACAGTGTTCTGCCTGCATATATACCTGCAGACAGAAAAGGGTGCCAGATCTCATTATAGATGGTTGTGAGCCACCATGTGGTTGCTGGAGACTGAACTCAGGACCTCTGGGAGAGCAGCCACTGCTCTTAACCTCTGAGCCACCTCTCCAGCCCTAATGTGTGTTGTTTGTTAGAGCTGTCAGCTCAGATACTTTGTCCACTTTAATTGTATGGCTTTCTTGCTTTTTGGTTGTTTATGTTCCTTATATATTTCAAATATTAACCTCCTCTCAGATATATACTTTGCAAACGTGTAATTTGTGTCTTTACTCAGTTGAATGCTTATATGCTATGAAAAGGAAACCAATTTTTTATATTTTTATTACTTGAATTTTGAGGGTTATTTGTCAAGCACAAAATTCTCAGACCAATATTGTAAAGTTATCTCACTATGTTTTTGTCTGTTAGTTTACCATTGCAAGTCTTAAGTATAAGTTATTATTTATTTTGGGCTTTTGTGCCTGCTCTAAAATAGTTTTCTAATTTCATTATCCTGAAAATAAATAGCCTATTTCCTCAGCATCACTCACTGATTGAACGCCATTTCCGTATTGTATGTCTGGATGCCTTTGTCAAAAATTGGTTAACTATAAATGTGTAAGTTTCTATCATTCCATCTCCATCCCTTGATGAGTTTTTAAAAAATACCAGTGGCATGTTGTTTTGCTTATAATTACTTTGTGTTTTAAGTCAGGTATTGTGATATTTTCAACTTTGTTTTGGTTTTTGATTTTGCTACTTGTGGTATTTTGTTAATGTCTTACAAATTTAAATATTGTTTTACAATTTCTGTGAAAAATTACTTTGGAATTGTAATTGAGATTGCACTAAATTGGTATCTAACTCTGAGTAGTATTAATAGACATTTAAGTACTTTAATTCTTTCAATCTATGAACATGAGATGTCTTATCATTTATTTGTATTCTTAAAGTTTTAAATAAATATTAATACTTCTCACTATAAAAGCATTTCACTGTTTGTTAAATTTAAACCTAATTATTTTATTTGTAGTTTCTAAGGTAAGTGGTATTGGGTTTTGAGCATCTCACTCATCCTTTTTGGATAGTTTGTTATACATATATAGAAGAGTTTTGTGTTGATTTTATACTCAACAACTTTACTGAATTTGTTTACTAGTTCTCTCTCTCTCTCTCTCTCTCTCTCTCTCTCTCTCTCTCTCTCTCTCTCTCTCGTGTGTTCAGGACTTTTTCTTTGCATTCTCTGAATAATTTTATCCACAGTTAATATTTAATTTATAAGACCTTGTCACAGAAATAATTTCACTTCCTTGTTTTCTCTTAGGATGTATTTTATTAATTACAGAGGGAATAAGTTACTCAAAATATCTCACTAAAGATAAACTGGAAATCTTGAAATCACCACACATTCAATTTGGATACTAAAAAGATGATACCAGAGAAGTGGCCAAAGGGACAGACATGAATTTCAGCCTTGGTAGTACCTGATTGATGGTTAGATGTTAAGAACCACAATCCAGACTGGGCATGCTAGTACATGCCTTTAATCCTAGCAGAGCCATTGGGGGGAATCTTTGTGAATTCTAGGCCAGCATGGTGCACACAGTGAGGTGCAGGACAGCCAAGATTACACAGAGAGACACCATCTCAAAACACACACACACACATCAATCAAATGGTAGGTTTAGATTTTGGGAAGAATGGAATGGAACTAGGGCTATAAACTATGACAATTTGTCTTGTTTTGATTAACATTAATATAAGCACTATTAAATCTGAAGTGCATTCATCTCCTAAGGTTGAACATTTTTTTGGAAAGATAATACAGTGTGCCTAAGTGTCTCATTCACTTATGGTAAATAATAAATAGCTCTATTTAACTTTAATTTCTTTATTTTGACAGAGCTTTTTATTGGCAGATAAAAATAAAATAAAAAACAACAACTCCATTTAGACCTAACAGAATTGACTTAAACTATGATGAGTTATTTGAAAATTACTCTGGGTTATTGCATCTGAGTAGAATGTTGAAAAAGACAACCCTGAGATGTCACCCTTGTCATGGCACCAATGAAGAAGAAGTCAGCACTATGTTATGCATTGGGTTCTTTTCCTTCTTGGTTAGTTTACATGACAGACCACAAGGACTCCAGGGCGCGCGTGTGCGCATGCACACACACACACACACACAGAGAGAGAGAGAGAGAGGCAGTAAAATGCAATAAAATTCTATAATCAAGAGAAAATGGATGCAACATGCATTACTCCTTTTGTAACACACTGGATCTGGGGCAGTTCAGGAGGTATTTGGTTTTTTAAGTATTATTTTATCTATATGTTTGAGTGACTGGGCAATATGTATGTCTGTGCTCTGTGTGCTTGTATGGAGCCCATGGAGGTCAGAAGTTTTGGATTCTGTGGAACTAGATTTACAGGAGGTTGTAAAACACTATGTGGTTACTGGGAACTGAACGAGCATCCTCTCCAAGACCAACTAGTGCTTTTAACTGGTAAGCCATCTCTCCCACCCCAGGAGGGATTTTTAAATGTCTGAAATGAGACTCTATTTTCTTAGGATGAACACTATGTTAGCACTGTTAGAAAATTTACAGATGAAGACAGAACAACCAGTTTGTAATTCCCATGACTAATCCTCTTTGTTGTGCAGGTAGAATACGGCAACCTTTATCGTAAATTTACTGAATGTGGGAAAAAATTAAAATATTTCTTAAAAATAATATCAGGTCATCACTCTAAAGTGAGTAAGCAACTATCAACAGAAGCTACTAATCTAACCGGCAACTGGTAACTGAGGGAGACTCTTAGAGTTGAATCAATATTTGAAAGTAAACAGAAAAGCAAAGTTATAGATGATCTCAGCCATTTCACAATACATTTTATTTTATAATTTTGGGAAGAATGTAACTATTTCGATCACAAAAGAATAATGCAATTGATTCAAGCTTGGAAAGTGGTTCCTGCTGATGCTTAAGCAATACCTGTTTGCTTACCCTTAGCACAGAATGGTAGAAACTGAGATTCCCACCTGTTCATCTGGGTTTAAAAATATTAACAGTTGTATACTGAGAAGATGTGATGAGCTTGAAAATGAGATGCAGCACCCAGTGGCACTGTGAGAGCTGATCGGGTGGTGTACTCACTGTAAAAGAATGCAGGTCTTGTGCATGGATTGGGCTTCTCTTTTCTCTTCAGCTCACAATGGAAGATTTGACTGAGGTGTCCATCGTCTTTGGGACAGAATATGTATGTAGTCCTCTTGTCCCTATGGTTTAACAAAAGGTTTTGCTGATGATAAGATCAGGTTTTGTCGCTTGGGTTAAGTTGTGGACAGACTTACGTGGCAGTGATCTGTTTGGAATCTTGACTTTATCACCTTACTGCCACTCTGCCTTTTCTCAGAGCCAGGTTCCCACTCTGCTTAATACTGAGGAACATTCTGTATACACAGCAGAGGGATGGGACTGTGAGCATTCATGTTGAACCCTTCAAGAAAATGAGAGAGAAGACTCACACAACTTAAAAACTATAATTAACACAATTTTCTTGTATTTGAGAGTTAAAAAAATAAGATTTCAGTTGCCTTGGTCACAAAAAGTGACTATATATAATGGTGTATATATTAATTTGTTCCATTTTTATAACCACCTTACTATATGTATACATCACATTAGATCATGTTAGAAGCCTCCAAAACATACAATGAAAATTATATTTAAAAAGACAAATAAGATCCTTCTATATCCTCTATAAATTGTAAAAGTTAAACCTGGGACCCAGAAGCCAGCTGAGTTCCAGGTGAGTTCCTTTTACATTCTTAAGAATTTCAGAGGTTTCAGAATTTATCAGAAGGTTATAGAAACTAATATTAGATTTATGGACTTGATAACATTCTTCTATTTATTTACTACTGAATCTGTCAGGAAATGTTGGAAATATATTGAATTTTTTCTTTACCTGGACAGAGAGATTGTATCTGTCTTTTATATTTCACTTGAGTGACAATCCATGTCACAACTGAAAATTGAACGTATGGTCAAAAATTTTGTATTCTGATTGCTATTGAAAAAGAGGTCATACTAATTGAAACATCTTTTTGGAACTCCCTGAGGAGTTAACTTAGAGATTCTTTAAAAGTAATATTGTTTGTCTTACTTTATTTTCTTCATCTTTCCACCCAGGAAAAGTGGGTGAAGCGTAGGAAGTCAAAAATCAGTCATTTGAAGATAATGTATTAATTTGAAGAGATCACTTCATTGATTGACCTAGGAAGATATAACTAAATGCTCGTGGAATGGGAGCAGAAAATTGTGTATTCTAGAATATTCTTTCAGATGTGTAGCTGTGGTCATGTTTATCAATAAATCTCTTATTAATGGAATGGCAGTAGACCTTGATGTGACAGACTTTATGTAAAATATTTTGATCATTCTTAAGTCACTCAAAGGACATACAATGTGTGATTTGCTCAGGCATTGTAAAGGTGGATGATGAAGAGGCTTTCTCAGCTGTCTTGTAGAAACATGATGGGGAAAGGTGGGTAGAGTTAATTACTGGAATCTAGGCATCACAGGAGAGATAGCCTCCCCTACCTTCAGAGCTGATGCTTACCTTTAGAGGTGAGGGCCTCAGAGGTCTTAGATCTGGGAGCAGAAA
This sequence comes from Chionomys nivalis, assembly GCF_950005125.1. NCBI lineage: Eukaryota > Metazoa > Chordata > Mammalia > Rodentia > Cricetidae > Chionomys > Chionomys nivalis. Next base: position 198,332,528 of record NC_080086.1, read on the forward strand.
CACACAGTGAGATGTTGTTAGTGGTATGACTGAAGCCCAAGCTGCCGTGTGCTTAGATCTTTGCTGTAGATCTTGTCTGACAGTTCTGAAGGGGCTCAGTGGAAATGGTTCTGAGGGTGCTGAGAGAATTTAAAAATAAGTAGGATAAGCATTGATGTTGTCATTCACAGCTCACCAGAGGATGCTGAAAGTATCCATTAAACCATCAGCCAGTACTCCCATTGATAAAGCTTAATGGGAATTCAGCTATGAAGGGAATCTGGGATATGTGTAGTAATTTCCAGAGTTTCTGAATATTACCTTAGAGCAGAATAGAGGGCTGGCACCAAGAGACAGCTATTCATGGACCTTCAACTTAGTCCTACCTGTCTTCAAAAATGTGGGAGTAGAAGGATTGGAAGTCTTTGCTGGGCCAGGATGTGGAAACCTCACTTACCTTCCATTACTTAAATCTGTTTCCAAACAAAATGAACATTCTGGTTTTGATGTGCTCTAATTAAAAGAAACGTTAATGATGCAACACACTATCCCAAATGATCAATATTATTTTACTGAATGGATCAATCAGGAAAGAAAGTGTTCATAGAAACCATATAGCCTACACTAATGAAAGAACTATGGCTCGATTTCTTTTTCAAATTTTAAACATTTTAAGGATGGAGGTACTGCTTCACTTCTGGGTTTTTTTTTTTTTGAATTTTTAGTTGAAAGAAAATAAAAGGAAATTTTTATAATGTACAATAAAAGATAAGAGAAACTAAATTTTGATTTTCTTATTTTCCCAATGCCATTCAGTTTTCTTAAAGAAAAGGCAAGTGATTCAACCAGACTAAAGGCAGCCTGTAAAATCCTAGATTTTGCAAACTGAAAAATAGATGAGAGTTCAATGTGCAGTACCATTTTAGGGCAATAGCAGATACTCAATTAATTTGCCAGTTTCAGTAAGAGTTGTCATAAATACAGAAATTACAATGTTTAAGATGTTTTTCTGTGAGAGTGTATTAAAAAGTTTAATGCAATCCTTATCTGTTTGTCAACTTGTAATTAATGTAACTGAAGTAGGTTTTTTTTATTAAACTAAAAATTATGTTTAGTACTTTTTTGTTTAAAAAAAGCAATTTGAAAACGTCTGGATTCTGTTTTCTTGGCTCATGGTCCTAGTTTACTACATTGCTCTTTCCTCTTGTAGATGCAAGGATGGTAATTTAAATGAGATGAAGTACAAATGTCACTCATCATTTTCCATCCCTACTAAAAGAAAAGAGAATCTATAGGAGTTCTTTTTGTAAAGGCTGACTTACTCAGCAACTATGTAAATGCTTAGGATTCATCCCAATAACACCTTTGATGTTTCATCTTATGGTTAATGTAATATGTATACATTGCTCATGAACATTCAAAACTCATAAACAATATGAATTAACATGACAGGATCTCACACATGAAAAATATTTCTATTGAGAAGGATAATAATATGCCTTTAGTAACTAAAGTGTGGCACAGGCTTATTTCACCTCGAATATATTGAGGAGACTAAGAATTTAAAACTTTGCTTATTCTGTTGTTTTCATTCCTTTTAAGGGAAGCATCCCTGAGTTTCATAGTCCTGGTGAAGTTTCATTTTGTTTAGTCTATTCTCAAAATACTAATTAGAAACAAACAATAATTGCTTCTCCTCTAGTCACAGCACCTTGTGTCACTGAGGGGTTGTTAGCTTAATTTTCTGACATACAAAAAAGGAACAGTAGTTCTTTGATGTAGTTTTCCAGGAAATTAAATGAAATGATAGCTGTAGAGTGCTTAGCATAGCCTCTGATCATAATCATTGGCTTGTCTCTAAAGCCATGTTCCTCTTTCTCTCTGTAAAGTAATTTCAATACTCATGGCATGCTAAAAGATAGATAAGAAGATTTGATCAAGGAACAGAATTAGCATTAGCTTGACCCAGATGATCCCCTGGTGATAGAATGCCTGCTCTAGACTCATTGACGAAGATCCAGCATCTTCACAGCATCTAGTTGGCTCATCAACATGCTCATGCTTAAGAAGCACTTGGACAAGTGTATAAGAAGGATTTACTTCTGAGTCATTTGATACATTTGCTATTGTAATTACAGAACTCAATAACTGCCAAGTGAAGGTAAATGAAATATGCAAAGATATTCTTTCATTTCTGAGACTCGACAATGTTTGGACAGTAATGTCGGAGCTTCAAAAATTCTGCTGTAATAAATGTGAGATGACTGTGAAGATTGGAATAATGCTAAAATATATAAGGATTTCTATGCTCTTTTGAGTTTTTATCTATGAGTTAGCCATTAGAATTTTCTCTAAGGTACTTTAATGACATTTTTGTACTGGCCAGGGCTACCATTGAAAAATGTTCTCAGCTACAATGATGAAGGAACATGAAGGAGTTTACGGTAGTTGGCTGTCCACTAATCACATACCTGGACAGCCAGTTCTTTCTTAAAGGACAGTCAAAGCAATGTTCTCATTTCTGCTATAATCTCAATTGCTTCTTTTTCTTCTTTTTAATGTGTAAGATTGTGAGTATGAATATGACAAAAGTAATCTGAAAAGCTATAGACACACAAGCACAGCATAATAAATAAACTTTTAAAATCAATGTTTCTTTTATTTTATTGACTAAAAATGCCTGCAAATGTGAAAATTTTGAATATCTTGGGAACAAAGATAATTTATACATTTTAATGGTGGTCTTTGGAACTTAACAGTCACCATGTTTCCACCACACAAATCTCTGTAATTTAGTTATTAATATCTGTACTCAAAATTTTGGATTGAATCTTATATGATCTTCAAATTACTATAATTTTGATAGTCAAAATTCTTTTTTTTCTAAATATGTTTTTATTTTTTTATTTTTTTATTATTTATTTATTTATTTAATAAAGATTTCTGCCTCCTCCCAACCACCGCCTCCCATTTCCCTCCCCCTCCACCAATCAAGTCCCCCTCCCTCAACAGCCCAAAGAGCAGTCAGGGTTCCCTGCCCTGTGGGAAGTCCGAGGACCTCCCACCTCCTTCCAGGTCTAGTAAGGTGAACATCCAAACAGGTTAGGCTCCCACAAAGCCAGTACATGCAGTAGGATCAAAACCCAGTGCCATTGTTCTTGACTTCTCAGCAGTCCTCATTGTCTGCTATGTTCAGCGAGTCCGGTTTTATCCCATGCTTTTTCAGACCCAGTCCAGCTGGCCTTGGTGAGTTCCCGATAGAACATCCCCATTGTCTCAGTGTGTGGGTGCATCCCTCGCGGTCCTGACTTCCTTGCTCATGTTCTCTCTCCTTCTGCTCCTGATTTGTCCCTTGGGGTTTCAGTCCGGTGCTCCAATGTGGGACTCTGTCTCTGTCTCCTTTCATCGCCTGATGAAGGTTAATATCCAGGAGGATGCCTATATGTTTTTCTTTGGGTTTACCTTCTTATTTAGCTTCTCTAGGATCACGAATTATAGGCTCAATGTCCTTTATTTATGGCTAAAAACCAAATATGAGTGAGTACATCCCATGTTCCTCTTTTTGGGTCTGGCTTACCTCACTCAGGATAAAGTGGATCTCTTTGAGTTCAAGGCCAGCCTGGTCTACAAAACCTAATTCCAGGACAGGCTCCAAAGCCACAGAGAAACCCTGTCTCTAAAACCGAAAAAAAAAAAAAAAAAAAACAACAACAACAACAAAAAAAAAAAACCCTCTAGACTTATAAATACTAATTAACACAAATCGAATCGTGTTTCTGTTCCTCAGGTTTGTCACTCTAAAACAGTGGTTCTCAACCTTCCTAAGGCTGTGAACCTTTAATACAGTTCCTCTTGTTGTGGTGACCCCAATTCATAGTTATTTCCTTTGCTACTCTATACCTGTAATTTTGCTACTGTTGTGAGTCATAAATATTTTGGGAGATAGAGGTTTGCCAAAGGAGTCGTGATCCTCAGGTTGAGAACCATTGTTCTAGAAAATTCCATATAATTTGCGTTATTTCAACATTCCTAGTGTTTCCATTTTTTTTAATGAACATGATAGGAATTTTGTAAGTAAACAATAAAAAAACTTTTAAAAACAAAATTCTCCAAATTACTCTACTTGCAGTCGCCGCCCCATGTTGAAAATGCCAGGTTAAATCTATTTACATAATAAGTTCCTACAGTTCCTTTAAAACAAAATATGATTAAAAGGCATGATTAATCCTTTGCTCTGACACGCATCAAAATAACAAAGCATTTGCAAGCTACATTGTTTTCCAATATATTTTGTTAAGAATATATTCTCAGATGTATCATGTCAAAGAGTAAATTTTCTGTACCAATCATTTAAATATATAGCAGTACATATATATAATTTATGACATTTAGAGAATGTGAAGCAAGCAAGAAAAATAATTTCTGAAAAATATCATGAATTGAAAATGTATGTATTCTTTATGATTTATATAAGGACAAAATAATTAAAAGCCCTCTTATCCAAGGTATCAAAAGAAGGCAGATTGAGTCTAGTCCAACAAAATAAAATGTTTTCACCCCAAAAGTAAAGAAGCACTCTGTCATTAAGTTTACTAACCACATACAAAAACAATCAAAATAAGAATTTATGCTGTAACAAGGAAAAACTCTAATTGTTGAGTCTTAAAACATTTGTCAAGTTTTCGGTTTGTCGTACTGGGCATATTTATGTGCAGCATTTGAGAACAAAGTAAATATTCAGGAGATAAAATGCCTATCAAATGTTCATCTAAATATCTCTGAAACAGACTTCTCTTTTCTTTTTTCTTTTTAAATAACTACTGTTTAAACCCTGAAATCAAAACAAAACAAATAACAGATTCAAATCACTTAACTGAAATATTGTCTAAATTTTCAGAAAATATTTTTCTGAAAAATTTTTTCTCTTCATTACAAAATGTTAGATCAATTCAAAAAAAGAAACTAACACCAATTATTGCCTTGCATAGACAGTAAGATAACTGATGCCTTTAACACTAATGATGCAATGGATAATTACAGCCTTCCCAAGGGTGCATTAGGTAGCATGCTGTGATTGTAAGTGCCTTACAGTTGACACTCTTGTTGAGGAAACTGGAAAGCATGTTCTAGTTACATCTTATTGCTGTGATAAAAATATTGAACAATAACAACTAAGGGGAGGGAAGGGATTGTTTGACTTGTAGGTTACATTCTCCATCAAGGGAAGCCATGTAGGATAACGTTCTCCATCAAAGGAAAGTACTGCAGAAACAAGGATGCAGGAATTTTGAGGCAAGAACAATGCAGAGACCATGGAAGAATGTTCCTTATGGCCTTGCTTCCATAACTTAATCAACTTGCTTTCTTTCATTTTTTTTCTGCTTTTTTTTGTTTGTTTGTTTTGAGGGGTGGTGTGGTGAGAGACAGGGTTTCTCTGTGTCTCCCAGGGTGTCCTGGAATTGGCTCTGTAAATTTGGCTGGCCTCAAACTCAGAAAGTTGCCTACATCTTTCTATCAAGAGCTGGGATCAAAGGCATCCATCATACCACCCAGCTGCTCAAGTCACTTTCTTGGGCATGTGGTCCTGTGTTGTATAAGAAAATATGAAAGAGAGCAACCTCAATTAAATGTTTTCTTCATAAGAGTTGCCATGGATATGGTGTCTCTTCACAGCAATAGTAAACCATAATTAAGATTCATGCCTACAGCACAGTCAGATGGAAGCAACTCCACACTTGAGATTCCTTCTTCCAGGTAAATAGCTTCTGTCAAGTAGACAAAAACTAACTAGCATGAAGTATTTCTGGGAAAACATCAATCAAAAATATTTTATGTTGGACTACAATGTATTTAAATCTGTTTTTCTACCTTACCATGACTTAATTTGAGGCTTGGTAAGAATAAGAAAATTCTTAAATTTATATATGAGGTAAAGATACCATGTGGTTTTTCTCTTCAGCAACACTGAATGCAACAGGAGTAGTTTGGATGATGTTACTAAGTGAGGGTCTTAGTTGCAAGTACACCAAAACAAGTCAGTTTATGGTTAGAAACAGAGTGCATTGGCTCCAGAGCTGAAAAGAGTGGCATTGAGCTGGTTTAGGCAGTGTGAGCTCGTGAAGCTCGGTGTCCTATGCAAAGACTGAGAATGAAGAGGAACAATTCCCACACTGAAATTCAAAGTATTATCACTGAAAAAAGAGAAGACAAAAAACAAAAAACACACAAAACCCTTGCAGACATTCATTACAAGTGGGCAGATGACTTTGACTACATGTAATGACCTCAGCTCTAACTCAAACCAAGGGAGATTTTTGATTCGCAAAATTAAACCTGAGGCCACAGAGCAGCTGGACTTCAGAGCTCAGACTGAACCAAGGCTGTCTCCATCAAAGTCTATACAACCCTTTTGATGCTACCATGAAACCCCACAATTTGTTGAGTAGTATATATACACCGAAGGCCACAATACACTAAATATGAAAATACTCTTTTCCAAACAAACATCCTATGGCATTATGAAATGCCTACTGTTTATGTTCATCTTTTTGAACAATGTTATTAGGTAAGAAATGGTCAAATCCATGGAAAGGTGGTGTTTTCCCCTTGAAAAAGTATGGCTTTCAATCCTAAAAAGTGAGAATAAACTGATATCTAACTGAAAGAGAAACTCAAATTGTGGTGGGTGTTGCTTTCACTGAGGACTTGTGTTGGGATTTTTATCGGTGTCCTTCTGAAAGTTTAGGCACAAATTCTGTGTCATGTCTCTGGGGGACACTTGGCAGTGAACAGAAGCCTTCAATGACTTTCTCGTGCCCCATGATGATGTGAGATCTACTTTAAGGAGTGGTCATTTCCTTTTCCCTTCTCCCTTTACCCCCTTGTGTCTCACTTGTTTAAGATGTCCAGTTACCACAATTGATAGTAGACCTTCTTAGACTGTTGCAGAAAGGCACGTAGAATATTTTACTCTCCAAATCTCTGTATTTATTTTAGAATACACCTTTTGACATATTTGGTATGGAATATCTGATATTTTTCAGCTGGACCTAGGTGATTTGTCAATCCAGGAGCTTCAAATCATGCTCAGTTTCATATTATTTTACTTATAAACTGGTTATAAAACTAAATTCCCACTTCCTGAAGCAGAATTGGAGGGTGCTATCAATTTTATTAGATATACATTCTAAATTCTTTTTGTATTAAAAATATGTGCCATTTTTCAGGTTTACTCATTTGGGTGGTGAGTTGTATTCTGAACAGCAACATTTTCCTGGAGCAGCATAGGAGGAGGCAAGGCTTTAGCCAGAGCAAGCGCTTTTTAAAATTATGGGTCTGTTCCTGGAACAGCAAATTTCATATAAGTTAAAATTGATGGGCTCAGCAGGAGAAATGAGACCAGAAAAACTAACCAATGTTGATCTCTCTACAGGGTCTAGAGGGCAAAATCACACAAAGAAAATGTAGAGTTGTGACTTTCCTGAGGAACAAAGACAAGGGAGAGTTTGTGTGTGTGTGTGTGTGTGTGTGTGTGTGAGAGAGAGAGAGAGAGAGAGAGAGAGAGAGAGAGAGAGAGAGAGAGAGAGAGAGAGGGAGGGAGGGAGGGAGAGGGAGAGACAGACAGACAGACAAAAACAGACATGCACAGAGAGAAATACACAGAAGCAAAGATGGAAACAGAGCAACAAACATAAAGAGATAAAGAGTAAAGAGACAGGCCAATTTATAATAAGGAACTGACTTGTACAGTTATGGAAGGTTGCCAGATCCCAAGATCTTTATATTATATATATATATTCAGTAGTTTCAATATTTCTTATTATTATTATTGCAAATTTTCACGTCCTCCCCTCCTCCCATTTCCCTCCCCCTCCCCCATTCCCCCTTCTCCTCCCTCTCCAGTCCAAAGAGTAGTCAGGGTTCCCTGCCCTGTGGGAAGTCCAAGGTCTTCCCCTCTCCATCCAGGTCTAGGAAGGTGAGCATCCAAAGAGACTGGGTTCCACAAAGCCAGTACATGGAGTAGAATCAAACTAAGCAAGAGACTGAACTCTAGAGGGGTTCCCAGGTGTCCATGGAGATGTCTCCAGCTTGGTCCTTGAGCAGCTGAGGAGAGGGCACCTGAACTGGCCCTATACTATAGCCACTCTGATGAATATCTTGCATATCACCATAGCACCTTCAACTGGTGATGGATGGAGATAGAGACAGAGACCCACATTGAAGCACTGGACTGAGCTCCCAAGGTCCAAATGAGGAGCAGAAGGAGAGAGAACATGAGCAAGGAAGTCAGGGCCACGAGGGGTGTGCCCACCCACTGAGACGGTGGGGCTGATCTAATGGGAGCTCACCAAGGCCAGCTGGACTGGGACTGATGGAGCGTATGATCATACCAGACTCTCTGAACGTGGTTGATATGGAGGGCTGACTGAGAAGCCAAGGAAAATGGCACTGGGTTTTGATTGTACTCCAGATCCCAAGATCTTTAGAGCTAGTTGATACGTAGGAGAACTGCTGTCACTGCTACAGAGTGAATGACCACAGGTCTAACCAATATTTTAGTTCAGATTTGAAGGCAGGAAAAGCTGTTGCCTTAGCTCAAAGACAATTAGGCATGAGTAATCCTGCCTTGAGGACAGTTAAGTAATTTGTTCTAGTTAGAATACAACTGATTGGGCAAGACTCAAACACAGTAACTAAGTGGGTAATATTTTTATAGAGAGGGTTATTTCAATATTAATCTCATCCAGAAATGCCTAGAATAATGTTTGACCAGATGTCTGAATACCTCCTCCTATCCCAACTGGGAAAATTGACACAAAAAATTAAGCATGATATCTCTAAATACAAATATACCTTTTATCAATCACCCAAATCAATGATTTAATGATGATTACAAAGCAGAAGATTTCCCTAGTTCATCTAACCAATATTCACTCATGGTGTCTTCAGAAGTTCAGGATTCTGACTGAAAACAGTAGTTTTGTGCTACAGTCTGCATATGTGCTCTGAACATTTTGCACAATTAGAATTTATTGATATTATTTGAAGCTATAGATTCCCTATATTATCTCTAACATTAAGAAACTGTATTATAAACTTCCTCTGTTAAGGATCAGTATAAAGTGAAAAAAGAAAAACCGTAACTTGTCACAACCAACAGCAGCATCACTAGCAGCATTTTTCAGGTCAACTTGAGTAGGTACCTTTTACCGTTTCTCTAAGCATTTCTATCCACAAATGGGTACTGACTTTTTTTTCAAATTGTTTTTCTGGCATTCTTTCTGTGTTGAATTGATATTAATGGAATCAATAACAGAACAATAATGGAACTATCTCTAACCACTTGAAAGCTAAGCAGCACACATAAATAATATCTAGGTCAAAGAAGAAGCTTTGAGGAAAATCAGAAGAAAAAATGAGTTGAATGAAAGTGAAAATCAAACAATAAAACTTGTGGGTAGGAGGTAAATTGGTTCTGAGTGAAACTTATAACACTGTATGTCTCCTTTGAAAAGGAAAGGGACATCTCATGTTAATTGTGTGGTGTGGGAGAATTGTCTATATTCTGTCAATCATGTATTTTAATAAAACACTGATTGGCCAGGCAGGAAGTATAGGCGGGTCAACCAGACAGGAAGTAGAGGCAGGGCAATAAGAACAGGAGAATGCTGGAAAGGAGGAAGCCCATTCCCCCAGTCCAGCCCAGACCACCGAGAAGCAAGATGTAACCTGCCTGGCTGAAAGGTACCAAGCCACATGGCTAACATAGATAAGAATAATGGGTTAATATAAGCTACAAGAGCTAATAAGAAGACTGAGCTAATGGGCCAATCAGTTTTTTAACTTATGGAGATCTCTGTGTGATTTTCTTTGGGACTTGCCAGCTGTGGGGTACTGGGCGGGACAGAACCCCAACAAGCTGGCCCTCATGTTAGAATTGTGTATGTGCCCAACAAAGTAGAAGATCAAAGAAATAAAGGAAAGAATATTAAAATTAAAAGAAAATCAACAAAACTGAATGCATTACTATAATTGAGCAAGTTCATGCAATAAAAGCCAAGGTAACTAACAAGACTGGCTCAGTAAGGCTGACTAAGCTCTAGCAAGGGTTACAAAACAAGAGAAAAGCTACCAAGTATATGGTAACATTACCAGTAAAATGGATACTAGTGCAGACCTTGTTGCTATGGAAAGGATAAGATGATATCACAAATGACTCTACAGAATTAAATCACTTGAAATCCCTTTATGCATTAAGAAGGAAACTGAATTTGTAGAGTTAAAGTTGTGGCAAAGAAGAAATTCAGAGACCCTGTTTGCTTATCTGACTTTAAGCACTGTACCAAATGCTTAAAGGAGAGTTCACACCAACTCTTCTAGCAAGCAAGCTCTTCTAGAAAGTAAAAGAAAAAACAGTCCCCACTTCATTTTTTTTTGAGCTATAAACTGACATCAGAACTGTTTGGAATTTGGGAATATTCCTCGTGAATATAGATAGAAAACCCTTACAAATATCCTCAAATTAACTTGGCAAAGAATGGGAGAAATAGTATACCATGACAAAGTAGGGTTTATTTCAAGGATTTAATATCTCAATACTTTAAAAGGCAATCAGTCTGTAGAGCAATAATCTAAACAGGAAATAATGTGAGGACTACAGGCCCTCCCTGGTCAGAGACAAATTGCATCATAAACCTGGGGAAGTTTTTCATCCAAACCTTTTGCACATTACTCAATAAACAAGCTTATCTAGCGACTTTACCATGTTTATCTTCTCTCTACCCACCTACCACCTGCCAAGCTGTCCACACATATATAGATTAAAACATGCCTCCAAGAGTTAGTCTTCAGAAAGAGTCCAAGGAGTTCCAGTGGGGTAGAAGCAGGAAGCTGACAGGGATGTTAAGGGAATCTCTGGCTAGATCAGATAGCAAGTAAGATAGATCTTACTAGGAATCTATTGGAGACACCACCAGAGTCAAGATGCAGGGTGAGAGTTAAGCTGAGCATCAGGGCCAAGTCAAATACCCAGTGCCAAATATTGGACCACAGAGACTGCAGAGTTGGAGGGAAGGACTAGATGCAGAGGGAACAGATCTAAGCATGGATTAGCTCTTATGGAGGGGGTCTCCAATGCAATCAGAGAGAAGCCAGTTATGCTGATAACAGTAATGCCACTATTTCTCTGTCAGATGTATAACTAACTGGCAAAGTTGCATTTTTATTCTGTGTGCCACCTTTTCTGCCAGTTGACAAGACTCTTTTGCTTTCCAGAGCTTTTTTTATTTCATGAGATCCCATTTGATGATTACTGGGTATTATTTCCTGTGCACTGGAGTCTTGCTCAGAAAGTCCTTACATGTACCTGTAAGCTGATTCCTACTTTTACCTCATGCACTTTGATATCAGGTCTTATTTTGAGGTCCTTGCTTCATTTGGAGCTCAGTTTCATGTATGGGGAAAGATAGGATCTAGTTTCATTTTGTTGCATGTTGAAATCGAGGTTTCCCAGAACTACTTGCTGAAAGTGCTGGCTTTTTTCCAATGTATATTTTTGCCATCCTTTCAAAAATCAAGTAGCAGTAGTTGTGTGGAATTTGTACCTATAGATCCGTGAGCCTAGCGTGCTGCCAGTGTCATGCTCTCTGTGTGCCTGTGACTCTAGTATTGGAAAATCGGTTATGGTCATTCCTCCTCCAGTGTTCTTTTTGTTTAGAATTGTTTGGTGATCCATGGGTTTGGTGGATCTGTATAAAATTTGAGGGTTTTTTCCCCCTGTATCCATAGAGAATAACTGCAATTTTCATTGGAATCGCATTGAATCCATTAATTCCTTCTGGCAGAGTGGCTGTTTTTACAATGTTAATTCAAGCCATGAGTGTGGAACATCTTTCTGTCTTCTTCAAATTCTTACCTCAGCACCTTAAAGTTTTTATTGTAGAGCTCCTTATTTTCCTTGGTTAGCTTTATTTCAGGTGTGTGTGTGTCTCTGTGTGTTTGTGTGCATGTATGTGTGTGTGTGTGTATAAATGGCATTACTTTACAGATTTCTTTTTAACATGTCATTGGTGTATAGGAAGGTGGTTTCAGTCTGTTGACATTGTATCCTGCTACTTTGCAGGAGGTTGTTTTTTTTTTTTTTCAGTTCTAAATGTTTTCAGTAACGTGCTTAGGGTCTCTAATTATTTGAATCATGGAATCTGCAAATAAGGGTATTTTTTACTCCTTTTTCTAATTGCCAATTATTTCTTTCTCTTGCTTTATTGCTCCAGCTAAGACTTACAGCACTGTGTTGAACAGAAATGTAACTCCTTACATAAAGAGATGTGCAGACAAAAACTACAGGATCATTGCAATAAAAGTCTTGTCCTAATCTTCGTGGAAATGTTTCAACTTTTTCTTCATTTGCATGATGTTGACCATCGGTTCATAACATATAGCTTTCTTGTGTTCAGGTGTGATACCTCCATCACTAGAATCTTCAGGATTTTGAGATCAATGAGGATACTGAATTCTGTCAAAGGCCATTTGTGCATCTGTTGAGATGATCATGAAAATTTTGTCTCTTTGTCTGTTTATGTAACAAATTACATTTATTAATTCATGTTTGTCAAACCATATCTCCATCTCTGGAATGGAGCCTAATTGGTCATATGAATGATCTTTTAATGTCATCTTCATTTCAGTTTGCAAGTATTGTATTATGAATTTTTCACCAGAGTTGGGCATAGTGGCACACTGCTTTATTCCAAGCTCTCCAGATACAGAGACAGGCTGTAAATGTGCAGCCAGTCTGATCTATAAAGTGAGTTCCAAAACAGCTAAGGCTGTTACACAGAGAGATTCTGTTGCAAAACAAAATAAAACAAAACAACAACAACAAAAGAATTTTGCATGTGTGTTCATCACAAAGATTGGTTTGTAATTTTCTATTCCTTTTCCATTGTGTCTTTATGTGGTTTTGGTATCAGGGTAATTATGGCTTCATAAAAATAAATCCATAGCAATTAATCTAATAAAAGAAATTTCATGTATATTACTTCTAGGTAGCTTAATTAGCATAAAATATTTTAACACACCAAATTATTTTTGTTACTCTTGACTTTAAATGATGAAATATATTTTAAATTAATTTTTCTCAGAACTTGTTCAAAAGGAAATTAATATTAAAATCTATGGATCAGTTGTAAGATTTCATGACTTAATGAAACATTTACCTTTTGGCTCCAAGGACTGCTGTTTTATATGAACAAGTACCATTTTAAGGTTTTATGTAACTTCTAAGTAATTCCCAAATCCCATTTTAATAGGATATTAAGACATTAGGAGTACCTAAGTTTATAAGTATGCAATTATGAAGTCTTTAAATACATGTATCCGTATAATATCCATGTTCACACATACATGCATACACAGATTTTTAAAACAGGCATGCCAAAGATAATAAATAAGAAATAACAATTTCAGCATAAGATATAAGGAATGAGGAAAAGTGGAAGTGATCACAGATTTTGCACTCATTTTGGGGAATTCTGGGGGCAGACTAAGGTATGTTCATTCTGTCTTAGCATAGAATGACATACAAAAAAATTACATTAAAACAACTACATAAAAAGCACACATGATACAGCTACCTTAGTCAGGTAAAAAGCATTCTCCAGTCATCTATTTTCGGAGAGGACAAGGTAAACTCTTGGTAGATCTATAAGTCTGCTTCTTATATTTCTGTCCATCAGTCTATATAAGTGAAGGTATTCAGACTCATAAGGGCTTTTATTTATGCAATGAATAAATTTTCTCATCTCCCTATGCCTATGGATATTATATACCAGGCTGTACAGATATGAAGCAAATTAGAGCAGGCCACAACCTGCTCTCAACACTCTACTACAACAAAACCACCAAATCACCATGCTCTCCACAGAGTTCCACTATGTTCAACCTGAAGAAAAAGGAAAAAGAGGTTCTTAACAGTTCTCAGTGAAACAGAAATCACTAAGAAGCTTCAGACACACACCAGTCATGGCAGCTGAGGAAGAAAATGGAGGAGGTCGTGGCTCTGAAGTAACATTGCAACTGAAGGAGTGAGACAGGTGAGGAGAAAACAATGGGAGGTGATGTTTCTTTCTGAAGAGAAGGTCTACAAGCATGGAAAGGGTGGCACTGCGTGTGCAGACAATATCAAACAAGGAGCACTGGACAGAAGGAAGTCAGTTTCACCATGTGCATTCATGCACTAACCCTGGAGTACTTTCATATACATTGCCTCAAGGTCATAGACACAGGTATCATAATTCTCGTATTACAGACATAAAAAGCATGCTTAGGAAAACTTAAAAAAGGAAAATTCCATAATTACACAAGTCATAGGTTAGGTGCTAACTTCAGGTCAAGGCCTTTCTTTAAAGATTCAACACCTAATGAAACACATACACACACACAGAGTCTCTTTCACACACACACACAAACATATACACACAATCTCTCTCACACACACACATATACACACATTCTCTCATACACATACATACACACAAACACGAACTCACTTTAGCATACATACAAACTCATACACACATGAACACACATGCATAGATACTCTCTCACACACTCACATACACATACATTTGCAAACATGCACACACATACACTCACACACTCCCTCATACTCACACTCACTCACAAACACAAATTTACACACAGTCTCACACATTTACATACACACATGAACATATTCTCTCACACACGCTCACGCACACATTGACTCTCTCTCTCTCTCTCTCTCTCTCTCTCTCTCTCTCTCTTTCTCTCACTCTCTCTCTTCCACATACAGGATTCCAAACAATCACTCTGAATCAGTAGAATCAGTAGAAGGCAGAATGGCTGCACAGGTAATCTCCCTTAGGAATGACAAGAGATAACCAGAAGTGCTTACCTGAGTCCATGTTAAACACAAATGAGTGACAGAGACCCTCCAGGGAACTAGAATATATAGAAATGTATATGATACAGGAAAACAGTGCAGTTCTCAAGGGGATTACATGATGGCAAAAGAAACAAAATAATCCCACACTAGTTCAGAATTACATATAGAGACTTACAAATCACTGTCCTAGATAACAGTCCTCTGCATAAACAGGGAATAGGAACAAGAGTCTAGCAGCTAGAAGTGAGAGTCAGTAGCAAGAGAGCAAGCACTGGCTTTATAGTTGCACTTATAGGATAAGAGACCACACCCAAGTGGGCTGGTATGTTATATGCTATTGGCTAAAGGAGTGGAAGGAGCTCCTACAGCACCTCCCCTTTTTGTTTAAATAAGAGAGTTCCAAACCCAATACAAAACTATATCCACTAGGAACAGATATCAAGTATAAGATTAGAATTACAACCAGCATAAATAATATTAAGCAAGGAACATATGCTAAATGTTTTAATAAACATTCTATCTTAAGGAGTCTAAGTCTTGTATTGGAAATGGCTTGGTTAGATCATAAGAAGATGGTAATTATGACTATATAATCTTCAACCCCATCAAAGGCCTGAGAAGGGAGAAAATATTACTTGAGTAGGCAGGGAGTGCAATCAAGCAGCTTCCAAAATATGCAGTATATGACAGAGACAATTGGTTGCCTGAGAAATCACCCAAAGTCTCATTTGCAATGCTGAAGCAACCAACTTTCGCTAAGGCCCAGAGTAACTGACAGACCATTTTCAGAGGCAGGAAAATTTTCAGTGTAAATTGTCCATAAATAATAGCTTACAAGTATTCACTCTATTACTCACTATTATTATTTTTACTAGTGTGAATAAGTTTACACTAAATTACCTATTATCCCATTCAATCTTTCCTGTTTTTAAATTTCTAGGGCTACATAATTTCCTCCCCAACCCTCAACCCTATGTGAGTAATAGTTGAACCCCAAATGGTGTCTCTAACTGTGAGGACAAACTTTGTTGGGAGAGGGTACTTCGTTTTCTAGAATTGCTTCCTGATGTCATGGGAGTGATTTTTTTTTCCTGGGATTCTATAAAAGTAAAATGATGGTTAAGTTTCAAGATTGCTGTTTTGTATAATAGCAAATGGTCTCTGAGTAGTCAATAGAGATTTGTTGTTTGTTTGATTGTTTTGAAGTTCTTATTTGGAGTCTGGGAAGAACATTGTAAGAAGGTGCACCATTTCTGCAGCTCGTTCCCCCAAACTGGTCTCATAGTAGTGCTATCAGCATCATGAAGTCATATCAACCAGACGGAGTTCTTTCTCATTAGCATTAAGAAAATTCAAGGTTAATAAAGCATTATGCAATCTATTTCTAGGGGTATTTTCCATTCATTTCTGTTTGTTTAGCATATCCTTTTTAGTTCAATTTGATCTTTCTATAACTGCCTGACCTGTAGTATAGGATTGTTTGGTTTACCTGTAATATGCTTTGTATTATAATAAGCAAAATACTGTTTCATTTTCTTAGACACATATTCTGCTGGACCATCCCCATTTAGGCAAAACTGTTTTTTTTTTTTACTTCCCCAAACATTCTTTCTAAAATATCTGCATTTGAGTCAGATAACAAAATGTCATTCATAGAACCTAGTTACCAGTTCCCAGGTGAGATTGCAGAGGCACCAGTGCTATGGTCTTCCAGATGTCTGTAGAAATTGAATCTCATCAAGAGGCTAGGAGCCCAGTTCATGGGCCCACCTTTTAGATGTCTACAGAGTATGTCCAATATTATATTTCATAAGCCAGGAGTGGTAGCACACACTTGGTCAACACAGGGAAGTAGAAAAAGGGGGAGTAAGAGTTCAAGGTCATCCTTGTCTATATTGCAAGTTTGAGGCCAGCCTGTGCTACATAATACTCTCCCTTCCTCCTACAAATCCCACATTCCAAATCGTAAGACTAATGAGGAAAACAGCTGTATGATGGAGGAGGGTCATCTATGTGTTACTGTCATTGATTAATAAAGAAACTGCCTTGGCCCTTTGATAGGACAGAAAATTAGGTAGGCAGAGTAAACAGAACAGAATGCTGGGAAGAGGGTAGTGAGGCAGTTGCCATGATTCTCCAACCTGAGACGGATGTAGGATAGAATCTTTCCCAGTAAGCCACCACCCCGTGGTGCTACACAGATTACTAAATATGGGTTAAAGCAAGATGTGAGAATTAGCCAATAAGAGGCTGAAACTAACGGGCCAATCAGTGTTTAAATGAATACAGTTTCCATGTAATTATTTTGGGTAAAGCTAGCCGTGCAGGAGCCGGGTGGCAGGAAGCGGCCTGCAGCTCCTTCTACAGCTGTAGATGATGGGACCAGGAGTTCCCCTCATTTGATGTTATCTTCCCTGTTCTCTTCTTTTTCCCATCTTCTGGCCTCTCAGGTCTCCCTTCCCAGGCTACCCAGAGTGAAACTGATTAAAAATGTTGGATCCCACTCAAAAAATTGTCATTCATATAATGGTAAATTATAGATGTAGGAAATTGCTTGTATATTATTTCCAATGGATGATTTGCAAAGTATTGGAACAGGGTGGGACTATTGAGCATTCATTGTAGGAGGATGGTCCACTGGTATCTCCTAGTAGGCACTGTGAAGGCAATT
Source organism: Chionomys nivalis (assembly GCF_950005125.1). Classification (NCBI taxonomy): domain Eukaryota; kingdom Metazoa; phylum Chordata; class Mammalia; order Rodentia; family Cricetidae; genus Chionomys; species Chionomys nivalis. The sequence goes on from NC_080086.1 coordinate 198,350,104, forward strand.
TTTTTCTCTATCCTTTTTGTGTAAAGGTATAGTGAAGAGACAATCCTTTAAACCAATAACTATAAGAGGCCATCTTGTGTAAATAGAGAAAGTAGAGGAATTCCAGACTATAGAGGGCCCATAGGTTGGATAACCTTGTTGGCAGCTCTTAGATCTGTCACCATTCTCCATTTTCCAGATTTCTTTTTAGCAAAAAATACAGGAGAATTCTAAGGACTGGTTGATTCTTTAATATTGTGAGCATCTAATTGCTCCTGTACCAGTTGCTCTAAAACCTGCAGTTTGTCTTCCATTAAAGACCACTGTTTAACCCATATGGGTTTCTCAGTTAACCATTTTAAAAGTAAGGCTGTTAGTACCTCTGAAGGCTTGCTAGTTGCTTTGTGTTCTTGTACAGCCTGAATGGCTGGTGACCTTCATTTATAATATCTTCCCAGAAACATAAGTTTTGGGCACTGCATGAATGTTAACCTGGGTATTCCATTGCTGTAATAGGTCATGGCCTGGAAGTTCACTGCAATATTAGCTACATATGGCCTCAGCCTTCTGTCCCTCTAGCCCTATGCATTAAACCCACCTTGTGTTTTGTTTTAGTTGAGATAGGGTTCCATTTTCTAGGAATTGAATATCTGCCTCTTGAAGAGGCCAAACTGGATGCTAAGATTCTGGAGTAATGACATCAATACCTGAGTCTAGTAAACTTTCAATTACAATGTCATTTATATGTACTCTTAGCTTTGGTCTTTGATCATTTATAGAAGTCTCTTAATATATAAATTTCATATTTCCTACTGGAGTTTTGATTCATCCTCCAGGCCCATCATTGACAACAGTATGCTTTTTTACAGTAGGCACTGGATTGTTTAATTTTCCTGGTAACATGCCCTCCACAGTGACTGGGAGTGGCTGGGCCTTGTTTGACATCAGGGCCTGCAAGAGGCCCCCCAAGGAGTATCACAGTGGTATCAAGTTGCCTTGTCTATATCTTGTTGACATACATTCATTAGTCCAATGTCGGCCTTTGCCACACCTCCAACACATACCAGAAGGCTGAGTCTTCCTATTCTTGCCATTCCTAGAGGAGACATTATTCCTAGGAATTCCTTGTCTACAGTCCCTTCTTAGATGTCCTATTTTTCCACAATTAAAATATTTGGTATTTTTGGTGTCTCCTTATACAATTGGAAATCTCTCCTCCTACTCAAGCTTCAGTACCACAGTCAAACGTTTCAATATTCATTGTATGCAGGATCCATTCAACTATGGGTACTGATCTAACCTTTAAAGGCCCAAGGATCTTCTTACATTATAAGTTGGCATTTTCAAAAGCCGAGGATTCAATTAGTACACGTCTAGCTTCAGGGTCTGTTACTCCTAATTGTACTGCCTCAGTTAATCTTTGTAAGAAGTCAGAAAAGGGTTTTCTCTGGCCCTGTTTAACACTAATATATACCTCATTCTATTTCTTGGTTCCTGAATCCTGTCCCGAGCATTTAAAGCTGCAGTACTACATAGGGACAAGGTGTGTTTGTCATAGCAAGCCTATTCCTCAAGAGCACTGACCCTCACCAAGAATTTGATCTTGGGAAGTCTCAAATCCTTTGCTTTCCTCTGTTTCTCTAAAATTTTTGCCTCTCTCCAATAACACTTCTAAAACAGCTGAGGTCCATTTTCTAGGACCGCTGAGATTAATTGAAGACAATTATGTGGGATAACATTAGTGCTTGAATCCCGTTTTCACCATTTCCCTGACAAATGGTGAAAGTATTGTTTGTTTTATTTCTTTTAGATCACTCATAGGTATTGGTCCCCCTGCACATTCTTTGACTACTTTAGGGTACTTTGTGCCAGATGGTCTTTCTGAGGAAATTACCAGATATGCAATTGAAACTCTGTATAAGTCATCCAGTAATCTGGCATGTACTGATGAGCCTGCTACATCTGAGGGCCAGACAAAGCCACGGGTGGGAGGATCAGTGCCCAACACTCCATGCAGCTGGCAGACAAATCCCAAAAAGTGGCAGAAGATACAAAATAATCCACACTAGTTCAGAATTACGTATAATAAAGGGTTATTTATTTAGGGGAGACTTACAGATCACAGTCCTAGATAACAGTCCTCTGCATGAACAGGGAACAGGAACAGAGTCAAGCAGCCTGAAGTGAGAGCCAGAATCAAAAGAACAAGCACAGACTTTACAGTTGCATTTATATTATAAGAGACTACGCCCAAATGTGCTGGTATCTTAAAGGTTATTTGAAGGAGCAAAAGGAGCTCCCACAGCAATTACATGTAGACCAAGAAGGAAAAGAGGAGATAAATAAGACATTGCTGAAGGTTTATGGATTCATACTAATTAGGTTTATTTAAAAATGAATACTAATAATCAGAAAGAAAGAAAATGCAACTAAGATAAATAAAAGTCAGATGTTAATACCATTTCATTAAGTCAATAAACCACTGACTACTTTACATGAATTCAAATCTTCTCCTTGTACTCATAAAAATACTAGAAATGAGAGCCATCATAAACTTTTGCACAATTGTATAAATGGAAGTGACTTTCCCAAAATTTGAGATTAATAAATTATGTCCAATTTATTAAGAAGAATTAGTCTTCCTGTCCAAATACCTTGTGACCTAACCATGGCATACTTGGCAGACTTTAAAAGGAAAATAAAAATTAAAGAATAGTTCATGAGCATGTATAAAAATACATGGTCACCAATGAAAGTAAACATGATTTCAAATAAGAATAAAAGATGGGCTGCAACTTCACACAGCAGACCAAGAGGTGAATGATCAACCAGCTAGTTGTGCAGGCCACTCACTAGGCCCTCAGTACAGAGCAAAACCCCCAGAACCCTCCCCAACCTGTCTCAGCTTCACTAGCCAGTCAGCAGGCAAACTTTCTGCTAGTCGGCTATTCCAACACCCCCTACATCAATTGGACCCTGTAAGATACAAGGCCAACTCTGCCCCCAAACCCATTCATCCACTGCGACCTCAGAGGAAGTCTCAACCACAGGCTGCAACTGCACAGAGGGAACTGAGAGAATGGGCCAAGAGAGACCTTAGTAGCTCCCTGAGACAGAAACAGTGATTGCATAGAGTAGACTAAAAGCCACTCCCTAAGACACAGACAACAACTGCAAGGATTGGACCAAGAGGCAAAAACACTGTTGGCACCAATTAGAGGAAAAGATGGGTAGGCACCAAAGCAAAAATTCATTTAACAACCTAAAAAACAAGATGGTAATGCCAGAACCCAGTGGTTAGACAATAGAAAGAACTGATCATCATAACCTAAAAGAAACAAAAGAAAATGATCTTAAATATAACTTTATGAAGATTACAGAGACCCTTAAGGAGGAAATTAAAAATTCCCTTAAAGAAACTGAGAAAAAGGCAAACAAAAAGTTGGAAAAAAATCAATAAATCTCTTAAAGAAACTCAAGAAAAGAAAGAAAAATCAATAAAACAGGTAAAGAAAACAGTTCAAGACTTGAAAACTGAAATAGAGACAATAAAAAAAACACAAACTGAGACAATTGTGGAAATGGAAAATCTGGGTAGACGAGCAGGAAGTACCAATGCAAGTATAACCAATAGAATACAAGAGATGAAAGAAAGAATGTGAAATGTTAAAGATACTATAGAGGAAATAGATTCATCACTCAAAGAAAATGATAAACCCAACAAATTCTTAACACAAAACATCCAGGAAATCTGAAACACCACGAAAAGACCAAACCTAAAAATAATAGGGATAGAGAAACTCCAACTCAAATGTACAGAAAATATATTCATCAAAATCATAGATGAAAAGTTTCCCAATCTAAGGAAGGATATGACTATGAAGATACAAGAAGCTTACAGAACAAAAAATAGATTGGAACAAAAAAGTCCCATCACCATATAATAATCAAAACACAAAACATACAGAATAAAGAATATTAAAAGCTGCAAAAGAAAAGGGTCAAGTAACATATAAAGCCAGATCTATCACAATTACACCCAACTTCTTTTTTTTTTTTTTTTTTTTTTTGGTTTTTCGAGACAGGGTTTCTCTGTAGCTTTGGAGCCTTTCCTGGAACTAGCTCTGTAGACCAGGCTGGTCTCGAACTCACAGAGATCTGCCTGCCTCTGTCTCCCGAGTGCTGGGATTAAAGGCGTGTGCCACCACTGCCCGGCCTTACACCCAACTTCTTAATGGAAACTATGAAAGCCACAAGGTCCTGGACAGATGCGCTGCAGACACTAAGAAGACTACAAATGCAAGCCCAGACTACTATGCCCAGAAACACCTTCAATCACCATCGATGAAGAAGACAAGATATTTCATGACAAAACCAAATTTAAACAATACCTATTCACAAACCCAACCTTACAGAAAGCACTAGAAAACTCCAACCTAAGGAAATTAACTGCACCCACATAAACAAAGGCAACAGATAATCTCCCACCAGCAAACCCCAAAGAAAGAAAACATACAAACACTACCACCAAAAAATAACAAGAATTAACAATTACTGGACACTAATATCTCTTAATATCAGTGGACTCAATTCACCTATAAAAAGACATGGGCTAACAGAATAGATATGAAAGGAGAATCCATAATTCTGCTGTATACAAAAACACACCTCAACCTCAAAGACAGACATTAACTCAAAGGGATGGGAAAAGATTTCCCAATCAAATGAACCTAAAAAACAAGTGGTGTTACTATCCTAATATTTAACAAAATAGACTTCAAACTAAAATCAATCAGAGGAAAAAAATCCATCAAGATGAAGGCTCAATCCTGAACACATATGGCCCAAATAAAGGAAAACCCACACATGTAAAAGAAACATTACCAAAGCTTAAATCTCACATCAGTCCCACACACTAATTGCAGGAGACTTCAACACCACACTCTCCCCAATGGACAGGTCAACCAATCAGAAATTTAACAGAGAAAAAAGACAAATAACAAATGTCATGACTCAAATGTACTTAACAGACATCAATAGAACATTTCACCCAAACACAAACAAATATACTTTCTTCTCAGCACCTCATGGAACCTTCTCTAAAATTGACTACATTCTCAGTAACAAAGCAAACTTTAACAGACACAAAAACAATTGGACTAACCACCTGTGTCTTATCGGATCACCATGGTATATAGTTAGAATACAACAACACAGAAAATGTATAAACTCATGGAAATTGAACAGTGCTCAACTAAATCACCCCTGGGTCATGGAAGAAATAAGAAAGAAATTAAAGACTTCCTAGAATTCAATGAGAATGAAGTCACAACATACCCAAACCTATGGGATACTATGAAAGCAGTGTTAAGAGGAAAGTTCATAGCACTAAGTGCCTACATAAAGAAAGTGGAGAAATTTCATACTAGTGACTTAACAGCACACCTGAAAGCTCTAGAACAAAAAGAAGCAGACTCACCCAGGAGAAGTAGATGGCAGGAAATAATCAAACTGAGGGCCAAAATAAATAAAATAGAAACAAAGAAAACAATACAAAAAACAATGAAACAAAGAACTAGTTCTTTGAGAAAATTAACAAGATAGACAAACCCTTATCCAAACTAATCAAAAGGCAGAGAGAGAACATCCAAATTAACAAAACAAGAAATGAAAAGGGGGAGAAAACAACAGACACCAACCGAGGAAATTCAGAGAATCACTAGGTCATACTACAAAAACCTGTACTCCACAAAATTGGAAAATGTAAAAGAAATGGAAATTTTTCTGGATAGGTACCATATACCAAAATTAAATCAAGACCAGGTGAACTATTTAAATAAACGTATAACCTACAAAGAAATAGAAGTCATCATTAAAAGCCTCCCAACCAAAAAAAAAAAAAAAAAAGACCAGGGACCAATGGTTTTAGAACAGAATTTTACCAGAACTTCAAAGAAGAGCTAATACCAATACTCTTCAAATTGTTCTACATAATAGAAACAGAGGGAACATTGCCAAACACTTTCTATGAAGCTACAGTTCCCTGATACTAAAACCAAACAAAGACTCAACCAGGAAAGAAAATTATAGACCAATCTCCCTCATTAACATTGATGCAAAAATACTCAATAAAATACTGGCAAACCGAATCCAAGAACACATTTAAAAAATCATCCACTATGATCAAATCGGTTTCATTCCAGAGATGCAAAGATGGTTCAACATACAAAAATCTATCAATGTAATCCACTATATAAAAAAGCTGAAAGGAAAAAATATACACTCATCTCATTAGATGCTGAAAATGCATTTGACAAAATCCAACACCTCTTCATGATAAAGGTTTTGGAGAGATCAGGGATACAAGGGATATATCTAAACATAATAAAAGCAATATACAACAAGTCAACAACCAACATAAAATTAAATGGAGAGAAACTCAAAGAAATTCTACACAGGGACAAGACAAGGCTGTCCACTCTCCTCAAGAACTATTCAACATAGTTCTTGAAGTTCTAGCTAGAGCAATAAGACAACGAAAGGAGATCAAAGGGATACAAATTGAAAAGGAAAAAAAAAATCAAACAATCACTACTCGCAGATAATATGACATTATTCATAATTGACCCCAAGAATTCTACCAGGGAACTCCTACAGGTAATAAATACCTTCAGTAATGTGGCAGGACAGAAAATCAATTTAAAAAATCAGTAGACCTCCTATAAAAAATGATACAGAAGCTGAGAAAGAAATCAGATAAACATCACCCTTCACAATATACACAAATAACATAAAGTATCTTGGGATAACTCTAACCAAACAAGTAAAAGACCTGTTCAACAAGAACTTTAAGTCTTTGAAGAAAGAAATTGAAGAAGACAGCAGAAAATGAAATGATCTCCCATGCTCTTGAATAGGTAGGATGAACATAATAAAAATGGCAGTCCTACCAAAATCTCAGCATGATTCTTAATGGACCATGAAAGAATAATACTCAACTTCATGTGGGAAAAAAAAAAAAGGATAGCCAAAACAATCCTGTACAATAAAGGAACTTCTTGAGGCCTCACCATCCTTGACATTAAGCTCTATTATAGAACTACAGTAATGAAAACAGATTGGTATTTGCATAAAACAGACAGGTTGACAAATGGAATTGAATCAAAGACCCGGATATTAATCCACACACCTATGAACAAATGATTTTAGACAAAGAAGCTAAAATTTTACAATGGAAAAAAGAAAGCATCTCCAACAAATGGTGTTGGCATAACTGGATGTCAGCATGTAGAAGAATGCAAATATATCCATACCTATCCCCATGCACAAAACTCAAGTCCAAATGGATTAAAGACCTCAATATAAATCTGACCACACTGAAACTGATAGAAGAGAAAGTGGGAAGTAGCCTTCAACACATGGGCACAGTAGACCACTTCCTAAATATAACCCCAGTAACCCAGTCCCTGAGATGAACAACAAAAATGAGACCCCCTGAAACAGAGAAGCTTCTGTAAAGCAAAGCACATAGTCAATAAGACAAAACAGCAGCTTACAAAATAGGAAAAGATCTTCAGCAACCCCACATCAGACAGAGGACTAATCTCCAAAATGTATAAGAACTCAGGAAATTAGACATCAAAACATCAAATAATTCGATTAAGAAATGGGGTACAGTTCCAAACAGAGAACTCTCAACAGAAGAATTTCAAATGGCTGAAAAGACATTTAGGGAATTGCTCAACATCCTTAGCCATCAGGGAAATGCAAATCAAAACGACTCTGAGATACCATCCTACACTTGACAGAATGACTAATCAAAGACACCAATAATAGCTTATGCCGGAGAGGATGTTGAGTAAGAGGAACATCCTCATTGCTGGTGGGAATGCAAACTTGTACAATCACTCTGGAAATCGGTATGGTGGTTTCTCAAAAATTCGGGAAGCAACCTACCTTAGAACTTGGGTATATATTCAAAGGATGCTCTTTCATACTAAAAGGACATTTGTTCAACTATTTTCAAAGCAGCATTATTAGTATTAGCCAGAACTTGGAAACAACATAGATGCCCCCCAACTGAAGAATAAAGAAAATGATAATAAAGAAAATGAAATAAAGAATAAATAAAGGAGGAGCTGTTGATTGTTGTTTACAGTTTGATGGATACAGTCCATCACGGCAGGACATGCATAATGGTCGGAGTATAAGTCAGCTGACCACACTGCACTACAGTCAGGAAACGGACAGCGATGAATGTGGGTGTTCAGCCTACTTAGTCTTTATCTCTAGTCTAGGGCATCAGCCCACACTGCACTGCTCATGCTGAAATTCATCATGTTTCAGTTAAAATTCTCTCGAATGTTATCAACTCCTAGGTTACTTCAAATCCAATCAGGTTGACAGTGAAGATTAACCATTCAAAAAACAAAATAGTATTTAGAAGGATATTACTTTAAACTTATCATAAATGTAAACTTACAATAATTCACTCTACAAATAAACACTAAGAGATAGATTTTTTAACAGCTCTAATTAAAATATGTAGTTGATCATTTGCTCAAGATGGTTAAAATTCTACGTGTGATTTGTGGGCCAATAACCATTGCATTTGTAGATGCATTAATGAAAGGGACCTACTTCTGGTCAGAAGGTAGAACACAGCCAATTAGTGTTGGGTCTATAAAGTGAATTTTATATCAAAGAAGACTTCTGATGATCAGAGCTATCCTCAAAAGCCTGAATGGCTGAAAAGAAGAAAGTTTGCTAGCCCTGGAAAACCCAGGAAATAGCCAGCGCTGCTGCAAAAAACACCTTTTTTCCTGGCCATGGCATATAGACACTGGATATCCAATTGCTAAGTTTTTTACTTGCTTCAAAGCCCATTTCTATGGAAGCTTCTCAACACCTTTTCTTGTGCTATCTCCATCATCACTGATGTTGATGAACACTGATACTGAACTTTCGCTTCATAAAAGACAGCCAACACCACTCCCGCCTCTATGAAGATTCATCATGGCACTCTCAAAGCACAGAGAAAAAATCTTGCCCTTTTCTATATTCTCAAGAAATCTGATTTGAGTAAAATACTGTTGACTTTCTACATGACCTTACCAAACAGATAATTGTAGTGCAATACTATCACTGCTAAACCTGTGCCTTCTACATACATTTACACATTGTTCCCAAAGCAGGGAAAACAGAACCTGCGTATTCTTCTCTGGCACAAAGTCTTCTATGCCATCATCATTTTTATTCTTTTCAAAATTCCTTTTCATCAAATCCCTAACATAAACCTTAGGTTCTGAAAGCAGCAGTGATGGGAAAGGCAGGGAGGAGAAGGAAAAGAGTTGACAAAATGTATCTGGGCTTAAAATAAATGGCACTGCTGTGTAAGCCCTGTCAAGCATCACTCTGATCTGACATTTACACACGAATGACAGAATCAGTTTGTTCATCTCAACAAAAGCTGAACCTTCATCTAGCTATGGATGGAGATAGTGACAGAGACCCACACTGGAGCACCGGACTGAGCTCCCAAGGTCCTAATGAGGAGCAGAAGGAGGGAGAACATGAACAAGGAAGTCAGGACCACGAGGGGTGCACCCACCCACTGAGACAGTGGGGCCCATCTATTGGGAGCTCACCAAGGCCAGCTGGACTGCTACTGAAAAAGCATGGGATAAAACCGGACTCTCTGAACATGGCGGACAATGAGAACTGACGAGAGGCCAAGGACAATGGCACGGGGTTTTGATCCTACTTCATGTTCTGGCTTTGTGGGAGCCTAGACAGTTTGGATGTTCACCTTCCTAGATCTGGATGGAGGGGGGAGGACCTTGGACTTTCCACAGGGCAGGGAACCCTGACTGCTCCTGGGACTGGAGAGGGAGGAGAAGAGGAGTGGGGGGAGGGGGAGAGGGAAATGGGAGGCGAGGAGGAGGCAAAAAATTTTTTTTTCAATAAAAAAAAAGTGACTGAAAAAAAAGAAATGTCTGCTGGATACTATGCACCTGTAGACTGAAGATGGATGCCCCAATGGTACAGAGGAACTTTGGGTGACTGTACAGGCAGCGAGATGTCTATCATTTCTAGAGTTTTGGAAGTTGCTTATTTCTTGTTTACTTAGGTAATATTATATCTTTCTGGAGTCTTTGATGGAGTTGAAGAATGGTTAGTTATACTTATAGTTTTCCTTAGTTATGATAAAGATAAAATAGATGTAAATATTGTAACTGTAATTCCTGCTTGATAACTGTTTTGTTATATGTAATTTTGCTATATTAAAGTTAAATCCTTCCTTTTTGTTTAAACAGAAAAAGGGGAAATGAAAAAAAAAACTAAAATGATATTTTGACCATTTTAAACACAAAATCCAAATTCTTATGTGGTTAAATATCAGTCAAACATTTCACACTAAAAAGACACACATAATTCTCTATTATGCTCCAAGTGATTAATGAAATTTAAATTATAAAAATCATCTTAGGTTCCTGAGTATGCCAGTTTCTAATGGTAAGGTCCTCACTGAGTGCACTGGGTGCTATCAACCCCACATGTGTGGATGGTCACTAACTATAATCTCATTTAGAATTTTATCAGCACACACTGCAGCTATTTTGCTTACAACAAACCTTGTAATTAACGACTTAGAAGAGGTAAATAATGCACCTCAGCCTGAATAATTTTCATATAACCACCCCATTATCTAGAGAAACAGAGCAGGCAGCACATTTGATTGTTTAGTCAGTAAAGCAGAGAAAAGGAGGTATGTAGACCTATCAGACTGGAGGGGAAGTATAAGGTCTTTAGAGTCAGACATTTTCAACCACAAAGACTCCTACTAAAACCAGGGAGAGACGTCAACCAACAGCAGCACTGTTTCTCATGCTCACTTTCTGCACATTTCCATCTTCTTTGCTTCTCATTGGCATTCAGTGTTGGTTTTTTGGTTCAACTTTCGAAGAATTTGAAACAATGAATCTGAGACATTGTTGATCTAAGTGTGAGTTAAAATATGCTCACAAGCCACCTGCTTCTTCTGTTCCTCCAATCATCAGATAAGGTGGGGTCAGAAACCCAGAATGCAATAATATGTCTTGGAAGGAGGAGGGATAGAGGAAACACAGCAGGAGCTGGGGACGAGGGGACAGAGAGGAAGGAACGCATTGCTGAGTTGCCCCAGTATGACATTGCTGTCCCTTGTGGATCTTTCACCCAACAGTCATGCTTCAACCCATGAATGGAGGTCAGGAGAGGAATATACACCTCAAAGACAACATGTTCTCCACAGCTGGTACAGAACTGAGCATAACAGAATTTCCTTTGAAGCTGCTATGACTAGAAACAGTGACAGTGTCATGTGGGTTTCTTAGCAGTCAGAGGAGGGCCCTTTAGGGAATTAAAAAAAAATGCATAAAAGAAAATACTCTCAAGCACTTGCCTGTACATGATGTAACCATGGATTCGTACATTTACAAAGCAAGGTCTGTTATTTTCTGCTAGCAATAGGCTCTGATGTTAAATGTAGAGGCACACACAATTGAAGGAATCTCACTAAGGATCTACAGACATTGTGTACAGTGCCAACTAACCCTTTGGGAAGAAGACAAAGAGCCAGCAGGAAGGTGAATTTGGCCCTGCAATTCAAGCACACCAGTGCCCTGTGGAAATGTGATGAAGCCTGTCAAGGGACAATTGTGAGTCACATGGCTACAGATGCAGAGCACTGAACTTAAGTTCTGCCTCCATGTTTGCAGAGTGACTTAATGTATAATACTCCAGATGTGACTTCCTTGTCCACAAATGAAGTTAATGATATGAACCACTTACTTACACACTAAGCCCTGTTCTAAGACTGTTTTCTTATTTCCTTTCTCGTCCCTAGGGGGCAGGTACTACCATTCCCATGTTAGAGCAAATGAAATGCTCTCTCATATTATGGCACAGAAAGGTGACCAGAAAGCAGGCAAGGACATGAGAATGCCATCAACACACATCCAGCTCTCAGTAAGTCGGAGGCAGGAGCAAATGGAAGAAAATCTATACTAACTTTGCATAGGATAAGAAATATATTGTCCAAAATTAATCAAACAATACTTACATATTTGGGATGATTTATAGGTAGTTGGCAAATACAGAGGTTATGGAATCAAAATAGATTACTACATATCTTACCTAAATCCACCTCTGCATTTAACTCATTCTGTAAGAATTAAACAGAAAGTAAGTGAACAGCCAGTTTCTTCCCTTATAGAGTTTGGAGAAGATGATAGTAGTAGTGCCATGCAGATTTTAGGGTGAAATGGATTAGAAACGTACATTTAGATTGTTACTATCAATTCTAAGATAAATGGCATGCATATTCTTTTGGAAAAGGGATACATATTTAAAAATCCTCAGAAAGTATAGCTCTACCAATTTGCTTCAGAAGGAAGGAATATATTAACACAAAACAGGATGTACCTGAGGCATTTTCAGAAGTCACTTGTCCCATAACCCTTTAATCCTTGGACTTTTGGCTGGTGAATGAAGATGATCATCATGATGTACTCTGTCAGGAAAAATACCCTAGCAATCTCTCTCTCTCTCTCTCTCTCTCTCTCTCTCTCTCTGTCTGTCTGTTTGTCTCTCTCTGTGTGTATGTATGCACTCATACACACATTGAGGCATTTTCAGAAGTCACTTGTCCCATAACCCTTTAATCCTTGGACTTTTGGCTGGTGAATGAAGATGATCATCATGATGTACTCTGTCAGGAAAAATACCCTAGCAATCTCTCTCTCTCTCTCTCTCTTTCTCTGTCTGTCTGTTTGTCTCTCTCTGTGTGTATGTATGCACTCATACACACATGCAGATGTGTGCATAGAGAGCTTTATGGAACTCTTGCTAAACCTTAGTTTAGTAACCCAACTTTTTTACTTTAGGAATTAAAAGTTCTTCAATGGAGCATGAATGCCTCCTGCAGAGCCCAATTGTGGCTTTGTAATAGAAACAAGTGCCTTCTCAAATGTTGTGGGATTTGTAAGGACACTTTTAGATGAACCAATCCTGCCAGATGTTTGAGTCCTTCCTAGATTTCAGGACTATCAGGAAAGTTTGCAACCAGCTGATTCACAAACCTCCACCACCTCATGGTTTCTATCTCTGTATAATTCACTTAATCAGCGAATCAAAGACTGAATTGCTGCAAAGCAAGGTACATCACACCAGCTATCATCACCGGTCCACTTGTCCCACTGCTCAGAACTCAAGCATTAGTTGAGACTCCCCCCGTAGCAGAAGTATCTTTCCCGTTCAGCTGCAGTCTGTATACATGGCAGCCCATCCAAACACAGGTCACAAGGTTCTAAGACTCATCTTGTGTAAAACTCACATTTATAATCCTGGCTGGGTGCTGGTGGCGCTTGCCTTTAATCCCAGCACTCTAGAGGCAGAGGCAGGCAGATCTCTGTGAGTTCAAGGCCAGCCTTCTCTACAAAGCGAGTTCCAGGTCAGCCAGGATAGTGTCACAGAAAAACCCTGTCTCATAAAACAAACAAAAAACCCAACAAAAAAAAATTATTATACTGATGTGGCCAAGAGAGAAATAACTATTGTCTAAAAACAGAAAGAAAAGCCTAGCAGCAGTCTGATAAAATAGCTGGACTGCGACAGTGTCCTTTGCTTTACAGAAGCTTCTCAGTTTCAGGAGGTCCCATTTATTCAATGTTGCCCTTAATGTCTGTGCTGCTGGGGTTATACATAGGAAGCGATCTCCTGTGCCCATATGTTGTAGGGTACTTCCCATTTTCTCTTCTATCAGGTTCAGTGTGTTCAGATTGATATTGAGGTCTTTGATCCATTTGGACTTGAGTTTTGTGCATGGTGATAGATATGGGTCTATTTTCATTCTTCTACAGGTTGACATCCAGTTGTGCCAGCACCATTTGTTGAAGATGCTTTCTTTCTTCCATTGTATACTTTTAGCTCCTTTATCAAAAATCAGGTGTTCATAGGTTTGTGGATTAAAATCCGGGTCTTCTATACGATTCCATTGGTCGACTTCTCTGTTTTTATGCCAGTACCATGCTGTTTTCATTACTGTAGCTCTGTAATAGAGTTTAAAGTCAGGGATGGTAATGCCTCCAGAAGTTCCTTTATTGTATAAGATTGTTTTTGCTATCCTGGGTTTTTTGTTTTTCCATATAAAGTTGATTATTGTCCTCTCAAGATCTGTGAAGAATTTTGATGGGACCTTGATGGGGATTGCATTGAATCTATAGATTGCCTTTGGTAGAATTGCCATTTTTACTATGTTGATCTTCCCAATCCAAGAGCAAGGGAGATCCTTCCATTTTCTGGTGTCTTCAATTTCTTTCTTCAAAGACTTAAAGTTCTTGTCAAATAGATCTTTCACTTCCTTGGTCAGAGTTACCCCAAGATATTTTATGCTATTTGTGGCTATAGTGGAAGGTGATGCTTCTCTGATTTCCCTCTCTGCTTCCATATCCTTTGTGTATAAGAGGGCGACTAATTTTTTGGAGTTGATCTTGTATCCTGCCACATTACTAAAGGTATTTACCAGCTGTAGAAGTTCTTTGGTGGAGTTTTTGGGGTCGCTTAAGTACACTATCAAATCATCTGCGAATAACGCAAGTTTAACTTCTTCCTTTCCAATTCGAATCTCCTTGATCCCCTTATGTTGTCTTATTGCTATTGCTAAGACTTCAAGAACTATATTGAAGAGGTATGGGGAGAGTGGACAGCCTTGGCGTGTTCCTGATTTTAGTGGGATGGCTTTAAGTTTCTCTCCGTTTAATTTGATGTTAGCTGTCGGCTTGCTGTAAATAGCTTTAATTATATTTAGGTATGACCCTTGTATCCCTAATCTCTCCAAGACTTTTATCATAAAGGGATGTTGAATTTTGTCAAATGCTTTTTCAGCATCTAATGAAACTATCATATGGTTTTTTTCTTTCAGTTTATTTATATGATGGATTACATTGATAGATTTGCGTATGTTAAACCAGCCCTGCATCTCTGGGATGAAGCCTACAAAAGGCACCCTACTGACTGGGAGAAGATCTTCACCAATCCCGCAACAGACAAAGGTCTGATCTCCAAAATATATAAAGAACTCAAGAAACTAGACGTTAAAATGATAATTAACCCAATTAAAAAATGGGGCACTGAACTGAACAGAGAATTCTCAACAGAAGACGTTCAAATGGCCAAAAGATACTTAAGGTCATGCTCAACCTCCTTAGCGATCAGAGAAATGCAAATCAAAACAACTTTGAGATATCATCTTACACCTGTCAGAATGGCTAAAATCAAAAACACCAAGGATAGCCTTTGCTGGAGAGGTTGTGGAGAAAGGGGTACCCTCATCCATTGCTGGTGGGACTGCAAACTTGTGCAACCACTTTGGAAATCAGTGTGGCGGTTTCTCAGGAAATTTGGGATCAACCTACCCCTGGACCAAGCAATACCACTCTCGGGAATATACCCAAGAGATCCCTTATCATATGACAAAAGCATTTGTTCAACTATGTTCATAGCAGCATTATTTGTAATAGCCAGAACCTGGAAGCATCCTAGGTTTCCTTCAATGGAAGAATGGATGAAGAAAGTGTGGAATATATACACATTAGAGTACTACTCTTCAGTAAAAAACAATGACTTCTCGAATTTTGCATGCAAATGGATGGAAATAGAAAATACTATCCTGAGTGAGGTAACCCAGACCCAAAAAGAAGATCATGGGATGTACTCACTCATAATTGGTTTCTAGCCATGGATAGGGGGCCACTGAGTCTATAATTTGTGGTCCTAAAGAAGCTAAACAAGATGGCAAACCCAAGGAAAAACATATAGTTATCCTCCTGGCTATGGGAAATAGACAAGATTGCCGGGCAAAAAATTGGAATCTTGGGGGTAGGGTGGGATGGGGGTAAGGGGAGATGGAGAGAGAAAAGTGTGAAGGAGAGGATGAGGGGAACTTGGGGAAACGGGATGATTGGGGATATAGGAAGGTTGGATAGGGGAGCAGGGAAACTCATATCTTAGTTAAGGGAACCACCTAAGGGTTGGCAAGAGACTTGAACTTGGGGTGGCTACCAGATGCCCAGGGCAATGTCCCCAGTTAGTTCCTTGGGCACCTGAGGATAGGGAACCTGAAATGAACCTATCCTATAGCCATACTGATGAATATCTTGCATATCACCATAGAACCTTCATCTAGTGATGGATGGAGATAGAGACAGAGACCCACACTGGAGCACCGGACTGAGCTCCCAAGGTCCTAATGAGGAGCAGAAGGAGGGAGAACATGTACAACGAAGTCAGGACCACGAGGGGTGCACCCACCCACTGAGACAGTGGGGCCCATCTATTGGGAGCTCACCAAGGCCAGCTGGACTGTGACTGAAAAAGCATGGGATAAAACCGGACTCTCTGAACATGGCGGACAATGAGAACTGACGAGAGGCCAAGGACAATGGCACGGGGTCTTGATCCTACTTCAGGTTCTGACTTTGTGGGAGCCTAGACAGTTTGGATGTTCAACTTCCTAGATCTGGATGGAGGGGGGAGGACCTTGGACTTTCCACAGGGCAGGGAACCCTGACTGCTCCTGGGACTGGAGAGGGAGGAGAAGAGGAGTGGGGGGAGGGGGAGAGGGGCGGGAGGAGGAGAGAGGCGGGAGGAGGGGGAGGGAAATGGGAGGCGGGGAGGAGGCGGAAAATTTTTTTTTCAAAAAAAAAAAATAGCTGGACTGCACTTGTCATTGGATGGAAGTTCCAGGTGAACAACCCTAAGTCCATCAGGCAGCCAGGGTGAGGACAGATGGGAGGGGTTATGGTGTTAACTCCGCCCTTTAGTGTGCCTTAGGGCTTGATGAAGCAGTGCTGAGCTTCTTCCCTGCTGAGCTTGGCTCACAAGTTCACAGGCAATCCAAACTGCTGGGCCACTGCTTTGAAGGACCGCTGGCTGGTCTAGGACAGTCTATAAAACAAGTCAAGCTTCAAATTCTGCAGCCCATGGGTGATTTTAAAAGTTAAGAAATCAAAGTTAGTTATTGTTTCTTTTAAAGTTGCCAATATTTGTCTCAAGTTACACACACACACACACACACATGAGAGGATTAATCTTTTTTTCACAGTGTTGAGAAGTCAATAAACAGAGTCCAACCACTGTTAGATCCAGGATAGGTGCTGGGGAAGGTAAGTATATAGCTGGCCACCCTACCCCCAAAGGAACAGATCAATCCAGGTAGGCAGAGATTCCTGTCCAAGGGCCTGGGTGCAAGCATTTCATCCATCCTGGAGCTCTGAGTGAAGTAAGATTCTGTGCTGGATGCTGCTTCGGATGTACCATGAAACACACGCATGGAAGTGGGCCACTCTCTCTTCTAGGCGCTATTGCCCCCAGTACCCCAGCTGACAGGCCAGCAGAAAGGGCTCCTTCTGTGGATGCAATTCTGTGCTTTAGATGTGAACTGGCTTACACTGTCAACTTCTCCAAATGCATTCCTGTCACTCAGTACTGGTCTACTTCTGCTCTTTCTGGACTCTTGCTTCCTCCTTGACTGAAGAAGACATTCTCAATACAGCCTCCATCCACTGCAGTATCTTTCTTGGGCCAGGACATTGGTCTTTCTGATCCTCAAGACTTTTTTTTTGGGGGGGGGGGCAATCTTTTCACCTAAGTCCAATTTGTGCCCAGTCTCCACCTGAATAGGAGCATTCCTGACTCACAGTTTACACACTTCGATATATGGCCCCAATGCAATGGAGATTTTACCTGTTTATCCTACCAGATATAGGCAGTGAAGGCAGGAGCTGTCCAGATTCAAGAGCAACTCAATCCAGATAGTACCCAACAGCAATGTTCTAGAATTGCTGGCCCTTGACTTCACCTGGTTGCTTGGAAACACATCTACCCAGAAACATAATGACTTCTTCCTAGTGAAAGCTCCAAGGCCTGAGAACCCAGGTGGGCCATAGGTGGTGAAATTGCTATCAGACTCGTATTTGCTCAACAAACAAAACAAAAAACCCAAGTCTCCCTCCTGCTCTCCTTTCTCCTAATTTCCTATCTCCACTCTCCTGTTTTCTCCTTCCTCCCACCATTTCCCCCAAAAGACTTCTGATTAACCATTCCTACATGATGTGGAATTTCTCCTGATCTGTTACTGGCAGGAAACGGTTAACTCACGAGCATCACCTTGTCTAGCATCACTAGCATTCCTGGCTGCGGTAGACTGTCCCAATTCATATAGCACGCTCAGCTCTGTGCCACACTCTAGCTCATGTTTGTACTGGCAGCTCTTCCATCGCCCGTCAACTGCCACCTCAACACCTCTACTTAAGGTACCTCAAGCTTCCAAGCCCATTTGATCTTCACAAACCCAGTCCTCAAAGACTTCAGTTTTCTCAAGCGAATCTTAAAACAAGTTTAACTCTTCCCCTCAGGCATTTACAGATTCTGTCTCTGACTTCCAAATATCTCTGAAGTCTGAGAGCATCTCACCATCCCCACCACTACCACTGTGGCCAGACTCAATCTTAGACTCCTTACTTCTGTGACCTACAAAACAATGATTTGCTAAAAAATGAAGTCACTGCCTCTCTGGTCAACTGTTTCATATTTCAGTCAAATCGCAGTCTGTCTCTTTCTGTTCTCTACGAAGTCTCACATGGGATCCTTCCTGCCACATCCCTCCTGCTCATTCTCTTACTGTGCCAGCCACGGGACCCCTGGCTGTTCCCTACAAAGCATCCCGATCATGTTCTCTCAGCTTACCACAATCTACCCAACTTCCCAGGGCAGCCTCGGCTACTTCCACAAGGCTTTCCACCCTCATTAAAACTGGACTGCCACCGTATCCACTAATCTCCCTACCAACTTTACTCTATCACACCTGTCCTTGGGCAGAGAAGTTTCATAGAAATGGCACATTTTGGTCAGTGTCTCTATTAGTAACACAAGACAGTAGGTGTAGTAGTATTTTATTTATGTTTTTAATAAAGTTTGCCTGAAGATCAGAGGGTACAATTAAGCTACCAGGGCCCAGGCAGTGGTGATACACACCTTTAATCTCAAAATCTGGGAGACAGAGGCAGGTGGGTCTCTCAATTGTAGCATGAACAATAAAAACCTCGAGACAGATATTAGGGTTTAAGATGAAGATCAGAAAAGCAAAACAGCCAAGCCACTAGAAAACCCTTAACCTCTACCAAGGCTGGGGGACTACAGATTGAGTTCCAAGCCTCTGTCTCCTCCCATTTTATAGTACCCTTTAGTGCTGGGATTAAAGGTGTGTGACTCCATAGGACGCGGATTAAAGGAGAGAGACACCACCACCTGGATCTGTTTCTGCATTGATCTTGTATAGCCCAGGGTGGCCTTGAATTCACAGAGATCTACCAGCCTGGGATTAAAGGTATGTGCTACCACTGCCTGGGCCCTGGTAGCTTAGTTTTAATCTCTGATCTTCAGGCAAGCTTTATTAATTAAAACATAAATAAAATATCACTATACAAAAGTAAGGTGAAGTAGGCAGTAGGGAGTCAAAAACCTGTCTTCTGATACATATGAAGTACATACATACATACATACATACACACACACACACACACACACACACACACACACACACACTTGGGAAGGCTCTAGAATTGAATTTTGCCAAACGAAACCGCTAACCTATAATGCCAGTTCTGGGGAGGCACAGACAATAGGGGCCTCAGTTTGAAGTTTTCCTGGGCTGCATAATAAAAGATGTAGTATAAAAACAAAAAAGCTTTTTGATAGTCTTCAAAATCTGTGGACCATTAGTTTCCACAAGAAAAAAACCTAAGATTTTGCCCGGCAATCTTGTCTACTTCCCCTATCCAGGCAGATGACTATACGTTTTTCTTTGGGTTCACTTTCTTATTGAGCTTCTCTAGGATCACAAATTATATGATCAATGTCCTTTATTTATGGCTAGAAACCAATTATGAGTGAGTACATCCCATGTTCCTCTTTTTGGGTCTGGGATATCTCACTCAGGATAGTGTTTTATATTTCTATCCATTTGCATGCCAAATTCGAGAAGTCATTGTTTTTTACCGCTGAGTAGTACTCTAATATGTATATATTCCACACTTTCTTCATCCATTCTTCCATTGAAGGGCATCTAGGTTGTTTCCAGGTTCTGGCTATAGATTGCCGGGCAAAATCTGGGAACTTGCGGGTGAGGTGGCATGGGGCTAAGGGGAAATGGGGTGAGAAACGTGAGAAGGGGAGGATGGGGGGAGCTTGGGGGAATGGGATGGTTGGGATATAGGAAGGGTGGATACGGGAACAGAGAAATATATATCCTAATTAAGGGAGCCATCTTAGGGTTGGCAAGAGACTTGACTCTAGAGGGGCTCGCAGGTGTCCAGGGAGATGTCTCCAGCTGGTACCTTGGGTAACTGAGGAGAGGGAACCTGAAATGACCCTATCTATACTGATGAATATCTTGCATATCACCTTAGAACCTTCATCTGGTGATGGATCGAGATAGAGACAGAGACCCAATTTGGAGCAACGGACTGAGCTCTTAAGGTCCAAATGAGGAGCAGAAGGAGGGAGAACATGAGCAAGGAAGTCAGGACCACGAGGGGTGCACCCACCCACTGTGACAGTGGAACTGATCTATTGGGAGCCCACCAAGGCCAGCTGGACTGGGACTGAAAAGCATGGGTTGAAACCGGACTCTCTGAACATGGCGGACAATGAAGGCTGATGAGAAGCCAAGGACAATGGCACTAGATTTCGATCCTAATACATGAACTGGCTTTGTGGGAGCCTAGCCTGTTTGGATGCTCACCTTCCTGGACCTAGATAGAAGTGGGAGGACCTTGGTCTTCCCGCAGGGCAGGGAATTTGTACTGCTCTTCAGTATCGAGAGGGAGGGGGAATGGAGTGGGGGGAGGAGAGGAGAGGTGGGGATAGGGGGAGGGGAGTGGGGGGAGGGGGCACTATGTGGGAGGAGGGGGAGGGAAATGGGAAACGGGGAGGAGGCAGAAATTTTAATTAAAAAAGAATAAAATTAAAAAAAAACCTATAAGATGAGCTAGTCTTAACATTTACAATTATTACAACAGAGCAATAATAATTCACTAACCATTAATCACTGACAAGAGCTAAATGCCATTTTATCAACTATAAAGTCTATATCAAAGTTAATTTTTAAACTAACATGATACATGTTTATGTCTCCTTTTCCCTGTACCACTTCTGTTTGCTTTTGGTACAAATGGAATTCATCTTCAGGTTCAAATTTTTTTCTATTACAGAAAATAATTTTCAAAGGAATTGAATTACAAGTCTTTTTATGGTACTTTTCAATAGACAAGCGAAAGAAAGCAATTTTACAGTTTCACTTTAGCATTTAGTTAAATAAAAACATTAAGAGGACGTTCTCCTCTCAAGATCTGTGAAGAATTTTGATGGGATTTTAATGGGGATTGCATTGAATCTATAAATTGCCCTTGGTAGAATTGCCATTTTTACTATGTTGATTCTCCCAATCCAAGAGCAAGGGAGATCCTTCCATTTTCTGGTATCCTCCTCAATTTCTTTCTTCATAGACTTAAAGTTCTTGTCAAATAGATCCTTCACTTCCTTGGTTAGAGTTACCCCAAGATATTTTATGCTATTTGTGGCTATCGTGAAGGGTGATGCTTCTCTGATTTCCATCTCTGCTTCCTTATCCTTTGTGTATAGGAGGGCAACTGATTTTGTGGAATTGATCTTGTATCCTGCAATGCTACTAAAGGTGTTTATCAGCTGAAGGAGTTCTTTGCTGGAGTTTTTGGGGTTGCTTATATACACTATCATATCGTCTGCAAATAATGAAAGTTTAACTTCTTCCTCTCCAATTTGAATCCCTTTGATCCCTTTATGTTGTCTTATTGCTATTGCTAGAATTTCAAGCACTACATTAAAGAGGTATGGAGAGAGTGGACAACCTTGTCGTGTTCCTGACTTTAGTGGAATAGCTTATATGGAGAAACAAAAAAGCCAGGATAGCCAAAACAATCTTATATAATAAAGGATCGTCTGGAGGCATTACCATCCCTGACTTCAAACTCTATTACAGAGCTTCAGTATTGAAAACAGCTTGGTATTGGCATAAAAACAGAGAAGTCGATCAATGGAACCGAGTAGAAGACCCTGATTTTAACCCACAAATATATGAACACCTAATTTTTGATAAAGGAGCTAAAAGTATTCAATGGAAAAAAGAGAGCATCTTCAACAAATGGTGCTGGCAGAACTGGTTGGCAACCTGTAAAAGAATGAAAATAGATCCATATCTATCACCATGCACAAAACTCAAGTCCAAATGGATTAAAGACCTCAATATTAGTCTGAACACACTGAACCTGATAGAAGAGAAAGTGGGAAGTACTCTACAACATATGGGTACAGGAGATCACTTCCTACGTTTATCCCCAGCAGCACAGACATTAAGGACAACATTGAATAAATGGGACCTGCTGAAACTGAGTAGCTTCTGTAAAGCAAAGGACACTGTCACTAAGACAAAAAGGCAACCCACTGACTGGGAGTAGATCTTCACCAACCCTGCAACAGACAAAGGTCTGATCTCCAAAATATATAAAGAACTCAAGAAACTAGACTTTAAAATGCTAATTAACCCAATTAAAAAATGGGGCACTGAACTGAACAGAGAATTCTCAATAGAAGAAATTCAAATGGCCAAAAGACACTTAAGGTCATGCTCAACCTCCTTAGCGATAAGGGAAATGCAAATTAAAATAACTTTGAGATACCATCTTACACCTGTCAGAATGGCTAAAATCAAAAACACCAATGATAGCCTTTGCTAGAAAGGTTGTGGAGAAAGGGGCACACTCATCCATTGCTGGTGGGAATGCAAACTTGTGCAACCACTTTGGAAATCAGTGTGGCGATTTCTCAGGAAATTTGGGATCAACCTACCCCAAGATCCAGTAATACCACTCTTGGGAATATACCCAAGAGACGCCCTATCATATGACAAAAGTATCTGTTCAACTATGTTCATAGCAGCATTGTTTGTAATAGCCAGAACCTGGAAACAACCTACATAACCTTCAATGGAGGAATGGATGAAGAAAGTGTGGAATATATACATATTAGAGTACTACTCAGCGGTAAAAAACAATGACTTCTCGAATTTTGCGTGCAAATGGATGGAAATAGAAAACACTATCCTGAGTGAGGTATCCCAGACCCAAAAAGAGGAACATGGGATGTACTCACTCATAATTGGTTTCTAGCCATAAATGAAGGACATTGAGCATATAATTTATGATCCTAGAGAAGCTAAATAAGAAAGTGAACCCAAAGAAAATCATATAGTCATCTGCCTGGATAGGGGAAGTAGACAAGATTGCAGGGCAAAAACTGGGAACTTGCGGGTAAGGTGGCATGGGGCAACGGGGAAATGGGGTGAGAAACGTGAGAAGGGGAGGATGGGAGGAGCTTGGGGGATTGGGATGGTTGGGATATAGGAAGGGTGGATATGGGAGCAGCAAAGTATATATCCTAACTAAGGGAGCCATCTTAGGGTTGGCAAGAGACTTGATTCTAGAGGGGTTCGCAGGTGTCCAGGGAGATGTCCCCAGCTGGTACCTTGGGCAACTGAGGAGAGGGAACCTGAAATTACCCTATCCTATACTGATGAATATCTTACATATCACCTTAGAACCTTCATCTGGCGATGGATCGAGGTAGAGACAGACTCAATTTGGAGCAACGGTCTGAGCTCTTAATGTCCAAATGAGGAACAGAAGGAAGGAGAACATGAGCAAGGAAGTCAGGACCACGAGGGATGCACCCACCCACTGTGACAGTGGAACTGATTTATTGGGAGCCCACCAAGGCCAGCTGGTCTGGGACTGAATAAGCATGGGTTGAAACTGGACTCTCTGAGCATGGCGGACAATGAAGGCTGATGAGAAGCCAAGGACAATGGCACTAGGTTTAGATCCTAATACATGAACTGGCTTTGTGGGAGCTTAGCCTGTTTAGATGCTCACCTTCCTGGACGTAGATAGAAGACCTTCGTCTTCCCGCAGGGCAGGGAATTTGGACTGCTCTCCAGTATCGAGAGGGAGGGGGAATGGTGTGGGGGGAGGAGAAGAGGAGTGGGGATAAGGGGAAGGGAGTGGGGAGAGTGTAGTGAGTGCTGGGGGCCATCTGTAGTAGGGAGCTGCGGGCCTCTTCCCACAGCCCGGCTCATGGTTGCCTGGCTAGCTTATGCCCCAAAATAAAGACACACAAACTCTATTCTTTTAAACACTGCTTGGCCCATTTCTGTTCATGTATGTAGCACCCCAAGGTGCGCTTACCGGGAAGATTCTAGCCTACGTCCATCCTGGGTCAGAGCTTCATCGTGTCTGCTCTGGAGAAGAGAGCATGGTGTCTGTCTCCCAGAGGAGCTGCCCTGCATCTGAGCTCACTTCCTCTTCCTCCCAGCATTCTATTCTGTCTACTCCACCCACCTAAGGGGTAGCCTATCAAATGGGCCAAGGCAGTTTGTTTATTGACAAATGACCTTCCTCCATCATTTCCCTTTTTTCTGTTTAAACAAAAAAAAAAAAAAAAGGAAGGCTTTAACTTTAACATAGCAAAATTACATATAACAAAACAGTTATCAAGTAAAAATTACAATATTTACATCTATTTTATCTTTATCATAACTAAGGAAAACTATAACTATAACTATCTATCTATTATTCAACTCCATCAAAGACTCCAGAAGAATACAATATTACCTAAGCAAACAAAAAGTAAGCAACTTCTAAACTCTAGAAATGACAGAGACATCTCACTGCCTGGACAGTCACCCAAAGTTCCTCTGTACCGTTGGGGCATCCATCTTCGGCCTAAAGGTCCATAGTATCCAGAGACGTTTCCATGAAGCAGGAAATTTAAAGGCCGTTCAGTCACTATCTGCTGTGTCCTGCAGAATGTCTCGCAGACTCTTTCATGAATCAGGAACCCCGAAAGATCATCTCACCTTTAGGCAAGTTCAGCAGTCCTCTCTCTGCGGGTTCTTTGTGTCTAGTTTATGCAATAGTCCAGGCAAGAGCAGTTTCTTGTCCAAATGGCTATCAAACTCCATAAGGATCCTCTTCGATGCCCATCTTCTTCTTGAAGTAGATTGGTGCTGCCAGGAGCAGATGTGTCTCATTGTCATGAAAAACCTTAAGTTATTAAAACATTTAAAATACCATATTCTCTAGCCTTTGAAAGATATGATGAATGCCTATCTGAAATATATGCATGCACATCTAGAAAATCTAACTAACATGACTACAAACTTGACTATTATTGATAATTATCCATTAACAACCTATACACATTACATTTTTAAGTGAACTACACAATCACAATACCTTAATCAATATCAGAAATACATATACATATAATAAAATTGACCTTAAATTAATATCAGTAAACCAAGATTCATATCAATGCAAATTATTCACATCTATATCATCTCCCCCTTTAAATGTAAAAGAACATTTATAAACAATATATGGGAACATGGGCGCAGTTTTTTCTCTCCAAACTGCTTCCTGCTGAATGGGGGCGCTGTTATTCGGGTCTTTTATGAGATAACCTGTCTGCTAGGTTCATCTCAGTTGGCAGTTGAGCGAAGCAATTTTTTAAGGGTGTTCACAGCAACCCTTCAGGAGGGCGTGGTCTATCATACCATATCGTGATCAAAGAAGCAATCCACAGTGTCTCATCTTCTGTGAAAACAAAAGAAGAAACTCTTTTCCAAAGTATCATATCCTTAGATCCAAATTCTGAAGTCAAGGTATTTTGAAAATATCTATCTTGGATTAGTTCAGCAGCATTTATAAACAAATATCTTTTAGCAGATGTTGCTCTTTCCTCAGCATTCAAACAATTCAAAGAGAGCATAATAACATACAGTATCAAGATTTTCTGTGTACTTTCCATCTTTGTGCGGCTTTATTTTAACTCTATTTTGTTTATTTTTACTTTTGTTTTATATTTTCTGTATATCTTTGTCCTGGAATAACTCTTTAGACCAGGCTGTCCTTGAACTCTCAGAGATCTGTCTGTCTCTGCCTCCCAGGCATTGGGATTAAAGGCACGTGCTACCACACCTTAAAGTCACAGAGGTCAATCCCCCTCTGTCTCCTAAGTGTTGGGATTAAAGGTGTGTACTACCACACCCAACTGCTTTCTTCCTTATTTTTTTTTAAGAACTTTTAGCCTGCATATACTTTTAACACACTGTAAACAATTTAGAAATTTTCTTTGTCTTTGAATATCTCTTTACTGTATATCTCTCTTTTTCTGACCACATGAGTCTTTAATTTACCAAGCAATATCAGTAGGACGAAAGCCGTGGCTTTGACGGCTGGATCCAGCACATTCCTTAGCTTTCCAGCCTCATGGCTGAGGTACCGGCTGTAGCCATGTTTATCACCACAACTCTGTGGCGTTTCAAGGTCCTTGCCAGCAAACAAGCTGCAATACTATATCCACAGACAACATTCAAGTCCTCTCTCTGTAGTCAGCCCTCCTGTCTCAAACAGTCAGAGTTTGCCCTGGCAGGATGGCCCAGAAAGCCGGCATTTTAAAACAGCACAATTTTTTTCCTGCTATGGCTGAAAACCGAAAAGCATGCCTTCAGCTTTTCACCAACACTGTTTTAAGTGTTTCGTGGCAGGACCTCTTAAATGAGCTGCAAGGTTTCACAGCTGAAGCTGAGTCAGGAAGCCTCTCTTAGATGAGAGTACTTGCTTGCATCTAGCAAGCAGAGCAGACCCAAGAAATTGCTGCTACCAAGAAAACACGCTTTACTCTAATCTTTCCCAAGCTTTCTCAGGCTTTCTGTGGATGCAGTTATCCACGTGGGCGCCATCTGTAGTGAGTGCTGGGGGCCATCTGTAGTAGGGAGCTGCGGGCCTCTTCCCACAGCCCGGCTCATGGTTGCCTGGCTAGCTTATGCCCCAAAATAAAGACACACAAACTCTATTCTTTTAAACACTGCTTGGCCCATTTCTGTTCATGTATGTAGCACCCCAAGGTGCGCTTACCGGGAAGATTCTAGCCTACGTCCATCCTGGGTCAGAGCTTCATCGTGTCTGCTCTGGAGAAGAGAGCATGGTGTCTGTCTCCCAGAGGAGCTGCCCTGCATCTGAGCTCACTTCCTCTTCCTCCCAGCATTCTATTCTGTCTACTCCACCCACCTAAGGGGTAGCCTATCAAATGGGCCAAGGCAGTTTGTTTATTGACAAATGACCTTCCTCCATCAGGAGAGGGGGCAATATTTGGGAGGAGGGGAGGGAAATGGGAAATGGGGAGCAGGTGGAAATTTTAATTAAAAAAGAATTAAAAAAAAGAGGAGGTTATTTCTAAAGATTTGATAAGTCACCACACAGCTTTTCTTCAACAGAAATCTGACTTGAAAGCAGATTACGGAGATGATTAAGGTGGACGTTGAGTGCTCTAAGGGTCTTTCTAAATAAATGGAAACAAATTAGTTCCTTTGAGCTGGTGCACATCTTCCTAGCATTTTAAAATGTGATGCAATAAATTTGGATAAGTAGTTATAATTTCTCAAAGAACATCAAGCTCCCATATGAACATAAGATTCTGAATTCTTCAGGACACTTTCACATAAAATGTTTGAATTAAGAAAAACTTAGAGTCTCAAGGGTAGGGATTCCTACAGTCACTTTTTTAAATAGCAAATTAATTCCATTTACTTTTCCAGCTTTTCAGTTCTTTTTACCATAGTTCACAAAATACTATAGTGTTGTCACTTGATGTCACTGTATAATGTATTCCAGAAATGTCTGGTAGCTCTCCTGTTACAGGTAATTTTGTGACTCGAGCCTCCTGTTACTGTTTTGATATTGAACTTATTATGGTAACTTTCAATGCAAAAACAAAACAAAACCTTTACCAAAAGCACTAAGAAAATGTTCTGGTTTTATTCTGCAGTGGGAAAGAGGGGAGCAAAGGTGGACTTACAGGTCTGCAGAGCACACAGCTGAGTCTCTCATCTAAGGAACCATTTCTTTTCTATCAGTCCTAGTGCCTAGAAAGAACCAGGCTCTAACAGGCAGGTAGTTGTGACTCATTTTACACAGAGGTAACTAAAGTAGAAATGAATAGAAATCAAAAATAAAATCCCTGCTTAAAAAAATTAGCAGCTCCTAGTCAATTAAGAAAGAAATTGGACCGATCAGTTCTTTATGTATTTAACTGAATATACCATTTAAACATAAGGACCAAGGTTATCTCAGGCTTGTTTTTAAGTGGCTACAAATAAATGAAGGCTAGGGGGAATTTACTTTATAAGTACACAACTCCCTCTCACAAGGCGAGCATAAAGTTCCACACTCATCTTGTTATACGAAGTAAGTCTAAAATTGATGCTAGATGAGCCGCAGAACGAAAGGCTGAAGACAAATGACACCCATCAGTGACCCCAAACACAGCAAGTGCGGAAGGTTCACATTATACCGTTCAGCCTCTTGGCTGAGGAAAATGAGTGGCCACTTTCTCATCAGTCCCATGCCCAACCACAGGGCAACCACTGTTCTTCGCCTCATCCCCTCAGATTCACTAGACACAAGGCCAATTTCTAAAGAAGTTCCTCAGGGTCCTGGGGGCCACTAATGTCACAGATCCTGCACAGTCACCCCTGCCCCAACACCACCCAGCTTAGATAACTGCTATTCCAGGTCAGAAAGAACACACATTTGATAGTGACTCTATTATCAGGAGGTGCTCAACTCCAGCAGCTCAGAGCAGCAACATACGGGGATTAGTTGGGTTCTGAAGCGCCACACTGAAACATTGAAAGATTTCACATCTGGTCACCAAACAAATACTTAAGGAAGGCACACATATGACTAACACCAGTTCTACCTTCAGCCATTCAACCCAGTCTTAGCTGTCCTAAAAGTTGAATTCAGAGACAGCAAAGCTTGTATAATATTTCACATAAAGATATGGAAATTTGTAACATTTGCTTAATCTGCTCCCCATGCCCTGGAAAAGCACATGCAATGAAATGACCTCCACCAGGTGTCCCGGGATTCTAGGGAACTAAAATAAAAGCACACTAAAAACATCACACTATTGCTTCCTGAAATCTTCTTGCCGGTGGAAACATCAGAGTACAGCTCACACAGTCGATCATTGAGGGTGACATTTATTAAATTTCATCATTTATGATCACTATTATAACCAAATTAACTCTGGCAGAAGCTCTGACAGTTAAGAATAGAGAACATAGTGATTTTCAACTGTTTTACTTACACATTCTTTTTAAATTCTCATGCAATGTTCATAATTAGGAAGTACTGCCCATTCGCCCTCTCTAAAGACACATTAGTCACTGCTCCTTCTCATATGTACTTATCATACACTATTTGGTAAAGTGTATAATTGTAGCCACATAATAATTATGACAGGAAGATACTTTCTGGAAAAGGTTACAACAAGTAAGAGCAAAATTTGAAGAGACTGGAGCATACAAAGTCACTTAAGCACACCATATACACTTGAGTATTTTCTATTTTCCAGTTCAAAAGGACATTCTCCAAGTTTTCTTGGCAGAGAATTGTCAGGAGTGCACAAAGAACTCCTTTCATGTCTACAGGCTGAGAGAAGATCGATGCCTCTGAGGACAGAGTTGTGCTCATTATCTTTTAGGCCTGTCTATATCATCTATAGCTGCTAGGAGCTTTTGTCTTGCTTTTTTATTGATATGAGATCCCAGGCAAACATTCACCAGGTTGGTCAGCTGCTTCGCTGAATATTCCTGCCCAAAGAAAGAAAATCCAAGTTTAGCACTCAATGTACAGATTCATCTGATCAATACAGCAGGTGATCAGGCAGATATCTGATGCCAATGGATGGTTCTGAGAACTGTAAGCCAGGTGAACAGTAGACATTACAGCTGGAGCATAAAATGCAAACTGTCTACTGTGCTCTACAGGCAGGGAGCTGGGGCAGAATAAACTGGAGGCAGGCAGCAGTAGAATCTGTTCAAATAAAACCAAGTGATGAAGTGTGCTGTTTATCGCTTTAAAGCCCACACAGACTTCATACCTGTTTCTGTGGTAGTCTGTAAGTTATCAAAACATATTGCCATTTTAAATTTTAAAATGTACTCTACATTTTACACTTCAGTTAAAAATCTCCAACATAATAATGATTCATTTATGACATAAAAACAAGGCAATGAATCAGAAAGACACCTTAGAAGACGTAAAGGATTTATTTTTATGTATATGAGTATTTTGTCTTTCTATATGTATATTTTCCCTTTATATATGTATATGTACACATGAGTTTGGTGTCTGCAGAGATCAGAAGAGGGTGCTGAATTCCCACACCTGAGTTACCGAAGTTTGTGAGCACCATGTAGATGCTGGAAGTCAATCTGCAGAAGCAATAAAAGTGCTTTAACTGCTGAGTCATATTACAACTATCAGGCAATTAGTGAAATGAAGACTAAATATCTTTCACTGTTCTTATCTATCTAGTTTAGGTGTGCAACAGTTCACTGGTAGGATGGGTAAACAGTTCCTCAGAAATGCTGGCATATTGTTCTTCTTCTGGAACAGGAGTTAAGACAGGGAGGGACAATTGTGCGCTTTCACCTTTAAGAGAACAGAAAGCCTCCTGGTACTGAAGGCGCTGTTAAAGAGAGCAGCACGTTAAAAGGAAGAGATCAGTCTAAACCCCAGGAGACGGCTTCATTTAAGTGCCTGGCACCACCTGACAAAGCATCTTCTGTCTGCTCAGCAGTCAGTATCCAACATCACCGAGCACTGGACTTGCTCTGGCAAAGAGCAGTTTTAGAAGCTCCCCACTGTTCAGTTCAGAACCTGTAGGACATTCCCTGCTGTGCTGAAAAATGTCACTGAACTGCAAATACTGTCAGTTAAACTTCTACAGCACTAAGCTGCAAAGTTGACTTCTATATTAAAAGAATAAACCTTAAAGGGGACATCATTTCTGCATCAAGTAATAGACACCTAAGAGCGGTGCTCTCCATCCTTCCTTAGGCACTCTGTGCATCCTCACAGCTCTCCCTCAGCACCAACACTGAGCACTGGCAGCTCACTGCTGAGTAAGTGAACTCACAGCAGCCTATAGATAAAGGGTGAACGTTCTGGTGCTCAAATATCAGTGGGAAGACGAGTCCTGAAGTTTTTCTCAATTCTGGCTAATTTATCAAAAAGTCCTTAAAACCAGCATGTACATCTCAACTTTTTCCAACCAACATTAGACTTATATATGTTTATAAATTATAGATTTATAAAAATACTAAGGTTCATTTCATCTTTGTACAATATTAAAACTCAAAAGGATAAGTCAAATAAGTTAAATACAAGTGATAACTCATTTCCTTACCCAAATGAATAAAACGTTACTCAGCTGTTACCCATTTTTAAAGCCCACGTGAACACTGGAGTTACTGCAAGTATTAAGATTTGGTGGTTTTCTTTACTTTTCATCTCTCTCTTTTTTCTTTCTTCTTCTTATAAGTTTAGTTTGGTTGCTTTTATTTTGTTCTGTTGGAGACAGAACCTTATGTAGACAAAGCTGGTCCTAAACTCACTGTAAAACCAAGGTTGGTCCTGAAATTAGGATACTCCTGCTTGGTTGCAGGTAACTTTTCGCTCTCCTCAAGACCCCTGCGAACACTGTCTATCTGGACAAATAATCCAAGGGTCAGACAGACTGCACTCTGCTGAGAATGTTCGTGTGTGTGTAAGGTGTAGAACTTTAGCATTCTAAATAACTGAAGAAAATCAATCAAATCTACATTAAAGGCAAAATCGAATGCTTTGTAAGAGTGTAGCCATGTGTATTAATGTTTTCAAATCATGCACACAGGTCACCATGATGAGGATGCTACCATTTCATTGTTTAAGAGTACAAAAGTTAGGTTCTACAGCTTATGAATCATTTCAGTGTTGCTACATTCAATTTATTTTGACACAAATCATGTTCGGTCTCTTCCTGAGATGCAGGATGGGAAACCCACTGCTCACGTTCTAATTCTAGGGTCAACAGGAAGCCATCGCAGAGCCAGTGTGAATGTGGAGAGAGCCACCTAAGCAGTGCTTCTTCGCATTTACTGCATGGTTCTGAGTCACACAACACACCAGACAAGAAAAGCACACGGCACAGAGCACATGCTGACCCTCTTCTCACCCTGTGATCTTTGATCCAGCGCTCCATGTCATTCTCAGTTAGGTAGTATGCTTTGATATATGTTTCCACAAACTCTTTATCGGGAATGGGTCTAATATCAGTTAGCTTTTCAAGTTTTATTAAAAATTGTTGAAAATCCAATTGCATCAAGGCACGACCCTCATTACTGCACTTCTTGACATTGGCGTATCTAAGAGACACAACAACAAGATAACAAATGATGAGATGCTGAGAAAAATAGTAGAGTCTTGTGTCCCAGGAATGGGCCGTGCTCCTGCGAGTCCTTTACCTGTTTAGTCTTTAGTATTATTCCTATCTATTCTTTACTTTCCTCATTTGCAAAACAAAGAAAGTAAGTCGCTCAAAGGTTCTCATTTGGTCTAGGAACTAGTTTTCTGCATTCAGTTAACACAACTGTCTGAAAGACAAATAGACTCAATCAGGTACTCTAGCTACCAAAAGTTATTGTTAAAACTGTTCAAATACTCCAAAGCCATATTCAAGTTAGAAAACACTTCAATATTGTAGCAATTCAATGAAAAGGGAACAAATGAAACAGCTCTCCCATCAACACTATTCATATTTTCCATAATAAAATGATTCATGGATATATTCTGATATACCTCACTACTGAAATACTAGATATTAAGGTAGATGCCTAATAATGACAGATATATAACCCCACAGTACAATATTTTACTACTCCTAAATCAGTGATATATTCAATGTTAGGAAA
Organism: Chionomys nivalis; assembly: GCF_950005125.1. NCBI lineage: Eukaryota > Metazoa > Chordata > Mammalia > Rodentia > Cricetidae > Chionomys > Chionomys nivalis. The sequence goes on from NC_080086.1 coordinate 198,383,078, forward strand.
TGAATCATTTCCTTTAAAAAAAATTGACCAAAAAAATCATAGCTTATATTATTTAATAATCAATGGATTTTTGTGGTTTATTTTTTTTAATAATGTGCCTTATGTGGAAGCTTAACACATATTTATCATTTTTTATTTAAACAAATTTATTTCTAATATTTCTAAGCTGTGGCTGTTGACACAGCCATCTTTCATAAAGTACTATGCTTTTAATAGATCATTTCCATGACTTTCTCACTTTCTAAGATATTCTTCTCATAACGAGACGCAAAGAAGAGAAATCAGATGAAAGACGGTATAAAATTCACTGTGCACACAGTCTTTGAAATAGCTGTTTGCATATTGAGCACATTTTCTTCTATATTACCACGTACAAACTAGGAGTCTATGGAAGATGAAGACAGGAATGAGCAATGACGCAGGCAATCTGAACACCGACTTTGCCATCAGAACACCAAGAGTTCAGAGAGTTCAGGAGCCCTCTTTGCATCTGAACACTGTGAACCTAGACAAGTTACTCATTCCCTCTGAGTCTGGACTTCCTGACCTATGATTTTCCAGTAATAATTACAAACACAGATAAGTCAGGATTTGCCAACAAAATCTGTGAAATCTTTGCCTCAGTAAATAATATTCAATAAATGTTATGAATACTCAAAACTTATTATATAATCATTATCAGTTTTATTTTTAGATAATCTAGTGGTTCTGAATTGCTTATCTTGGTCCAATATCAAAATCAACAAAATAACCCACAAGAGATAGGCACAGTGTGAGCTATGGTTCCCTCTCAAAGTTGGTCTCAAGCATGTAACCTACTGATCATTACCTCTATCTATGCTTTCCATTTATCAGTAACATACGTCATTCATATAGTACATTACAAGTTAAGAAACAATGCTTTCTTGAAACTTACCCTTCGACAATAGTCCTGTTAGCTAACCGTATACAATGTTCCCAAAGTATATTTGAGACAGGCAAGGGTATCCGAACTCTCTTAGAAACTTCATTTAACTTCTTGTTAAACTGCTCAAATTCCTAAGGGGAACAAAAGTCATGGCTATAATTTTAATGCCACAGTATTTCCCCACAAAAAAAAAAAAAAAAAATTAAAAAAAAATAAAAAAAGATCCAAAGACATAGATTTTAATTAAATGAAACAAAAACAGGGGTGGGAATTAATGACATAGGCAAATTGGATTTAGTGTAAAAGTTTTTAAAAATATAATCAGGGCTGGCAAAAATGGCTCCATAAGTAAAGGCCCTTGTTGCAGAAGACAGTCATGAACAAAGCCATCTTCTGACCTCACGCCCATGCAGATCTTTCTCTCTCACATACACACCATAAGTAAATAAACATTTTAAGAAAAAACACAGACTACACTATAGCACAGAACATATTACATTTATCTAAAGAGAAATAAGCTTCAATTGACTAAACAATTTTAATCATGATTAAATATTTTTACATGTCAAACTTTTTGATTGTCTACTGTGGACTAAAAAACCTGACTGACTTAATTTGGACGGCATAATTTTTAAATTTATTTTAATATACTTTCAACTCAAAATTAATTATTCACAGCTTGTCAGTATTTACACTCCCTTGAGAGTAACTAATTGTTTTCTTCCATAATCATTATTTAACATTAAATACATTATTACATACATATAAAATTATTTGAAAGTTACATCCTAGTCACAAAACTTCAGTACAAAGGAAAACCAACATTAAACATTTTTATTAAAGAAAAAACTAAGCATTTTTATTGTCTTAACTTTCACAACAAGACTATATTAATAATGAAAACATAAAAACCTAATTTAGGAAACATGAGTGACCTTACAATAGCAGTAAGTAGTTCATCTTTCAGTGGATGGCATATGGACTACTGTCAACTAAATGCTCACAACACAGAAGGAAGGACACTGGCTCTTCCCTGGCAATATATTTTACATAAACTTAGGAAGGATTAAGGTGGAACTTTTCTGAAGAGAGAAATGGCATAATGTTTAGCAAGTTGGGACCAATCTGCAATCACAAGTCCTAATGAGAGATAGGAGGAATCACCTGGATCAGGTCAGGTGAGCTGCACAGATGATGGCTGTACCACATACTGCTTCTTGGCCACTTCCCAAATAATAACTTTTCTTGATGATTTATTTTTTAAGTTCATTGTTTTTAATTATTATTTTTTTTAAAGAAACGTGTTTCCAATTCACTAAGCTAAATAAGTAATTGCTCTCCACCAGCGGTTTCAATTCTCAGACCTCACAGAGGAGCAGCACTGACTGTGGCATTCATTCAAGCATTTGCTATAGTAAACCACTCTGGATTTCAAGTCAGACTTCGGTAACTTTTATTAATATTTTACTTTAGAAAGTTATAGTCTTAATACACAAACTTACTATTTATTGCTAAGTTTAGTGTTCACTAGTATGACTTGTTAAACAAACCACTGCATTTTACTCAGGATTCCATGAGAACAAGAACATCACTTTTGTTCTCGCACAATTTAAACTCAGGAAAGTGACACAAAGATCAGAAAATTAACCCGTACGTTTAAAGATGGCCACGGGCCACTAAAAGTATCAGAAAATTAACCCGTACGTTTAAAGATGCCACGGGCCACTAAAAGTATCAGAAAATTAACCCGTACGTTTAAAGATGGCCACGGGCCACTAAAAGTATCAGAAAATTAACCCATACGTTTAAAGATGGCCACGGGCCACTAAAAGTATCAGAAAATTAACCCGTACGTTTAAAGATGGCCACGGGCCACTAAAAGTATCAGAAAATTAACCCGTACGTTTAAAGATGGCCACGGGCCACTAAAAGTATCAGAAAATTAACCCGTACATTTAAAGATGCCACGGGCCACTAAAAGTATCATAAAATTAACCCGTACGTTTAAAGATGCCACGGGCCACTAAAAGTATCAGAAAATTAACCCGTATGTTTAAAGATGGCCACGGGCCACTAAAAGTATCAGAAAATTAACCCGTACGTTTAAAGATGGCCACGGGCCACTAAAAGTATCAGAAAATTAACCCGTATGTTTAAAGATGGCCACGGGCCACTAAAAGTATCAGAAAATTAACCCGTACGTTTAAAGATGGCCACGGGCCACTAAAAGTATCAGAAAATTAACCCGTACGTTTAAAGATGGCCACGGGCCACTAAAAGTATCAGAAAATTAACCCGTACGTTTAAAGATGGCCACGGGCCACTAAAAGTATCAGAAAATTAACCCGTACGTTTAAAGATGCCACGGGCCACTAAAAGTATCAGAAAATTAACCCGTACGTTTAAAGATGGCCACGGGCCACTAAAAGTATCAGAAAATTAACCCGTATGTTTAAAGATGGCCACGGGCCACTAAAAGTATCAGAAAATTAACCCGTACGTTTAAAGATGGCCACGGGCCACTAAAAGTATCAGAAAATTAACCCGTACATTTAAAGATGGCCACGGGCCACTAAAAAGGATGGATTCAGATAAATAATCTGAATAATACTGGCTTTTCTTCAGAATAATCATTCTTCAAGGCATTAAGATGTGAGAGCAAGCAGTGCCTTCCAGCAGTGTACTTCCTGAGGACAGAAGTCTTTTCCTTTATCCCCTGGGTCTGATATTTGGCACGGACAATGGTTCCAAAGTTTTGTTACCTCACGTTTATCTCCTGAAAACCCAGCCCCCAGAATGTGGGAAGTGGGGTCTTTGAAAAGTGACCGAGCATGAGGACAGAGTCCACGCGCCCACCCGGGACTGACGCCGTGACAGCTGCCCCGCCCCTTTTCATCACATGGCCAGGCAAGAGGTCAATGAGATTGGTGGGAAACCAGCCCAGCCCACAAGTGCTAATCTGTAGGAGCCTTGACACTGTCCTTTCTAGGCATCTGGATTCTGACAAACAAAATACAACACAACACCAAAAAGCACCTACCTGATTTATTGCCTCAATAAACCAAGGAAACATGTCATATGAATAAAATCGCCATATTGTTTTAAAATGAGCAGACATCATTATTTAAAAATTGCACTTAATTTTTACATTCCAATTTAAAGTGGCAACTGAGATTGCAAAAACAAGAATCTCTCAATTCCAGGAAAGCAAAAGCAGAAGCCGCACACCTGTCATTCACCACTCAGATCCCAACGGCACTCCGAGATACAACTAAGCACAGCCTTTTGAGTCTGTCTGGAGACAACCTGCTAGCCCTGCAGAGGGGCATTGTAAGTGGTGGTCAGGCACGGCAAATAAACCCTACCTAACCTATGTTCCAAACTACGGCTTCACTGGTTCTCAGGTATGCCAGGTAAGAATGATTATAAATGAGATAAAAACGAGGAGTCTACAGGTCAACTCCTCTATGTTGACAAAAAGGAAAATGAAGTATTTCTGAAAGTTGCTTTTCCCAGACACTCTTTTTTAGATACTCCACATGGTACCTTTTCTTTATTTCATTATTAGATTCCTTCTGTGACCAGGACAATCAAGGGGCACCTCCCACCTACTTCCTATACTCCTCTTTGGTGGCTCTGTTTTGTTCACACAGACACCACTGGACAGTAACTGCCTCCACTCAGCTGGGAGCTCTCATCTCCACTGACAGGCTGTTCCTCAGAGTCACACAAGCTCCTTAATGAACAGCTACACTGGCAGATTTCTATCAGGTCAGGTACAAGTCAGGTGGTCATAAATATCACCTGACTCACAAGTGAAACAAAGGGAACTGCAACTCTCGCTAGGGAACTTAAAAAGCAGGCACCGTCCACACAGAGTATCACAGAAGACCTTGCAAAAGGAATGTGATTTCTAGAAAACCCAACCTGGAGTGAGGAACACGACCCTGTCAAAAGAATACACACGGAGCTGTAGAAATGACTGCGTAGAAACACCTTCTTAGGTTTAGAGCTGTGACTATTGGGGTCCTCTCAGGAAGGCAGCCATGGCTAATTCAACATTAGAAACTAGGGAGCAAAATTAAAAGAACAAAAACCCCCCACAAAACCACAAATCTGTAAGTATCTCAACCCAAAACAGGTACAGAATTCAGAGTTTGTGTGCCTCAATTCAACTCCATGCCCCCATCCCAGAAATGAGTAGCAACCAATAGAATCTCCCATTTTAGAGCCCATGTCTCTTAAAGTGATCAACAGCAAGGACAGTTCCCAGAGCACTTGCCTTCAGCAATGCGTCCACATATATGTTGTGTTGTGACATGATCTCTTTGACATCCCATTTCACATTAGTCATGAGGAGAAGCATCTGTTCATAATCAATGGCTTTACCAGCCACAATCCAGTAAATGGGTTTGCGTAGTTCACTGGCAGTTGAGACAGTCTGGAAAGTTACACAGAAACAAAACAATTACTTCTAAAAGTGCTACACCTAAAAAGAATGTTCTGTCCTTTCCTAGTATGTACTATATAAAAAAATACAAATTATACATTTAGAGATTTCAATTAAAAAATATTTAAACATGAGATAAAGGCCTTGTTTTCACTTCCCCTCTCTTCCTGTTACCTTAGTTTAGGATTCCACTCTCACTCACTGCCCCAGCCCCACCCCTAGGGATACCATCCTTCTATCATCTAGATCTTACGTGTCCTCCCCTCTCCCCTTCTCTCTCTCTCCCCCCAGACTAAAATTTGTAATGTTTACTCAGAAGTTTATTGACCATAGGAAGCCAGACATAAATGGAAGGATATTTTATTCAGCTCCCCTGTCAACTTAAATGACGGTGGCAGCTCTATCTGTCCCAGGTGCAATGACAGACCACATCGTCTCTGACCTGAGAATAAAACTGCTGAAGAAAGGGCTTTTTGGCTGCAGGCATCACAGCATCCAAGTGTGGCTGAAGGAACTCAAACTGTTCAGCCAGGAACACCCTAAAGAGAATAAATAAGCACAGCGTAAGCAGCCACAGGCTTCAGAACCAGTCACTGCTGCTGTGTAGTGAGTCTGCTAAGATCACAAGCCAACTGAAAACCACTTTCTCGTTCTTTAACACCACACAGCAGCGGATGCCCATTTATCAGTAAGTGGAAGAGGCATTTTGGCATCGGATCCCTTGGGACTGGGGTTATGGATGATTTTGAGCCACCATGTGGGATGTTGGGAATTTAATGCTGGGAATTAAAGCTGGGTCCTCTGCAAAAGCAACAAGTGTTCTTAACCATTGGGCCAACTCTCCAGTTCATGACTTGTCTTTTAGAGAATTTCTTTTAAAGATTTCACTCAATAAGTATATACAAAAGACTCAAACTCAAGAGATTCAAAAGGGATACTTGTCTTAAATAGCCAAACATTCCTAACACACAGCACACAGGCTCAATACAGGCAGACACATCTATTCTGGGTACAGGAGTGACAGGTGGTAAGTACACCTGGATTGTTGCCTGTAGATTCACTAACAGTGAATATCCCTCTCCTTTGATTTCTGTTATGTACAAGAGAATATTTACCTTATTCTAGGCTGTACCTTATAGAACAAGTTATATGCTTTAACTGAATTAACTTGGGGGTTTAGAAAGATCAAGAGGCATTCTTGCTGATACCAAAAGTGAATTCTATGTAACAATAACAATGGACTATAGGTACCACAGATTCTTTGGCCAAGAGAGAAATAGAAATATACTACTCACTATTTAAAGTTTGACTCAACAAGATCATTTGTTAACTATCAAAACGCAACATATTTAATTACATTCATTTATATAATTAAAGCGAACCATGAAAGAATAGGGGTGATGGTGCACTGTAATCTCAGTCTGGTGAGGCAGAGGCAGGTGGATCCCTGGGGCTCACTCTTCTCCTGATCTACCATGTTTGGCAATCTCGATGCCAATGAGAAACCCTGTGTCAAAGCCAGCAGCATCAGAAGAGTAATACCCCAGATAATTATCTGGGTCTCATATGTACGAAGACATATATTTGCACAAACATTAAAGCTTCCATACACATGAGCATAAACACACACACACACACAACCATGCAATTAAAATAATCAATTAGTAGTTTATGCTAACATATATTTCACAACAATGCTTAAGTAGTTAAGTGGTTTAGGAGTAGTAGTATTATATAGCAATAAGTATAATTACACACGGCTTACTTTTTATAATTTTCCTTAAATAGTTATGGCAAAGCAACTGCTTTCAACAACTTACAAGGATTCTGTGGCTACCACTCTCTCTGCCAACCCATATAATGTATCCCCAGATGTCAAAATCACTAGTTGATTGAGGTGTGGACTGGGTACCTTCTCCTTTCTTTCTTCTGCTGCTGTGAGTGTGGCAGTAGGATCAGTTGAAACCTCCTAGAAAGGCAATACACATACAACACCTGAAACACCAGTCTCAGCAAGCCGTACTAAAACACGGTTCTAACAATGGCACTACAGAGAGTACACTCAGGCACAAGCATGGATCGGATACATACTTAGCTTCAGCCCTTCTTTCTTCTTCTTATGCTTTGTGACTATTGGAATTGCCCTTTTTATACTAAATTTAAATGATTCCACAGATTACCCAATGATGCATGGCACCATATGCACATGGCCTAAAGTGAGTCAATGCAGGGAATCTTCATTAACAGCTGCTTCACACAGAAATATCTCTCAAAATCTGAAAGGTGAGGGACTGATCCTTAAGAACCAAAGATAATGCTGGGTGGTGGTGGTGCACACCTTTAATCCCAGCAATTGGGAGGCAGAGGCAGGTGGATCTCTGTGAGTTTGAGGCCAGGCTGGTCTACAAGAGCTAGTTCTAGGACAGGTACCACAGCTACACAGAGAAACCCTGTCTCAAAAAAACAAAAACAAACAAAAAGAACCAAAGATAACATTGTGATGCCTTAATCACTTCACAATCAAGACTTAACCAAAGTAATCTTTGCACAATCTCAAGAAGGCAGGACTAGAATGCAGTTATAAACCCACAGCAAACTAACAGCACTGTACACATCTGGCCCAGACTGTTATGAGAACAAAGGTGGTCAGTGTGGATCTAGGTAAGAGATGCTGATGAACATGCTGCATGCCTCGGCACTGCCCAGGAGACAGACACTGAAACAGACCAACAGCGCTGGAGCCTAAGCACTGACACAGTTCATCTGTGGTCAGGAAAACACTCAAGTTTAAGTTCTTTTTGGTTTCACCCGACACCATGCTCACTAGCAGTCTTCCTGTTTCTAACTGATCTTCGCCAGCACTCAGGTGCCAGGCAAAGAGTAAGCAGTGTACAAGTTACACACATTCCTGAACATCACAGGAATACATCGCATATCATAAGCAATCTAGAGGGAAAGTGCCTTGAGATCTTAGCTGGGGAGTGCTTGACTGGCCAACCTGGAGTAGCTAGAGACCAGAAGTTGGCCATCCTGGATTCTTACACTCCAAATAGCTGAACAGAGTTACATCTGGGTAGACAAGCTTTATGAGAAAACCACGAAAAACTGCCGCTGAGAATACTGACCTCACACCAGTCACTTAGGTAGTCATGACATTCAAGGTCAAAGATAGATAATTTCATCTACTATTTTTGAGGGGATGTCAAGGGAGTAACATTACAATTGCATTAAAAAGAACTCCCTGGCTCACAATTAATACCCACCAATGTTACTAGTATTAATTAACCATAACCTTTGTCTGGCTTATAGCACCTTTTCTAGCAATGACTTGGCAATAGCATGCATCTAGTACATCTTGAAAAAGCTCCTAGAAGAGAAATTCAAAATAGTTTAATAGAACATATGTTGTATAAATGAGCAATTGTAAAGCACTGTGAGGAGGGGCTAATGGAGTAGGAGGGTCTTCTGTCTATGTGTTACTTTCATTGGTCAAATAAAGAAACTGCCTTGGCCTTTTGATAGGACAGCAGCTTAGACAGGTAGAGTAGACCAAACAGAATGTTGGGAGGAAGAAAGCAGAGTCAGGCAGACGCCATGGCTCTCCTCTCTGAGACCAATGCTGGTTAGACTCATCCGGTAAGCCACAGTCAAGTGGCAATACAGACTATTAGAAATGGGTTAGATCAATAAGCGAGAGCTAGCCAATAAGAGGTTAGAACTAATGGGCCAGGTAGTGTTTAAATGAATACAGTTTCCGTGTAATTATTTCGGGTAAAGCTAGCCGGGTGGCCGAGCGGGACGAAAAGCAGCCCTGCTGCTTCTTTTACAATAGGCTAAAATGCTTGCCCTACTGCTTCCCTGGTCTCTTCAACACAAATGTGTTGGCGTCATCTGTTGTGGAGTATTATCTTAAAGTGGGTTACATTTGTTTAATGATGAAAAACGTGTTGCTTTTGATTACATTGCATTTGTTTAACTCCGTGAAGCTGGGATTCTTTGCCTGTCTAAAACATCTTATGGTCTAAAAAGACCTGAACAGCCAATAGTGAGGCAGGAGAAAGGATGGGAGGGGCTGGCAGGGAGAGAGGATAAATAGAAAGAGAAATCTATCAGGAGAGAAGAGAAAGAGGTTTAAAGAAGGAGAGGAGGATGCAAGGGGTCAGCCGCTTAGCCACGGAGTAAGAGTGGAAAGTAAGATAGAGAAGAAGTAAAACCTCAGAGGCAAAAGGTAGATAGGATAATTCAAGTTAAGGAAAGCTGGCTAAAAACAAGCCAAGCTAAGGCTGGGCATTTATGAGAAAAAATAAGACTGTGTGTGATTTATCTGGGAGCTTGGCGGTGGGTCCCCAAAGGAGTAAAAAGAGTAAAACATCAAATACTGATTTGGCATTCCAACGTGAGCTAGACTAAAAGAAAACCCAACAACATCACCCTTCAGTTACAAAGCTGCCACAGATACATTCAAAGAGCACTGGAATTGCTGCCTGAGAGGGTTTTATGCAAGCGTTTTCCTTTGCTCCTGTTAACGCTGATGTATTAGGCATCAAGTTTTCTGGAAATTATTTGTTTATACTGAGTTTACATAAGAAATTATACTTAACTGCACTCGTTGGTCCCCAAACATGTCAGGCTGATACAAATGAATGGAGTGTTTGCCATGCATCGGGGGCGGGGGGGGGTAGCTTATGGCAACCCCATGAGCACAGGAGCACAGAAGTGGAATTTTATTTATTTATTTATCTATTTATTTATTTATTTATTTATTTATTTATTTATTTATTTATTTATTTATTTATTGCTGCCGTTACCCTACTACTATAAAAAGAACTTAAATGAATAGATTTTCTGGGCAAGCTGAAAATAATGTTTTTAATCTTTAAAATAATGTTCAAGCTGCATGTCATAGTGCACACCTGTAATCTCAGATTTAAGAGGCTGAAGCAGGAGATCACTAGTCTGGGACTAGCCTGGGCTAACAGCAAGATCCTGTCTCAAACAAACACTGAAAGTTGACCAAAAGTTTTAAGCAATTTAGTTATCATTGCTGTTTAAGTAAGAATGGCTCTCATATGTTCATATGTGAATACCAGGGAGTGGAATTCTTTGCTAAGATTGGAAGGATTGGGAGGTGTGGCCTTGTTGGAGGAAGTGTGTTACAAGGGGTGGGGGGACTCGGTTTTCAAAAGCCTATGCCAGTGTCTGTCCCTCCCTCTGTCTCTCTGCATGTCCTCCCTGACTTGAGGGTCAAGATGTAGCTCTCAGCTATTTCTTCAGCGCTATGCCTGCCTGCTGCCATGCTCCCTGACACCATGCTCCCTACCATGATGATAATGGACTAAAGTTCCACAACTGTGAGGAAGTCCCAATTAAAGGCTTTCTTTTGTAAATTATCTTGGAAATGGTGTCTCTTAACAGCAATAGCACAGTGACTAAAACAGTCACTAAACAGAAGATTAAAGACTTATTTCTGGCAGGACATCAACAGCACCTGCTGCTTCCTCATGTACTTTCCCTCTATTAGGACTTTACCTTGATGTGAAAAACACATTTTCTAAAATTTAAACTGAATTTGTATGATAAATTATTTCAGGAAGCATTTTTAAGGATCAAAATGGTTCCACTTGCCATTTATAACTTAAAAGTGAAAAGCAGAAGATACGTATAGAGAAATAAAACTAAAAAAGTCAAATGTTTTAACTGACATGTAGAAGTAATGTAATAAAAAGTATTTCTACTTAGTTCCATACTGATCAAGGTATTTATTATTTGCCTATCCAAACAATGTAGTGACTCCATTGTGTTTACTGTCACCACGGAAGTGAATTAAAGTTTATATGCTAACTTAAAACAATCTTAGATTGAGGTATAGTAAAGTGCAAACTAGATTTTCTAAAATATTAAATCAAGGCTTATCAGTGCAAAGATTATATATATATACAGAAACAGGGAGATAAAAAAACCACTCAGAAATAAATGTAAACTGTCTTGAAAACTTTGATTGTATCCTAGTGAGCGCTCTACCGACGTGGGAACTGAACAGAGCATCCTCAAGCAATCCTTAGCAGCTGAAGAACGAACGGTGGCTTGGTGGTTTTCATACCCTAGAGTCAGTCTGCTGTAAGAGATGGTAAGGCTAACAAAGTTGAGACATGTTTGCTGGGGGATCAATCATACTGTGAACGCTGAGCTGGCATTTGCATTAATTAAATAAAATTAACCTTATGTTAGGAGGCTGAGTTAGCAACTGCTTGACAGAAAGTAATAATAGAGCACCAGAGGGCATCTGGAAGAGAAACACAGCAGAAGGAGTAGGGAGAGTCTTTGAGTAGTACAGCTTTTTCTGTTTTTTGTTTATGTGTGTGTGTGATTGTCATTTGTTTTTTGAGACAGGGTTTCTCTAACAGTCCTGGCTGTTCTGGAACTTGTTCTTGTACACCAAGCTGGCCCTGCATCTGCCTGCCAAAGGCTGGGATTAAAAACACCACACCCCCTGGCTCTTTTCCTGTGAGTTCTTTTTTTTTTTCCCAGAGCAGAAGAATGGCCCTTTCAGGAGACATCAGCAAGGAGAGATTAGCTACTTGCTACTCAGCCTCTCTGAGCTAGCAGGTTTTCACCCCAGCCTATGGATCTCAAGTCTTATGTATACATAAAAGATAGAGGTTAGTTAAAGTCAGTGCCCATGGGAACAGAATCTCTGTCAGGCTATGGCCTGACAAGCCAGACCATTGCCACAGAAGCTATCCAGTACCTAAGGAGTCACAACGACTGACAGAAATAGCAGCAGAATAAAGTGCAACCAAAGATAAAACAACACAAGTTAGAAAGAAATGTGCACAAAAAATAGGAAGGAAGAAAGGAAAGCAATGTGGTTTTGAAATAAGACTATGAATTTGACAATTTCACCACTCAGGGACACAAATTCACCCAGTTATCACCACAAGAGTTAGGCAAATGTCACGATCGATTTAGGTCAGGAAGCTGAGTAGCTTGGGACCGTTGTTTGCTTTTTGTGTGATTCCATAATACACCTTATGGCAATACCTGAAGCATAAAGCCATGCCTGAAGGGTCAAATCCAAACTGTAGTTTGGCATTCATAGTCTAGTAACAATCAGAAGTGATAGAGAAATGTCAAAATAATTTTAATGGTCAAGTTCAAACCACCACTGATTTTGAGACATTCTATCAGAAAAAAGAAAACTTTAGTTGAGTCCTAAGATCCACATAGAATAAGATTTGATAGCCACTATTCTAAGACAAAGAGAATGCATAATGAAATATGGGAAAGTATCAAAGTAGGCAAAAGCTAATGGATTTTCAAAAACAAAGGTAAGCAGGTTAGAAGGAAGAAGGAAATAAATGCTGGGTCAAAAAGGAGCCATTATCTGAAAATGAAGATTAAAGATTAATAAACAGCAAAACCTAAAGAAGTCAAGCTTAAGCCAGGATACAAAGACCCTGGGATAGTCTATGCACACTTACAGAAGACCAGGTAAGTGCAATGCTACAGCTATGCTGTCAGCCCTCCATATCCACAGGTCTGCACCTATACGTTCAGCTAATCACAGTTCAAAAATACTTGAGGGGTAGAACACACACCTGTACTGAATGTCATTATTTCTAAAGGACACACATACTACAATTTATAAAACATTTATATTGTGCTAGGTATATATGTAATATAGACATGATATACAGTACATAGCTATGTATAGGTTATATACATATATAATGCTATTTTTGCATAAGGGATATGAATGCTGGTGGTATATATGGGATCCTGTAATCAATGACCTACAAATACTTCAAGATATAGATGTGTGGAACCAAATTATCCCAAAAAAGTAGACACTAATTATCTCTTCTACTGCAGCAGTGGTCATCAGAGACTCCATCACTGCTCAAAGCACTATCTTGGCACTCCCCATTCCATTTCATCACCGCACTCATCAGGGCCTGGCATGATATTAAACATTATAGAACACATTTGTCTACATGCCTCTCCACAACAAAATGTACAACTCAAGAACAAGATAAGAATTGCTCCTTTTGCATACTGACAAAATCATAATACAATAACAATGTTTGGCAATATACAATTTCAGTTTTTCTTTTTCCACTGTCTCGCTATTTCATTACGTACACACCTAAATACTTTCCAAGACAGAGTCTCGAGCTCTCAATCGCCCTCACTCAGCTTCCAAGGGCTGGGATCACAGGCCTGCATCACCACCACACTCAGTCATTGTTTCTTAACAGATATATTACTCTTGCTTTGTAAGAATCTCCATAACAATAGTACGCATGCGATGTATACAGCATGAAAAAAACAGGAATGTGGACACTTGTTTAAGAGGTGACTGGCTCGATGTAGAAGCACACAGAAGTCTTGGCAAGCGGTTTCTCACCACAGTGACTTCAATCAGAAGAAAAAAAAGTATATTTCTAGTTTTCAATGTTTAGGATAGCCTAAAAACCACTGAGGATCACCTTTGTATTAATATATAACCTTAAACCATTCAGTTCACCATCTAACAGACCAGTCAAGAACCAGTAGCTCCTGCTACAAAGCAAATCACACCCAAACTTTGCTCTTGAATGTCAAGGTGACTATAAAGTAAAGTCCGACATTCCCTGAACACAGATCTTTGGTCTTTACCCAATCAGAGATTAATCTATTAGCAACAGATTCCTACTTTCTGTGAGACTAAAAACCATTAACACTAAAGGACTCAGGCACTTCACGGGTGTACAGATGCACATTTATTACAGTTGACTTATGACTATCTGTTTCACAAAGTTCAGTGAATTAATTCCAGCTCATTACTTACCAGGTCAATAAGGCTTTCTTGTATTCTGTTTAGCGTTGTTCTTAATCGGCTACTACTGAGGCCAAGTCCTGTGGATTCCAGCTGAAAATACAGAAAACCACATTACGCAGCTCTGCAGGAACTGCTGCAGAAGACTGAAGTAGTGTGGAGCTTATTTACTCAGATACTTAGCTTCTGCGGGTTCCAGAATTTAAAATTTTAAAATGCCAACACATTTAAAAAAAAAAAAAAAAAAGTCTTATCTTAGCGCCCCCCCCCCCTCCCCCAACAACAAAGTCTCCATGGCCTTGAAGGTCACAGTAACATCTAATGACCCTGTGAATTATCAGGAAAAAATGGTGCAGCAGAACTTCTTTCTTACAAGTTAATATTCTTAGCAACAAAAGTTAAGATTTTGTTTCTGAAAGGTTCACTTTGGTACACATTATCTTTTATGTTAACATAGAAGCAAAAACAAAGTATTGCAATTTTTTCATACATGAATTAAAGAAAGTCTATTATAACTTGAAATAAAATCTTCTCTTAGGTCTATCAAATATTTCACAGCATTGAATTCTGTTCATTACAAAAAAAGTCAAAGCATTCACAGATGCCATCCCACAGTCCATAAATGAGAAAACTTAAATGTTGAAACATCAAGTTAGTCAGTCACTTGTATAATAACTCAACTGATGAAATTAAATTTAAGATAATAAATACATACAGGTACTTGGAAAAAAATTAAACCATCCTGTGACCCAAGAAACTGAAATGTTATTAGTAGTAAACTATAAAATACAATGTCATTAACGTAGGCATAGATATGATGAGTGTGTGATTATGTGAGCATATACAAACATGCACACATTTTTATTTTTACTTCCTCCCACCCAAACTAAAGCGGATGTGTGACACACTGTGCGAGTTGATTTATTTATACAGGCTTTATACACTTCATTAATTCATCTCTCCCCTTTTAAAATTTATATGAAACTATGTATCAGTCAGTGCAAGTGTGTGATATCCAATACTGTGATGATCTTTCAACCAACGCAATTAAGCTAAGGGAAAGAGTTCTCTCCCCGTGAAAACGCCACCACACGTTATGCACCTATCTCCTCCCACCCTTAACCCCTGACCTCCATGTATCACCATGGTTTGGTTTTCCTGAAAAGAATCAGAGTAAATTTTACTTTTGTAGACTTTTTAAACTTAGTATGCCTTTAAGACCCATCTGTGGTGTGAGAGTGTCGGCATTTTGCGTTGTTTAATTCTATCTGAGAGTCTAAACATGACACAATCTCTAACTGAACATCAGAACATCAGCTTGGGTTGTTGTATAGCACTACCATGAGAACTCCAATCTTTGACCATTACATCAATTTTCATTTTCTTTATTTATTTATTTTGGTTTTTCGAGACAGGGTTTCTCTGTGGTTTTGGAGCCTGTCCTGGAACTAACTCTTGTAGACCAGGCGAGTAAATGTCACATAATAAATATAATTCTATAAGTTACTGTCATGACAATTTCTAAATAAGCTATGAATTTTTCGCCCTACTAGGGAAGCATAAGAATTCCAGTTGCCCCATGCCATGAACTGAGCATCTTTCACTACTGCCCCATCCCTCATTAGTATGGTAAGTATGGGAGACGTAATTCTGAGGAAGGCACATGTACCAGTTAGCAAAACTAATTCACTTAATAAAGATCTGTGCTAAGGTTGTGAGCCAATATTAAAAAGTTATCTCAATTACTATGTAATAATTGCACATAGATCCAGGTTTAATAAAGAAGCCTGCATATTTTTCATTGTCAAAATATATCAAGGTTAAAAAGGCTGTTTCAATTTTTCCATCAAAGATGTGAACAAGATGCAATTATCATATCAAAGCTTAAAATTAATGTATAAACCATACATTCATACAGACATCTCATAAAAATTCTATATCTGATGAAAAATTCTCAATAGTTTCACCCAGTTTTATGGACTATAAAAACTTACACACACACAATTTAAGTATATATACAGAATAAAAAACTTCAAATTTGAGGAAATAAATACATTTGAAAAGAAATTTTTTTCCCTCCAAAAGTTGACTTACTGAATCATTCCGACCAAAAAAGGTATATACTGCATACAAGTAATAATCAAATAGCTGGGACATAAAATGGATAACATCAAAGGCGATTGGCTTAAGAATGTTCATCATCTGCATGTACTTCCCTGAAAAGAAAAGAGAACCCAAAGATTAATTAGGACAGAATTAAATTTTGTTACTATATAATTCTTGAAAGGCAATAAGAATGTCATATCAAAATTCAAATAGTGAAATACTGCATTTCTCGTCATGTGAGTTCATTTCTAGTAGCTGGCAGGAATTGAAGCAGTTCCAAAACCTACTGGAATGTCCTACAAGGCAGCACTCTGAACACTCCTACTGCCATGTTTCCCTACTAATTCTGATGGAACTCCTTCACTCTTCTGCAGAGCAGATGACACTGTATAAACACACAAGCCTTGTTCTAGATGCTTCTACTTAAAAAAAATTTTTTCAAAAATATTTAACTGCAATAAGGTAATATACAGCATACTTGAGAAAAACATTTGGTTGGTTTGTTTGAAAATCCCAGACACACAGCAAAAGTGAGGAAAGTGAGAAAGCTGAGCAAGGGAAAACTACAGGGAAAGCAATGCCATGCCCTGATGTGGAATTTCCCTCTGCATGCTATGATTACCATTAATAAATAAAGAAACCTCTTTGGACCTATAGCAGGGCAGAACTTAGGTAGGTGGGGAAAAGTAAGCCGTACGCTCAAAGGAAGATCGGAGGAGTCAAGGAGAAGTTATGGAGCCTTTGCTGGGGACAGACACCTGAAACGTTGCTGGTAAGGCCACGATCTCATGGTGATGCACAGATTAATGGTGATGGGTTAAATTAAGATGAAAGAGTTAGCCAATAAGGAGCTAGAGCTAATGGGACAAGCTGTGATTTAATTAATACAGTTTCTTTTTTTTTTACGTTTTAATTAAAATTTCTACCTGTCCCCGTTTCCCATTTCCCTCCCCCTCCTCCCAAATATTGCCCCCTCCCCCCACTACCCTTTCCCTATCCCCACTCTTCCTCTCCTCCCCCCACTCCATTCCCCTCACTCTCCATACTGAAGAGCAGTCCAAATTCCCTGCCCTGCGGGAAGACGAAGGTCTTCTATCTACGTCCAGGAAGGTGAGCGTCTAAACAGGCTAAGCTCCCACAAAGCCAGTTCATGTATTAGGATCGAAACCTAATGCCACTGTCCTTGGGTTCTCATCAGCCTTCATTGTCTGCCATGCTCAGAGAGTCCAGTTTCAACCCATGCTTATTCAGTCCCAGACCAGCTGGCCTTGGTGGGCTCACAATAGATCAGTTCCACTGTCACAGCGGGTGGGTGCACCCTTCGTGGTCCTGACTTCCTTGCTCATGTTCTCCCTCCTTCTGCTCCTCATTTATGATTATTTTGGCGCTAAGCAGCCGGGAACTAACTAGCACCCCCCCTTACTACAATGCCCTTCAACTTTAGCTCTGTGAAATCATATATCAAAAGCCAAGAACATTTATCATGTCACATACACAGAAGTTCAACACCCTCAAAGGGTTAATAATACATATTTCTTACTCTCTCCTTTGATAGAGTTCTATGTTCTCTTCTAAACATACATTGAGTTTCCCCTCACAATTAAGAGACGAATAACATTTACCAATTTATGTGAAGGAAAGTTTTAACTATCAAGTACACAACTCCAAGTCTCTAGTTATATTTCATTTCTAACAAGAAATATGTATACCCATGAGAAATGCTTTATCTATACTTCTTTTGTAGATATAAAATGTTAACCCAGACCATGTGTTGAATTTCAAAATAACTCAGGTCTTGGCTCAACTCCATGTAACCTGTAGCTAGCTATAAATTTAAATTGGCACTATTAAAGAGGACATGATTTAAAAACCCATCAAAAACCAAATCCACATATTAATTGAAGTGGAAGAAAAGAAAATGTTAGATATCAATGCCATTTCTTCAAAGCGAGAGAACATTACCTCAACTTTTATGCCATAAAGTTCTAAGAATCAGATGGTCAGGAAAAAATAATGCAAATATATCAAAGTAAAATAAGATCCATCAATCAATCTATTCTTATGCCTGTCTGCAACTCTTTTGTTTAAAAATAACTTTGCAATCATTTCATATATCCAGACCTTTCCCTAAAAGTCACATTTGAAAAATACCTGAAAGATTTGCTCCTTGAACATTCTGAAGTCGTTCTGCCAGCCTCTACTCAGGTACAAACACACAATTTCCTAAACCACAATTCATTTACAAGTAAAGCAGCATGACCCCAGGAAGGAAAAGTATAAAAACAGATTATTACTCCAGTCATTTAAAGAAAATCGTAGGTGATTCATTAGAAAATCAGGGTGCATACACATCTATAGTAAACAGCTTCTCTTCATTTCTACTAATACGAAGCATTGATCATATAATCTTAAGACACATAGGTGGGTAAAGCAATTTTAAATGTATGCCTAAAAAAAGCAAAAGAACTTTTTTACAATACTGAAAATGTAAAAAAAGCATTAATTCAACAAAACCCTTTTAAATACAACAACACATTGGGCCTTGTGTTAAAGTCTAAGAACCACACAGAGTCCCAGCTCTCCCATCTCAAAAGGCTGTAAGTGAAAGGGAGCATGAACCAGCAGTCCACCAGGGTGTTCCAGTGTCTAACAGGGAAAACTCTTGTCTTTCCAATTCAAGGGGCAGAGCAGGCCCCTTGTTTGGGTTCTTGTGGAGACTTACATATATCTTCAAATCTAATGAAATTAAAGCCTTTACAATTAATTAAGCCCATGTCTATGAAGAGAAGGGAGTAGAAAGTGAAAGAAAGTAGGTTTGAAGAAAGAAAAGAAATACAGACAGACATACGCACACAGTGATGGGGGATGGGAGAGAAAAAAAGTCTTAAAATATCAGAATGGGTTGGTAAATCTTTGCCACAAAGGACCAAGTGGCAGATATTTCACCTCTGCATACCACACAGTCTCTATGGCAACTGTACTGTGTCACTGGTCTTCCCTCTTTTTTATCTGCTTAATTTTGCTACTACAAAAGGGGGGGGGCAAGAAACAGTTGACAATGTATAAGCAAATGAGCATGTCTATATTCTAATAAAACTTTATTTATAAAACAAAAGTGGCCTACACGTGAGAGTTTGCCAATTCCTGTTTCAGAAAAAAAAGATGATGGATGGCCAAGGCTAGATTAATGGCTTCATGGTTAATAGTGAGCACTGCTCATATAAAGTGCCAGAGTTCAGTTCCAAAGACACATGTCAGTAGACTCAGAACCACCTGTAAGTCCAGCCCCAGAGAGAATCCAATCCTCTGTAGGCACTTGCACAAGCAAGAGCGCACACACACACACACACATAAAAAAATCTTAAAAATGACGGAAACAGGTTGATAGAAAACTTTAAGATGTAAAAAGTCACTCAGCCAGGCAGCAGCTACTGAGAATCAAGCTGGCACAAAAACTGAGAACAGGCTGAGACAACTGCGCTCGTCTATGTCCCCACCCACAATGCCCTCCTGGCGGGCAGTAGAGGAACAGGGTGCTAAGTTTAACGACCTAATAAAACCAATGCCCTTAAGATTTCTCACTTAAAAACAAAAAAATTAAAGTAAATAGCAGGTGATAATCTCTATAAATAAAAATAAACAAACACAAAGGCTAGAGAAACCAGGGGTTCTTCCTTAGCCTAAGAGGGTCCTGAAAACCAGACCCTTAAATGACTTTGACAGGGAAGGAAGGAAGGCAGGCAGGCAGGCAGGCATACAAAAAGAAAGAAAAAAAGAAATGTTAATTTTGACCACATATATTACATGGTTTTTAAATTCCCAAAAGGAAAGTAAAACCAAAAATGAAAATGATTGTTATGATTTTTAAAAACCAAAGGGACTGCACTCTGTAGACAGAGGCTTAAATCCACAGGGGAAATAACTATTTTAATGAATCTCTTTTTGATAAGGAAAACGTTATAGAGATATAGGGTATCAGGTCCTTGGTTCAATTCTACTACACACCACCGGAAGTTAAGAGACATGGCCTGTGTTGTTTTAACCTAAAACTCAAATGATGACTAAATCTGCCCCTCCCCCCTCCCCTTCATTCCATCTGAGGGACCTTACTGTGATTCTAGCCACTCTACCAAAGTGCCTGAAAGTAGATTAACACTCTCAGACGAGTGTAACCTTGAAAGTCAAAGAAAAATTACCCTGAGAAGGAACCCAATGGATAGATGTCCCAGCACATCCAGAGATCCTAAAAGACTTTAATTAAGACATGTGAGAAGCTCTGGCATCTCCTGGTTCTCTGCCGCAGTCTTAACACATGCCTAATTGTGTGACGTGGTGTATGTGATGTGTCTGCTCAAAGGGTTCCAACTTCAGTTCTCCTAACTGAACTCCTCTTTTGCCTTTTCTTCCCCTCATATCTCCATCCAGGCACCAGTCAACAACTTCCTTTGTTCCCTACACAGCTCATTATACAAACAGGACTAATGACTAACTTTCAGGGTCAACTAGACAGCCCCACTGGAGGGCACCCCAAATGCCACATCTGACAACCCCACCTGGCTTGAAGAAACAAGATAGATGGACCACCTAAATGTCAGCTAGGAAATCTTCAGAGGGGAGACTGGTAAGAACGGGCTAGAAACCGGACAGGCAGATTTGGTGAAGGGGTCCCCCAGAGCAGCAGTTCCATGGATGTTTTTGGTTCTCTGGGAAGGAAAGCCAGACGAGAGCTGTTTCCTTGTCTCCCCTAAATGAGGACCCTGCCTAGAGGCTCTTTGTCCATAGCTGGAATTGAAACCGAAACTGCAGTCTAGAATCGCATCCCTTCTGGTGGGCAGTGCTGGCACTGCATCTCCAGATTTTTCATGGTGGAAATAGGCTCTGTCTATCCGTAGTTATTTCAGTGTTACCTCTTCAAAAGGAAGCAGTAGTAGGCTTAATCAGGGCTCTACGGAGACCTGTAAGGGAAAACTTTCTCTAGCCTGAGTGGGGACCCAGTACTACACGCCACCAAAATATAGGAGTTAATCCAATCACTTGGCTAAGGGACCCACCCTGCAAGAAGGCAGGTTCACTTTAATCACTGCTAACCAGACAGAAGGGCAGTGAGTCTTTTACTAGGTGACTTCTCTTTCCTTGACCCCTGCATACGCCCCAGCACAGCCACTCCAGGACTACCACGAGGCTCTAGGACACCACCCACATTTCTGAACCCCATCTCAGAAAGAGGTAAGTTTTCCTTTTTTTCTCTCCTGTCTACCTTTTGGACTTTTTCACTCTTTCTCTAAAGTGCCTTTGCACTCCATGTGGCTGATTAACTGCCATATGAATGACATCTGTGTCTAACACAAACATCATGGCTCTTTCTCCATCTTAAGCTCCCAATTTGGGTTTATAATAAACCTATCTAAATTCAAGCAAGACAAGCAACCAGCTGAGCAACTGAACTTTGAAAATACTAAATTAAAAAAGCTAAGGCTTATGAAATGGATACAAGCACTAGATTACAATCTGCCTTGCCTCGGTCAGGGCTCTGTTTCCATAAAGCAAAGGCTGCCAGGAAGTCAGCTGAGTCCACTGTATCCTGCACAATGCTTAGAAGCACAGATTTTACTAAGTAGCAGTAACTAGGCCAAAACAAGTTCAAATTCACAAGGAAGATTCCCATGACAGCTGTCCAGACATTTAGACACAAATAGATAATCAAATACCACCAAGCACAGGAGGACAAAGGAAGTAACACTATAGAGAAACTGGTAACAGAGGAAATAAGAGTAGGTTATGTGGCCACAGAAGTTGAACAATAATCATGGAAATCATGGAGAATACAAGGAAAACCAGGGTGAATATAGAAGGGCTCTTAGGAAATACAAGTATAATTTTAAAAACAAATGAACAAAATGGACAAGAGAAGTCTCCCAGAAGGCACTGCAAATTGGTAACAAGGTGGGAGATTATTTAAGGGGAAAGTACGACTAAAGGACCAATTAAAGAGGCTAAGCACTAGTACAACAGTGGGAAACAGGAGTTCATCTACACAGGAACAAGAAGAACACTTGAAGTTCAAAGCTCCAAAGAAAACAAACTTTAGTTCTATTCACAGTTGAACTGTCATTCAAACAAAAGCAGAACACAGAAATTAACAGGAATGAAAAATATTTACCTCTCACATTTTTTTTTCTGAGAAATGACAAGACCAACTGACCAAGAGTGGTGTGGGAAGTCTTTCTGTAAACTGTTGCTTTTACTGGTTAATGAATAAAGCTGTTTCAGCCAGTGGCTTAGCAGAATCGAGCTAGGCAGGAAAACTAAACTGAATGCTGGGAGAAAGGAGGAGTCAGTGAGAAGCCATGTAGCCACCAACAGGAGACAGACACCTCCTTGGAAGTCCACTGGAACCTTGCTATTAAGCCACCACAGCTACATGGTAATACACAGATTAATGGAGATGGGTTAGTTTAGGATTTAAGAGCTAGTTAGAAATGCGCTTAAGCTATTGCCCAAACAGTATTGCAAATAATAGTTTCTGTGTGATTGTTTCGAGTCTGGGTGGCTGGGAACAAGCAAGCAGCCTCCATTAACAAATTGGTGCCCTTGGGTGCCAACTGTTGAGGGAGGTTGCTTGTTCATTTCTTAGCCACCCAGACTCACAACAGTCACATAGAAACCATATTATTTGTAAAACTGTTTGGCCAATAGTTTAAGCATATTGGTAGCTAGCTCTTATATCTTAATATAACCCATTTCTATTATTTTATATTTTACCATGAGGCTTGTGGACTACCAGCAAGGTTCTAACTACCGGCTCGTATCTTTCTCCTCCAGTGGCTCCATGGCGCTTCTCCCTGACTCTGCCTATTATCTATCTATCTATCTATCTATCTATCTATCTATCTATCTATCTATCTATCTGTGTGTATGTATGTATGTATGTATGTATGTATGTATGTTTTCCAACCTGGCTATATTCTGTTAAGCCATTGGCCAAAAAGCAGCTTCTTTATTAACCAATAAAAGCAACAAATACACAGAAGGACTTCCCATGCCATTTCCCCTTTTTTGTCTAAATGAAAAGGAATGTTTTAACTTTAATGTAGTAAAATTGCATATAACAAAACAGGTATCAAGCAAGAATTACAGTTACAATATTTATAGCTACTTTTTAAATCATAACTAAGGAAAACTATAACTATCTATTCAACTCTATCAAAGACTCCAGAAGGATAAATTACCTAAGTCAACAGAAAGTGCATTGTAAGCAATTTCCAAACCCCTAGAATTGACAGAGACATCTCGCTGCCTGGACAGTCACCCAAAGTTCTTCTGTAAGGTTGCGGGCACCCGTCTTCAGCCCTCAGGCACACAGTATCCAGCAGACTTTTCCATGAAGCAGAAAATCTGAAGATCCCTGTTCTGCCTTGTGATGGCAAAGTCCATCAGTTGTTTTCTTCTGTGGCCTGCAGAATGTCTGGCAGACTTTCATGAATCAGGAACACCTTTAGGCAAGTTCAGCAGTCATTTCTCTGTGGGTCCTGCATATTCAGTTCACAGAGCATAACATCAAACAGTCCAGGCAAGAGCAGTTTCTCGTCCAAATGGCTAACCAACTCCATGAGGAGCCTCTTTGATGCCCATCCTCTTGAAGTAGATTCGTGCTGCCAGGAGCAGATGTGTCTTTTTTTTTCATGAAAAGTTCTAAGTTCTTTTTTTTTTTTTTTTTTAATTCAGGCAGCTTATTTGTGACGGAAAAGTCCAAACTTAATGAAAGATTAAAATCAAGACTACCTTGACTTTAAAAAAGCTAGGGAACTAGTTCTGTTGGTAAAGAGCTTACTGTGTAAGGCTGCAGACCTGCATTTGATTCCTCTAACCCACATTTCCCACCCACTCCCCACCAAAAGCCTGCCTGTTGGTGCTTGCTTTCAATCCCAATGCTGGAGGGGGGAGGGAAAGAGAGGTGTATCGCTGGGGCTTCCTGTCCAGCCAGTCTAGTCCACGTGATGTGCTCCAGGTTAGCGTGAAAGCTTGTTTCATAAAAACAAGGTGAGCTAGTCAGTGGCGGCACAAGCCTTTAATCCCAGCACTTGGAAAGCAGAGGCAGGCAGATCTCTCGAATTCAAGGCCAGCCTGGTCTAGAGTGAGCTCCAGGATACACAGAGAAACCCTGTCTTAAAAATCCCAAAACAAACAAAAAACCAAGTTGGAGGGCTCCAGAGGAACTGACGTCTGAGGTTAGCTTCTTTTCCTCTCATACATATATGCGTCCAGACACTCCCAAGGCAACCCTTCAGAACAAAACAAGAACGAAGAAGAAGAAAAAAGACGAACCCCACAATGGACTAGACCTATCTTCTCTTGACATTGTCAGGACTTTTACCATTGTCTTACATTACTACGTCCTACATGCAAATGATGTTGCAGAATTAAATCTGTATAAATTCCTTTGTCAGTGAAGTTAAATTGACAAGAAATATGTAGATGCATTGGAATGCCACATTCTGTAGTCTTTGAAAGATCTGAAGAATATCTATCCATCTGAAATAACAAACATAACTACAAGCTTGACTATTAGAGATGACGCTCTATTAGCCTAAATTTAATTATGCATTACATTTTAAAATGAGCTACACAAATACAATACCTTAATCAAGAGCAGAAATAAATGTATACACACACACACACAAAATTGACCTTAAATTTGTATCAATAAGCCAAGATCCATACCAATGAAAATCTCTATAGCATATCCCCCTTTAAATGTAAACAAACATTATTTGGGAATTTGGGCATAGTTCTCTCCAAACTGCTTCCTGCTTTTTGTTGGGAGAAGTAATTTTAGGGGGTGTTTTTGGCAACCTTTTGGGGGATCTTGGTCTAACAAACCACATTAGTGGAAGGACTAAGGCTGCTTTGCCTTTTGACTCTGAAGAGTCCAACATGGTGGAGGCATGTTCACTACCTCTGAGACTATCAGGTGGGAGCCATCTTTACCACCTCAACTCTGGGAAGCAGCATATAAACCCTTTTTATCTGAGTAAAAGCTAAATCTGCCATGCTATGTGGCCTAGAAATATCTCTGTGTATGGTGGCAGGAATCCGTCCGCCATGTTCTCCTGCCTGTGCAATCCTCTGCACTGCTGGCAGGGTGCAATGAGGTACCTCCTGCTCTTTCTCAGGAGCTACAGTATGCAGTGTACTACTGTGAGATTTAATACCTCGAGAGAAGCAGAAAGTACAGCTCTGAACTCAGCACGCCAGCTTTAGAAAGTGTGGACATTGCTTCTGATAGCCACAGAACAGTTAGCTAACACAGCCCAGGTGAGCAGGAAAGGCCAGGCCATGCATTACAGGAAAGTCTTATGATCTCCTTTCTAGTCTGTGGTAACTTAATTCTGTCCATAAATGGGAATTAGTATCCATAATTTCTCCTCACCAAAGTGAAAAGCTTGTTGGCTTTAGGAAAGAAGAGCCTGGATTCTCCCACCTTCCAGGTGCATCTCACAGAGTCTCTGTGTTCTAAGTGTTTAAAAAAGATATTAAATAGAATTCACAAGACATCAAAACATTCACAGTTGATACACAGGTTATAAATCTCAGCTGTTGGTGTTATCTTAAGAAAATTATAATTATGATGAGTGCACTGAAGGGAGCATAGGATGCTGTATAATGGAATTCTAGTCCAATCTAAAGATAAGGAAAAGTTTCACAGAAACAATTAAAAGCTTTTCTTCACAACTCCAGACCTGGAGAAGAGACACAGGAGGACAGAAAAGAAACCAAATATCAGTCATGGACAGAACCTAAAATTAAGACACCTAAGTCATCTGCCTTGGCCAACTCATCAGTAAAAGACACAGAGAAGGATGTGGCTTCCTCCTGAATGACATAGCCAAGGAACACAAGATTTCCTCAAGCAATATCTATACCTCCCATGTGGAATAGGGAATACATAGGTGAAAGGAAACACCCAGGGTGGAGGGAATTCCTGGCACCACTGGGAAAAGGTTACCCTGAGAGACAAAATTTTCAACATTAAGGTTCTATAGATACTGGAGATCTACAAAAGTAAAATGTACTTGGCTGGGTGCTATACACAGATGCTGCAAAACCTGTTTTCTTTCTCATTGTTTGGAGCTTATAGTATAAAAGAGCATATGCAAAAATAAAATATAAGCTAAGATAATGTTCATTATCCTGCCACACTTACTTGAGAGGTCATCAGTGTGTGTGTGTGTGTGTGTGTGTGTGTGTGTATGAAGCATATGCAAAGGCAAAATGGAAAGGCTAATAAAAAAGGAAACAAAGAGAATACAACCTGGGCAATGTATTGGAAGAACTGGAGTAAAACTTAACAGGTCTATTACCTGTGTGTCTGGTAAGTTTTCATTCTGTTGCTGAAATATTCTAGCTAAGCCCATTATAGATCCAGTATCATTTCCTAGAGAGAGATACTAAAGACTGAGCTCTTGGCCAACCTCTTAATACACATGGCTATATATGGAGCTAGCAACTCTGAAAGTAATTTAAATTGTTTTAAAGCAAATTTATACATTATAATAACATGTATGAAATATCAGCATTAATGTTAATATTGTATACAATCTATAAAGAGATCATACATTTTTCCTTACACACCACATATGAAAATACTGCTTTCTAATTTAAAATAAGACTCATGTCTCCACAGGGTACTTCATGAGGTCTTTTTCAGTAGTTCCTGCCTACCTTTCAGTCCCATCTTCCCTAAACCACCATGCTCGCTAAACATACCATGTGCTGCACACACACATTCTTTCTATCCAGAAAGACTTTATCTACTTCCTCATCTGTGAGATATATTCAATTTTCAAAGCCCATCAGGATGTCTGCCCCATTCCCAATAAGCCAATTAGTCATTAAACAAAAGGGGAAACATTAATCATTCTTTCTCCCTATCTCTTCTCTGCATATTTATGGGGCTAAAATAACCCAAGTTTGCTGTTTGGTGTGTTATTTCCGATGTTGGTCTCCTTAAGAGCAAGGACCTCTCCATGACTCTTATATTCAGTAGGAGGCGGACAGACTGAAAGAAAGCAGAGAGGCTCAAAAGAAAAGTACGAAAGTTAAAATAGAAAAATGAGTTAGAGATATTAACAAGAGTTCAAAAATAGAAGTGTAGTTTAAACATAAGAAAAGATGTTTGAACGCAAACATGATTAAATCCATATCTGAATGAGATGTCATTTAGCCTATCAGACAGGCATCTCAATCTATATGATATGTGTTAGTGAGACTGAGAAACCAATCCTCCCAAACTGTTGGCAGCAGGGCAAACTAACAGAACCTCTGCAGTGGAATGGAGAATGTGTGCACTCTTTAATCCAGACAGGGGAAGCACTTAGGAAATGTGTTCTAAGGTCGTATTTTCACATAAGGGAATTTGCTGTGGCCCTGTTTATCACGTCCTGTCACATGAAACAACAAATGTTCAAGTCAGAGCGTGGAAAGCTAAGCTGCACGCGGCTACACGTCAGGAGTACGAAGAAGAGAGAATGGGACATGCTGCAATATGTCACACCAAAGATGCTTCAATGAAGCTTCATGAAATGGGAAATGGGGAAAAGACATGATAAAGAATACTATGCACAGTGTAAGGCGAGTCTTGAACCCAAAGTAAAACCAAGCAAATGAGGAGGCGCATAAGCACTTCCAAAGGAAAGCAGGAGAAGGTGGGGTGCTTTCTCCAAGGAAGGGGATCTGGACTTCAAAGGCTTTGCTTAACTTGGAGGCATTTTAATTTTAAGCCTCTTCCCCACATTATCTTTCAAATTAAAATCCTCAGTAGTAAAATGAATAAATAATGAAGCGAGTGAGAAAGAAAAGTATCAATGAAGGAACGATCTCTTCCCCTGTATGCACACCACAGTCACGCTCTGCCTCCGGATCCCTCAAACCAGTATATGTTGCTTTCAATTTAAGTGCAGAGGTCTGAGTGTATTTGTTGTCTTAAGCTCTGTAGTTATTAGAAATATGGCCTCTGCTAATGTATCTACTGTCCTTCAAACCTATCAACCATGTTCAAACAAAACCTGCCTCAAGGAGCAGACCCCTGAGTGCCAAAGCTAGTCCCCAGTGGGACAGATGGGCTCTCATGCCTTTCTGCTCACACAGGGTATCAGAGGGAAGTCTCCCAGCCTCTGAAATGGGGAGCCCCACTAACATTTTTCTCTTATTAACACAAGGAGAAGCACTACTTTTGCCATTCAGTCCTCAAGTATTCAGTAAAGACATTCCTTATCTCCCTACCTCCTAAGCCCCACCTCTTGCCTCTCACCCTCCACCCCCCTGCCCCTGCCTTGAGAGGCTCTCTTCAAATTCTACTTTATGTATATTCACAAACTGATGAGAAAGGCGCCGCCAGGGAGACAGAAAAGTCCACAGAGTGGAGGTGGGGGTGGGGCAATAAGAATAGGGATGCTTTCTAACAGACACAGAAGAATACAAGCCTTCTTCTAATTTCTACACTAACCAAGAAATTAAGAGCTGTATTTGGTGTTGGATTTAACAGAAGGAAACATGACAGCCTTGTTCATTTTGTTTTAATGTAGTAAAACATTCAGCCTAAGATATGACTCCTCTAGTCACTTGAAGAGGGTATGGTTTGAAAATAAAAGACCATTTATATGTGGCCAGCTACATTATTTTCATTACCTGTTTCCTCATTCCCTATCAGAGTATCAAGTATCCACATTTCTTGGCACTGCCCCCAGACACTTCATGTGGCTAAAGTCATTGATATGGCACAGCTGCTTCTAATTTAACACAGCAAAATCAGACAAACCATCTCAAGCAGTGTATCCAAAACATCAAGTACTTCTAAGTCCCATAAGGTTGAGAGAGATGACAAGGCTCTACAAGGTTCAGAGTATCTATCAGTGAAGATCACAGCAGTGGAGTGACAGGGCTGGGGGTGGAAAGCACCAGGAAAGGACAGCCAGAAAGCTACCTTCACGTAGCTGACCAGTGACGGCAGAAAAACTAGACCACAAAAAGCACAGGTAATGCTCTATCTTTTAGGGGCCTGATTCTAACACACAGAATTGAGAACTATTCTAATTGAACATGGGAAGGGATTCTTGGCAACGAGCTCAGTTTATCAGCAGAATAAGTATTCTGTGCCACAGTAGGCTTTGAGCAACTCTGAGCCATGAGACAAAAGCATGATAGTACCACATATTACAACACCACTGAAAGAAATCTCCTTGGGGGACTTACACCAGACGACCTCTTAGCACCCTTTCAATTCTGATTCTGCAAATTCTAAAGAGTTATTCATGCCTGTTCTGCTACCTCTCCTGGATAAAAGAAGAAAAGCTAATTATTCCGACAATAATTAGCCACAGAATAGCTTTTTCAATCTGTCTTTTCTTCTGGGGCTTGAAAATATATATCTTTTCTTCTCATTTCAATATGACTTTTGCATATTTTTCTCTAGAGAAAGTAGGACTAAAGCATTTTGTATATTTTATCATATTCACTGATGATGTTTAGAGGTTATCTTAGATAATAGAGCATTTCATGAAAGCTGAAGTTACTCAAACAAAGCAGTAGATAAAAGGCAACCTCACAAATAGAACGTAGAGCTCCTGCAGCCAGCTGCTAACATCCGTGCTTAGTGTGAGAAGCTCTCTTAACTTAGCTATCAAATGCATGGATCTATTTGTGAAATATAAAGCCTGAAAGAACGCAAGATGCTGAAATACCAACATTAAAAATCGACATCTCCCTTGGCGCTGTTTGTTTAGGATGGCATTTGTCCCTGTTTGCCTTGGACGAGATCATCTAAACGTCTTATCTGCAACAAGACATATCCTGCAACTGGAAGGAGAAATCACTCTGCACTCTGCTTCTCTGACAGCAAGGCTGGGAAGCTCTATGAAGCAATTAAACAGAAAAATATTGTGGTGTAAAATTGGCACTATCACCCTTGTATACAGACCTCTAACTCAATCAACTGGAATGTTTCAGAAAAATGAGAAGACACAATACCTTAAGTAGCTAACTGGAAAGATGAAGTTGACACTAATATTTGTACAGTACTATGTGGAACATTTACAGCATAAGAAGCACTGACATAGAAGATTCTCAAATCCTTCACTGCAGCACACACTAACCATGCAAAGAAATTTAAGTAAAAAATAACTCAGTAACTAAAGCAAGCTATAACTGACATAATTTTTTAAAAATAGAAAGGTATGGCTACTCACCAACAAGTCTTATTACATTCAACGTTGTATTTGTTAAGATTGGTGCGTTCACTTTATTTAGACTGTAATCTGATTTCTTCCTGCTCTTAAGGGTCTCTCGTGAAACACTTCACATGGAAAACAAAAGAAATGCCCTTAGACTGCAGATTCGTAAACCAGTCAGTTACTCAGATTATCATCTAGCTCCCACTCACAAATTATTTACTGAAATCCTACACATATGCGAACTCAGAGCCCAGTGAGAGGAGAAACAGTAAACAAAGAAATAAAGTTCTAGAAACGTAGTTCTTTGAGTCTAGGCATTCTGAAAACTCCACCGTAAGTGCTTGTCAGCATGTCTATCTCTACTGAATCCAGTTTTCAAATCCCAAATAGTCAGCTATTTTATTCCACTTATGTCTGTGTTTTCTTGGTCACCACTCTGCTGTGGAACAATCTTTGTACACTATAAATATGTACTACTCTCATTGGGGGTATATAGCCTATAGCTGGGCAGGAAGACTGGACGGGAGAGCCAGGCTAAAAGGACTGGGAAGAAGGGCTGAGTCCTAGGAGTTTCAAGCCAGGAACAGAGGAAGCAAGATGTGCAGAAAATGAGGTAACAAGCCATGAGTCACGTGATAAGACTTAGATAAGAATTATGAATTAATTTAAGTAGTAAGAACTAGCTAGTAGCAACGCTAAGCTACAGGCCTAGCACACATAATTAACATTAGGTCTCAGTGTGGTTGTGTGGGAACTTGCTGGCAGGACAGAAACGTCTGCTTTCTTCTTTAAGTTCCTTGTCTATCACTTTTTAACTCCTTGGATCCCCTGATGAAGTGAGTATTCTGGAGTTCATCTAGATGATTCCAGCTGTTTCTGTGATACGCCCTTAGCAGCTGGGCTGCTTTTGCTGTGTGTCTGATGTGAGGCTGAGCCAGTACAGGAGCTGTGTACTAGGCCTGGGAGTGGCATCCATTCTAAAATCTGTTAACACTTCTGAAACACAGGATTTTCCTATAAAAGTTATATACCTAGGCACAAATGTATCAAACCTATGGATTTTAGAAACTTATAAGAAAAACATCCTCTATGGAACTGAAATTAAAAAAAGATATGGCTGAGTATGAGGTTAACAGGTTAACACAATTTCCAAAAGAGAAGCAGAAGTTTTATATATATATATATATATATATATATATATATATATATATATATATATATATATTATAAGACCATTTTTTGAAGGGTATAACATGATAAGATGAATATGACCAAAATGGAATGAAATTCTCAGAAAATCAATAAAAATATTTTAGAAAGGGTGTGGTTATGGATCAGGCAGAGCAAAGAGAATCTGCTGCCATGTACAATACGTGAGGAAAGGATAGTGCCAGGAGAGAGGCAAGCAGAGACGGGGCCAACAAAGCATCAAGCCTAAGGGTTGTGCGGGTTCTCTAACTGCAAAGGTGAGCCAATAAAACATAAGCAAGGAAAACACCAAGGAACTGGATCAAATTCCTATCTAAGGAAAAATCTCAGTATACAACAAGAACAGTTTACAAGGGAGAGAGCCTGGAGGTAAGAAGCTACAGTAATGCTAACAAAAGTGGAGACACATGAGTAGCACACACTACCTTACGTGTCCATTTCAATTAAAACAAAGCTTTCCTTTCGCCAAAATATTTCTTAAAAACATATCTAATAAATACAACAAAATCATCCTGTCCAGCTCAAAGATATATTAATGTCTTAAATAAGCAAAACCCAATAAAATTAAACCTTCACAATCAATATATTTACAACTATATGGATTTTCACTCTTATGTTAAGGTTCCAAGTTAATAATTATTAACTAAGTGTAAAGTATACTTAAATCTATCACTTAAATATATGCGTGTATTAACTAAAAATATCTGACATTAATCACTTCAGCATATCAGGCCCATTTAATTGGATAGAAGTGACAATAATTCTTAATAAAATTATCATAGTTTTGAAGAGTAAAGTTTATCATAAAACAGAACCTCATTACTGGCAGGGAGCCTTAATAAAAAATAATATAAAACCAAAAGACTAGAAAAGCAAGATCAGTGCAGAAATGATTGATCTCCAAACTGAAAGCTCTTTGATTAGGCTCAAATTTTTAGGAGATGATAAAGTAACTTTTATGACTTTTGAAGATATTAGCTTGTGATAGTATTTTTCTATTCTTTAAATTACATTTATTTTGGGAGTGAGGGTGGCAGTGACATTGAGTGCCAAGGGGCATGTGTGGACGTCACGGCAACAACAGGCGCAGGTCCTTTCTTACCAAGTGGAAGCTGGGGCTCAAACCCACGTCATCACACTTGGCAACAAATGCCTTCATCCATTAAGCCATTCCACCAGTGCATGACACTATAATTTTTTAATAAAATGAGAACACAGACGGATAAAATTTTGAGACCTCCATTGCTAGATGAGCTATAGGAATGAACGGCTGCTGAGGCAGTGAAATCAGTCTGTCTCGGGGGTGTAACCACACATATCCATGATCAACATCAAATGGACTGAGCAGACTGTGCTGTGTGCTATGTGCATGGTGAATATGTGTGACACAGCACTATAAAAGAGGTCATGGATTTAAGAGGGAGTGGAAAGGGACATGAGAGTTGAAAGAGGATGAGCTAAAAATGATGCAAATGTAGTACTCATGTATGAAATTCTAAATAAAACAAAATAATAAAGAAATTAGAATATTGCTGCAAAAATCAATGGCAATGATAAACACACAAAAAATCATAATAAAGTGTATTACTCTGAGGAATTAATGTACAAGAGAAAGAATATAGACTGGTGAAAGAAAGTGTTCTGTGGGACAGAAGAATCCATAATACCACTGACTGAATGAGCAATTTCAGAGCAATTTTTATAATGTCAAACGTGTTGTATAAATCAAAATAAAATCTACATTTAAGCCAGTAGGTCCAAGTAGAAGCAACTGATATTTTCTGAACAGTGAATTTCCATTAAGTAAATTGATTTGTGGAACACCAAGTTAGGCTTTGCTTAACTCAAGTTTTTCATCTAAATATTGTGTTCTTTTTCCTAAAATTTCACTGTTATGGGGGAAACCTACACATTCAAGCCTTTCAGAAATCATTTTTTAAGGTACATTAATTACTTCCATATCAATAACCACTTAAAATTTTAATTTTTGTTATCTCTTAACCATCAAAGGAACGCAAGCGCCACCCAGTCCCACATCAGTCACCTCTTCACGGGCACATCGCCTGTCTGCTCATCCACATAATCCTGCTTCAGCTCTTCAGGAACATCACTGTCACTGTCATACTCCTGATAGGCACTCTTCTCCTGCTCGTCAGATTCATACTGCAGAGAACACAGTGGGATATGCAGCAATGGAACACAGGGTCACTTCATTGTAATTGCTCAGCACAAAAATACATGATTTTAAAGAAATGGCTAAAGGAAAATTCTTAATTTAGTTTTAATTTTACCATGAAGAATCAAATCTCCTTCCATTTTTCTATTTTATCTTACTTTAAATAGCTCAAAAAGAAAGGAAAATGAAAATATCATTAGTGTTATATATTTGTAAATGAAAACAAACCAAATATTAACAACCACAACTAATACCCCACTGGAGAGCAAAAAATAAAGAGTATATTTTAGACTTAAAAAGATCTTCTGGTGGTTTTGCAATATTTACTTTCAAGTTGTTACTTCTTTAAAAGGTTGAGGATCCAATTCTAGCCCTATACACTCAGCATACAGAGTACTCATCTAACTGTGAGGATGTTCAACTGCATAAACAGCTAAAAAGGTAACACTAGCACCAAGAGGCCTCCGGAGAGGCTCACTCCTGAAGTAAGGGTTCCTTCCTAACATCTTGCTTGCTATTATGGCACTATGCACAAGTGCCAGCAGAGAAATGAAGTTGCAAAGCAAGGTCCACCACCTCATCATCATCATCAGTGTCAGGCATACCCTGATTAAATATTTGCTGGTATTCTCTGCAGTTGTGACCATGTATTGTGCCAAGTTCTCTCAGAATTTATATCTCTTGAATCCTAAAGCCTCCAAATATATCTTTAACCACATATATAGTTAATTCTTTTTCTTTTTTTTCTTTTCGAGACAGGGTTTCTCTGTGGTTTTTGGAGCCTGTCCTGGAACTAGCTCTTGTAGACCAGGCTGGTCTCGAACTCACAGAGATCTGCCTGTCTCTGCCTCCCGAGTGCTGGGATTAAAGGCGTGCGCCACCACCGCCCCGCTATAGTTAATTCTTAACCCCTTAGGCTGAGGAGACAAACATGACGACAACATGGAAAGACGTTTGTGCCCTAAATTCTACTTTTGGGCAATCTGCTCCTGGGGTAAAACGTTAGGCCTTATTCAGATATGAACCAGAGACCTAAGTATTTATACTGTATCTAGAAAGATTAGATTCTATACTAATAATTATTTATTAAAAAATTTATTACATTTCCCTATATTCAGATACACGGTGATCCTATGAACAAACAGGCAAGAATTCTATGCATCACTGTGAATTTGAGACCAGTCTGGTCTACACAGTGAGTTGCAGGTCAGTCAAAACCATGGAGAGAAACCCTGTCTCAAATATTTGCCAAGGCCTGAACCAACGATCTCCACCAGAGCAAGTCTGAGCCAACAACCAAGGCAGCGACATCCACAGGAAGTGACCACTGAGAGAGCAGGCCAAATCTTGAGACCTCGCAGGACCAGGCCCAAACCAGACACCTCCGGGGGAGCAGGCCCAAGCCAGGGACATCTGTGGGAACAGGCCTGAGCCAGCAAGCTCTTCCAAAGCATGCTTGAGCTAGCGACCTTCACCAGAGCAGGCCTGAGGTAGCAACCTCCAAAGGAGCAGGTACAAGGGAGCTAAGACCTGAGCCAAAGGCCCCTGCAAACTGGGTGCAAGTCAGGGACATCTGAGGTAGCAGGCCTAAACCAGAGACCTCGGCAGGACTGGCCCCAAGCCAGGGACATCTGTGGGAACAGGCCTGAGGCAACAACCTTCACCACAGCAGGCCTGAACCAGTGACCTCAGCCAGAGCAGGCCTAAAACAGCGACCTCCACACTAGAAGGCTTGAGCCACTGACGTCCACCAGAGCAGGCCTGAGGCAAGGACTTCCACAGGAGCAGGTACAAAAGAACCAACACTGAGGGAACAGGCCTGAGCAAAAGACCTTTGCTGACCGGGCATCAATCACGGACCTCCACTGGAGCAGAGCTGAGCCAGTGATCTCAGCGGGAACAGCCCCAACCAAGCAACCTCAATGGGAGCAGGGCTGAACAACCCTGGAATTGCAGAGCAACACTCGGGAGCACTGAGTGAAGCCTAGGAACACCAGAAGACCTTAGGGGTAACCGGAACCATGGCCCTGAATGAACCACAAGGAACAACCATCCTGAGCCTTGGATCTACTGGCACCTGAGACACAGCCCCAATTACACAAATCAGAGGAGAAGATGGGCAGACAAGGAAAGAACACACTGAGTACCACAAAGAGCAACATGGAACCAAAAAACTAGTAGGCCTACAATAGCAAGATGTGAACACCCAAATATAGATGAAGCAGAAGAAAATGACCTAAAAATAACTTTAGGAGAATGTTTGAGGCCCTTAAAGAGGAAATGAAAAATTCCCTCAAAGAAATGGAGAAAAAGACAAAAAAAAAAAAAAAAATGGAAATCAAAAAATCCCTTAAAGAAAACCAAGAAAAAAAAAAAAACAAACAGGTGAAAGAAACAATTCAAGACCTGAAAACCAAAATAGAGACAATAAATAAACACAAACCAATGGAATGCTGTGTAGGAGCAGGGACTAAAATAACCACACAGAAACTGTATTAAATCACTGTTTGGCCCATTATCTCTAGCTTCTTATTGCTAACTCTTACATCTTAATTTAACTCATTTCTATTAATCTATATATCACTATGAGGTCATGGCTTACCAGCAAAGTTACGGCATGTCTGACTCTGGCGGCTCCATGGCTTCTCTGACTCCACCCTTCTTCCTCCCAGCACACAGCCTAGCTTTGCCCGCCTTGTTCTTTCTTCCCAGCCATAGGCTCAAAGCAGTTCTTTATTAATTAACCAATAAAAGCAAAACATGGACAGAAGGATGTCCCACATCATTTATGGAAATGGAAATTATGGGGGAAATGATCAGGAGCCACAAATACAAGTGTAAGGAGCACAATACAAAAGATGGAAGAGAGAATCTCAACCAATGAAGATACAATAGAGGAAGTAGACGCACTAGTCAAAAAATAAATAAATAAATAAATAAATAAATAAATAAATAAAATCTAAAAGCTTAATACAAAAGACCAAACCTAAGAATAATATAGTAGAAAAAGAAGTTCAACTCTAAAGCACATAAAATATATTCAAAAAAATCACAGAAGAAAACTTTCCCAACCTAAAGAAAGATATGTATATGAAGACACAAGAAGCTTACAGAACAGCAAAAAGACAGGATCAAAAAAAAAAAAGTACCCTCGACACATAATAATCAAAACACTAAACATACAGAATAAAGAAAGAATATTAAGAGCTGCAAAGGAAAAAGGCCAAGTAACATATAAAGGTTGGAGACAATGAAAGCCAGAAGGTTCTGGTCAAGCGTTATGAAGACATTAAGAGACCACAGATGTCAGCCCAGACTACTATACCCAGCAAAACTTTCAATCACTATAGATGGACAAAACGAGATATTCCATGACAGAACCAGATTTAACCAATACCTAGCCACAAACCCAACCCTAAACAAAGTACTAGAAGGAAAACTCCAACCCATGAAGTTAACTACATCCATAAAACATAACAATAGATGCTCTCACAGCAGCAAATCCCAAAGAAGTGAAAAACTTACACAGTAACATTACTAAAACTAAAATAACAGGAACTAGCAATTACTGATTATTAACATCCCTTAATATAAATGGACTCAACTCACCTATAAAAAGACATAGGCTAAAAGATTCGATAAGAAAACACAATACATCCCCCTGCTGCATACAAGAAACACACTTCAACCTCTGGTGTGGGAGCTTCTTCTGTCTATGTGTTGCTTTTGTTGGTTAATGAATAAAGAACTGCTTTGAGCCTATGGCAGGGAAGAACAGAACTAGGCAGGGAAAGCGAGGCTGTATGCTGGAAGAAAGAAAGGTAAAGTTAGAGAGACACCATGTAGAACCACTGGACACAGACGCTGGAACTTTAGCCAGTAAAGCACTGCCACATAGCGATACACTGATTAATAGAGATGGGTTAAATTAATAATATGAGTTAGCCAATAAGACACAAGAGCTAATGGGCCAAGCAGTGATTTAATGAATACAGTTTCTGTGTGATTATTTTGGGCCTGAACTAGCCGGGCAGCCAGGAACTAACAAGCAGCTTTCTCTTTATACAAATTGGCACCAATGTGGTTGGCTAAAATCCATGTAAATCCTGAGAAAGCTTGAAAAGAAATTCTAGACACAAAAATACAGAGTTTAACACAGCTTCTTGCTGTTTGCTGGCGGCATGTCACAGCTCCCTTAAGAGAGGTTTTCCTGATTCAGCCACGACCAATTAAAAATGTCAGTTTTCTGGGCCTTGCTGCCAGTGTGACTTCTGGCTCTTTCAGGAGGCGGAGCATTTTGATGGGGTTTGTGAGCAGACTGCTGCAGCTTGCTTAACAGCAACATGGACTGGCTGTGTGTCTGAGAATGGGGCTGTATACATGGTCCTCAGAGGCTCCACCATGCTGGACTGGGCGGGCAAGCAGGCAGTATCATATATAGCATAGTAATGGCATTACTTAAGTTTTAAGAAGGTCTTAGCATTATAAAATGTGCTCCTGGACAGCAAAGAATTACAGATATGCAATAAAGAGTCA
The DNA here is from genome assembly GCF_950005125.1 of Chionomys nivalis. Classification (NCBI taxonomy): domain Eukaryota; kingdom Metazoa; phylum Chordata; class Mammalia; order Rodentia; family Cricetidae; genus Chionomys; species Chionomys nivalis. The sequence goes on from NC_080086.1 coordinate 198,421,508, forward strand.
TAGTGTTGGATAAATGTACGAAGGCTTAAAAGAAAGAAGAAAAAGAATATAGAGAGTCATAAAATAAAGTTAATGCTTTAAAGAAAAGGGTTGTCTTTAAAGAGACAGAGTACAGATACTCATAGATTAGAAGGAGAAAAGAAAAATAAGTCAAGTAAAAACGGAAAATTCACAGAGTCTGGATTATATAGAGTATTGTGTTATCTTTTAATCTTTTGACTATGGAGGAGCTAAGTACAGAGAGACATTTCATTGTATGGGCTGCTAAACCAGCATGTATATTATAAAGCTATCATGACTTGCAAATTTAAGTCTATGGATATGTTGCTTGGGAAAAGAGGTTCTTCTTTTGTTTCTACGGAGGATGAGAGCCTGTGGATTGCTTCCAGACTGGTGTGGTGTGATAGAAAAAAATAACCCCCCAAAAGGTTGCCAAGAACAACCCCAAAAATTAATACGCCCAGCAATCAGCAGGAAGCAGTATGGAGAAAACTATGCCCATATTCCCAAATATTGTCTATAAATTTTTATTTACATTTAAAGGGGGATATGATATAGATATGAATAACTTGCACTGGTATGGATCTTGGTTTACTGATTCAAATTTAAGGTCAATTTTGTTATATGTATATGTATTTCTGATCTTCATTAAGGTATTGTGTTTGTGTGGCTCATTTTAAAATGTAACATATAATTAAGAAATATAAGTTAACAAATACTCATCTATAATAGTCAAACTTGTAGTCAGGTTAGTTAGATTTTCTAGATGTATAGAGATATATTTCAGTTAGATAGGTATTCTTCAAATCTTTCAGAGATCTTTGGAATATGGTATTTAAAATGTTTTAATTTAATAACTGGGGATATTTCATGACCAGGAGACACATCTGTTCCTGGCAGCACAAGCTACTTCAAGAGGAAGAAGGGCATTGAAGAGGCTCCTTATGGAGTTGGTAAGCCATCTGGGCAAGAAACTGCTCCTGCATGGACTGCTGAACTGAACATGCAGGACCCACAGAGAAATGACTGCTGAACTTGCCTAAAGGTGAGACAATTCTTTGGGGTTCCTGCTTCATGAAAGGGTCTGCCAGATATTCTTCAGGACACAGAAGAAAATGACCGACAAACTGCCAATATAGGCAGAACTGTCTTTGAAATTTCGTGCTTCATGGAAAAGTCGCTGGATACTATGGGCCAGCGGGCTGCAGATGGATATTCCAAAGGTACAAAAGAACTTTGGGTGACTGTCCAGTCAGTGAGATGTCTCTGTCAATTCTAGAGTTTTGGAAGTTGCTTACAATGCACCTCCTTTTTACTTACTTAATATTATATCCTTCTGGAATCTTTGATGGAATTGAAGGATAGGAAGTAGATATAAATATTCTAACTGTACTCCTTGCTTAATAACTGTTTTATTACACGTAATTTTACTATGTTAAAGTTAAAGCCTTCCTTTTTTTTCTGTACTTTAAAGATCTTTTTTTTATTTATTTTTTATTCTTTTTTAATTAAAATTTCCACCTGCTCCCCGTTTCCCATTTCCCTCCCCTCCTCCCAAATATTGCCCCCTCCCCCCAGTCCCCTTCCCCCTATCCCCACTCCTCTTCTCCTCCCCCCACACCATTCCCCCTCCCTCTCGATACTGGAGAGCAGTCCAAATTCTCTGTGAAATGGTGTCTGAGGTCCTTCTGTCTATGTGTTGCTTTTATTGGTTAATGGATAAAGAACTCCTTAGAGCCTATGGCAGGGAAGAACAGAACCAGGCAGGGAAAGCTAGGTTGTATGCTGGGAGAAAGAAGAGCAGAGTCAGAAATAAGCTATGGAGTCTCCAGAGATGGACACTGGTAACTTTAGCTGGTAAGCCACAGTCACGTAGCTATACACAGATTAAAAAAATGTGTTAAATTAACATGTAAGAGTTAGCCAATAAGAAGCTAGAGCTAATAGCTCAAGCAGTGATTTAATTAATACAGTTTATGTGTGATTATTTCGGGTCTAAGCTAGTCGGGTAGCCAGGAACCAACAGGCAGTTATCTCCTTCTACAAAGCTCAAGGACAGATATCACCTAAGAGTAAAGGGTTGGGAACAAATATTCCAGTCAAATGAACCTAAGAAACAAGTTAGTGTAGCTATCCTAATATCTAACAAAATAGACTTCAAATTTAAAAAAAAAAAATCAATCAAAAGAGACAAAAAAGAACATTTCATATTAGTCACAGGGAAAATCCATCAAGAGGAAATCTCAATACTGAACATCTATGCCCCTAATACTAGGGCACCCTCATAGGTAAAAGAAACACTTCTAAAGCTTAAATCACACATTAAACCCCACACACTAATAGTGAGAGACTTCAACAGCCCACTCCACCAATGGACAGATCTGTCAGACAGAAATTATCAGAGAAATAAAGAAACTAACAGACGTTATGAATCAAATGGACTTAATAGATATCCCTAAAACATTACATACAGATTTCAATGCAATGACCATGAAAATCCCAGCAAAATTCTTTTCAGACCTCTAAAGAACAATACTCAACTTCATATGGAAAAGCAAAAAATTCAGGAAAGCCAGAACAATCCTGTACAATAAAGTAACTTTTGGAGGCATCACAACCCTGACTTGAAACTCTACTACTGAGCTACAGTACTGAAAACAGCCTGATATTGGCATAAAAACAGACAGCAAGACAACTGAATTGAAGAGCTGGATATCAATCCACATATCTACAAACACCTGATTTTTGATAAAGAAACAAAAAATATAAAATGGAAAAAAGAAAGCATATGCAACAAATGGTGCTGGCATAACTGGATGTCAACATGTAGAAGAGTGAAAACAGGTTCATATCTATCACCATGCACGAAACTCAAATCCAAATGAATCAAAGACCTCAACATAAAACCAACCACATTGAACCTCATAGAAGAGAAAGTGGGAAGTATACTTGAACACATTGGCACAGGAGACCATTTTCTAAATAAAACCCCAGTAGCAGAGACCCTGAGAGAAACAATAAATGGGACCTCCTGAAACTGAGAAGCTTCTGTAAAGCAAAGGACACAGTCAACGAGACAAAGCGGCAGCTTTCAGAATGGGAAAAGATCTTCACAAACCTCACATCAAACAGAGGGCTGATCTCCAAAATATACAAAGAACTCAAGAAATTGTTTCTCAAAAGAAAAAATAATCCAATAAAAAAAATGGGGATTATAGACCTAAACAGAGACCTCTCAACAGAGGAATCTAAAATGGCTGAAAGACACTTAAGGAAATGCTCAACATCCTTAGGCATCAGAGAAATGCAAATCAAAACAACTCTGAGATTTTATCTTACACCTGTAAGAATGGCCAAGATCAAAAACACTAATGACAACTTATGCTGTAGAGGATGTGGGGTAAAGGGAACACTCTTACATTGCTGGTGGGAGTGCAAACTGGTACAGCCCTTTTGGGTATCAGTGTAGAGATTTCTCAGAAAATTAGGAAACACCCTTCCTCAAGACCCAGCAATACCACTTTGGGGTATATACCCAAAGGATGCTCAATTGTACCCCAAGGACATGTGCTCAACTATGTTCATAGCAGTATTGTTTGTCATAGCCAGAACCTAGAAACAACCTAAATGCCCCTCAATTGAAGAATGGATAAGGAGAATGTGATACATTTACACAATGTAGTACTACACAGCCAAAAAAAAAAATGATATCTTGAGGTTTGCAGACAAATAGATGGATCTAGAAAACATTTTATTGAGTGAGGTAACTCAGACCCAGAAAGACAAATATAATATGTACTCACTCACAACTAGCTTTTAGACATAAAGCAAAAAAAAAAACAAAACAAAAAAACAAAACAAAAAAAAAACGCCTACAAATCACAATCCCAGAGAACCTAGACAACAACGAGGACCCGAGAGACATACATGGATCTAATCTACATGGGAAGTAGAAAAAGACAAGATCTCCTGAGTAAACTGGGAGCATGGAGATCATGGGAAAGTGTAGAAGGAGGGGAGAGAAAGGGAGGGGAGAAGAAAAAAATATACAGATCAATAAAATCAATTTAAAAAAACGGCCCAAAAATAGGTTTTAAAACTAAAATAGAAAAATAAAAGAGATAGATTTTCTCAAACCTAAACAATCCTCATTTGGTTAAATCAAGTCTAAAATTAAAAGTCACAGTGTGTTCCCCCAAAAATTACAGAGCACAAAGGGTAATACCCTGGGCCAAATGACACATTTCTGAAAATATGCCACATACGACTGTGAGGCAGGACACTGTTCTCTACTGCACATACTGACACAGCAGAAGGCACAATGTAAAGTAAGCCAATGTAATGTCACTGCACTTAAACCCTTCCTACCAACTATGCAGTCCCTACATTTCCTATTCTCTCAAGCTGCTCAAAGGGCTGTTAACAGAACATACCTCTAAGTTTTAAATCCTGTCAGGCAACTAGACAAAAGTTTTGTGGTGGTCTGAATATGAATAGTCCCATGTATTTGAATGCTTAGTCACCAAGCAGGCACTATTTGAGAGGTACTAGGAGGTGTGGACTTGTTGGAGACAGCCTGTCACTGGGGATGGGCTTTGGAGTTTCAAACGTCCATGTCAGGCACAGTATCTGTCTCTTCCTGCTGCCTGTATAGAGCTGGATATAGAACTCTCAGGAACTTCTCCAGCACCATGTCTGCCTGTGTGCCCACCATGCTGCACACCATGATGATAATGGACTGTCATTCGGCCCCAATGAAATGTTCCCTTTATCAGCATTGCTCTGATCATGGTGTATCTTCTAAGGCAGCCTTACTCTCAGATAAAAGACATGGAATTTGGGAATCCCAACTTAGTTATTCAGAAGTAGAGTTGTGACAAAAGTACAGGTACACTAGTCCCTCCGCCATCTCTCTGTGTTGGTCACCAAAATATTTCAATGAGAATAAAAAAACCACAACTAGGTAAATACGCTAAAAGGAATATGAAGCCAACAAGTATTTCAGGACACCATGGTGAATGAAGCACAGTATAGAGTCGTTCTATAGAGACACAGTATATTGAAGAAACGTAAGTGGTAAACAAATGAGCACTCCAGCAAATTACCAGTTCACTTCAGAATACTCTGAAAAAGTAAAACTTACTTCTGTTTCACAAAGCATTTTAAAAACATCACATACCCCATTAGAAGCCAATACATCTTCTGTTTCTTCATCTTTATGGTTAGCTTGAATTTCAAATGGATTCCCAACACTACAGTACTGCTCAAACAAAGTCATGGGTTTTGAAGTAGTCACCAATGGCTGCTTACTAGGTGAGACTGATGGGGAGCGAGAATGTTCCAGAAATTTAAATTCCTACACATTGAGAAAGGAGCAAATAGCTGTTAGAAAAAGTAATAAAAATAATAAAAATCCAAGCATACAAATACATCCCTTCAATGTAAATAAAGAGTTGGAAGAGTGGGGAGAGAATGATCTTCAAGTTATTCGCCTTTACATCTTGCAAGTCATCTGAGATCACAATCTCAGAAACACGTAACCATTCTAAATAAAGCTTAGTCAACAGCTTGGCCTGGTCAAGCAACTCTGGCCTTCCTTGAAGGAAAGGCAGAGATACATTTTCAAATGACAGGAAATTTGAATGACACAACAGAAGTCCTGGTAGGACACCTAAAATAAAATATCCTTCAAAAGCTAAGACACACGTGACTCATGCTTGCGGCCGTAAGACATCCTTACAGACACATGAAGAATATCAAGTACATATGTACCTTTATTATGTTGGTATCTGTAACTATCATTTCATTTCCTTTAGCGACCAAGAAGCAAAGAACACTACATTTGGGCCAGCTGTGTCTTCTGCTCCTAGACTGCTATATTCAAGACATTACAAAATGTCACCTGCCTTCTCTTTGCTTCAATTTCCTCATCTTTAAAGGGGGAGGAACAATCTAGACTGGGGAAATAAAAAATTATAGAGCTAAAAAGATGCAACACCTGACCCAACCTCCACATCAAAAAGATGAGCACACTGAGAGATTCTGGGAAGACTGGGTGCCAAGTTCAAGGTTACAGCTAACTGGAGAAAAGGTTCAAATAATCTCTAAACTTCATCTGAATCACAAAACTCTTGACTGACAACTTACCACAGAAATAAACATTTTTCTATACCTAACAATATTAACAACAAATTTAAGTCTTTGTCATATAGTATGAGTCTGAAAAGGTCCAAGGACAGTATGAAAAAGTATCTTAAATTTCTACAAAGTGCACTGACTTGTCCACTCTACCATTCCACCACGCCTCGGCCCCAGGTGGTTTTCTTTATAAATTTCAACTACATGTTTCATCAGATCTGACACAATGCCTGAAAATCATGACACAGTTTTTATAACTCTAAACAAGGGTTTAATATAACAACATGGTTTTTTTTTTTTTTACAAATCTAAAGGAAAACATTTGAATACTTAAGTTGTAAATAGTTTTCAAGGCAACCATTTTTTAAAAAGTAAAGCTTGCTTAGTCAGAAATAAAATCTTTCTATTAAAAGTGCTCTTATAATCATACCAAGTACACATTAAAATACGTGTGATCAATCTATTAACAGTCAACCTATTCAATAAACTTATTTAGATATACTCTAAAATATAAAGCTTAAAAATTTTTAAATGTTAAGGAATTACAACTATTTAGAAGTCACAGACTCTGCAAATTTAATGTTATTTCATTAATGCTAATTAAAATTTATGTTACTTTTCTTGTCCTTGAGCATGTACTGATTATCACTGTTAAGTGTTTCTAGTATTACCATATTAGGAAAGGACTGGATATGAAACTACATAAAAACTACCTTGCTATTAAATTAAACATAGGGAGACAGCTCAGCAGTAAAGAGCACTAGCCGATCTTCTGGAGGACCTAGGTTCAATTCCCAGCATACACATGGCAGCTAATCACTGGCTGTAGTCCAGACCCAGGGAAGCCCATGCTACCATTTGGCTGCCACTAGCACTGTACGCTGGTGGTATACTAACGTACATGAAGGCAAAACACCCAAACATACAAAATACAATTTAAAAATAATAATAATCAAGTATATTATATACTTAATATTATATACTTAATAATAATTAAGTATATACAGATTTTTTTTCTTATTCTAGAAAGCCATTCCACCTGAAGGAACTCACTAAACAAAATGCACTTTCAGGCCATGAACTACAACATAATCACTGATGCAGGAATATTTACTATATTGCATCTGAATCAAACCAATTAAGGAGTTTTGCCCAAACTGTTTTTTTCCAAAGAATCCAACTAACTAATAGTAATTAGTATTTCTCATAAATACCCTTCATTTATCAAGCATTTTGACAACAAAAGCAAATCTGTAACTGAACTATAACTTAAGTACCCATTCATGCCTTCAGGAAATTGCTAATACTTTAAATATACAAATAAGCATTTTAAGTTAATGATACCAAAAACTAACTCATTTTCTGAAAAACTTCGATAAAACACTGGGTTCTTTTTTGAATTCAAAAGCAAATTCATGGTATAGTCAAAAGAGTTTTCTCAAGTATGTAAGACGAATATTAGAAGACAGACTTCAGGTTCAACAGCAGTGAATTCTTAATATAGAATCTCTTAGGAATCCCTTTCAAGGAAGGAGCTCTCACATACATGTTTTTGTTATTAAAAGAAAAAATTCAAAACAGTTACTAGAAGACATATTTCTTTGTTCTTAAGAAAAACTTACATGAAGCTGCAAGATGCTGAAATTTGATTTAACAGGGCAAAGCTCCCATGTCTCATTCTCTAAGAACATTCTCAGTTCATCAAGTCGTATTCTTAAAGAAAAGGAAAAAAAAAGTCTAAACAAAAAAAGGCTAGAAAATACAAGGACTGAGGAAACAAAATACGGTATAACAGAATTATCATCATCATAATCCCCTTTTGAAGCATTCAGATTAGCATAATAAACTACAAAAGCTTGCTTCTGTTAGCTATACCATGATCCTTGAGAGAAACATAATAAATATATGTCAAATATTTACTAAGGTAAATATTTCTAAAACTGTAAAAGTGATGTATAAAAAATACAAATTTTAGCCAGGCAGTAGTGGCACACGCCTTTAATCCCAGCACTCAGTAGACAGAGGCATGCATATCTCTGTGAGTTTGAAGCCAGCCTGGTTTGCAGAGAGAGTTCCAGGACAACTAGGGCTGTTACACAGAGAAACCCTGTCTCAAAATACCAAAAAAAAAAAAAAAAAGAAAAGAAAAAGAAAGAAATACAAATACAACTTTTACTAAAGAACTAAATTAAAACCTGTTGCCAACATACTTAAATTTATCTTAACTATTCATATACCAGTGCCAAAATACACAACTAGCAGGTTATACAAAATCACAAATATTTATGTATTAGTGTATCATAATATGTCAGGCTGTTAAGTGACAATACCAAGATGACTGTCATTCTGCAAAGGTCTTCAGCGATGTCAATTTCCACAACACACTTAAAACTGAGCAGGCCAGCACTCCCACCCAGCAGTCTCCTCACCATCTGCATTACAGGGGATGCTTTTCACGCTACTGCTCTTACTAGATGTTCTGAGTCATCGCTACATTATATAGAAAGATGCAGAAAAACAAGGCTTTACTTCTACATGAATAAAAGCCTGGTGAGTCCTTCTTTTTCTTCAATATGCCACCAGCTATTGCTACCATGCTAAAAACCAAAACCTTTTTTTTAATAAATTGAAATTTGAAGACAAAGAATGAGTAAAAAGATATATCTAGAAAAATGGGAACACTTCTAAATATTGGGATAACTAGGCAGGGACTACAGCTCATAAATATACTTAGCAAAGTTATAGGCTACAAAATTAACACTTAAAAATCATGAGCCTTCACATACACATGTGACAAAAATATCGAGGAGAAATCAAGGAGAACATCCTACTCACTATCCTCGCCACGAGCACAAAAAAAAAAAAAAAAAAATGGAATAAATGTAACCAAAGAGGTGAAGAATACTTTATACAATGAAAATTAATATACTAAAAAAGGAAACTGAAAAAGATTCCAGGAAATGGAAGATGTCCCACTCCTGAATTGGATGACTAATATTGTGAAACTGGTCATCCTACCAAAAGCAATCTACTATTCTACACAACCCCCATGAAAATTCCAACATAATTCTTCACAGAAATTTAAAAAATATTAAATTTCATATGGAATTACAAAACATCCAGGAACTTGTTCTGCTGGAGATATCAGCACCCTAATTTCAAGTTATAGGTATTCCCATAGTTGACAGGATAAAGAACAAACATGGACAGATATCACAGTATGTACCTGGAATTACAACACTCATGAGGATGAAGAGGACTATCATTCAGACCAGCCAGGGCTATACAGAGACTATATCTCAATAAATACGTAAATTTTAAAAGCCAGTTATCATTTGAGAACTGAAAAATAGAATACCTTCAGTTAAAGCCTGACTGGAAAGTAAAATGGCACAGCAGGGTTACCAGAAGAAAATACCTACAAGCTGAAGCACAAATTGCAAAGTACTGATTTAAAGTAAAATGACTGAACAGAAGAGATCTTAACATTAGGTAGAGGAATGACTAATGATGATGATGATAGATGGGTTTTAGATAGATAGATAGATAGATAGATAGATAGATAGATAGATAGATAGATAGACAGACAGACAGACGGATGGATTACAGATCACACACACACGCATACACACACAGCTATAGCGAGCATGCAACAGAAAATGAATCCACTGATAAAATGTTTGCTACACTAGCATGAGGAACTGAGCTTGTATTCCCAGCACCCATGTCAACAGCTAGGTAGAAACCTATATTTCAGTGTCAGGGAAATGGAAATAGGAGGCAGCCTTCCAGAACTGGTAAGCTATGAATCAGTGAAAGACCCTGTCTCAAAAATAGAGTGAAGAGTACTTAGAGAAAGACCAGTCAATGTCAACCTCTGGACTACAAACGCACGCACAGAAACTCACACACACACATGCACACACACGCAATCACACAGAGGAGAGGGAGGAAGGGAGAACAAAAGGTATCATGTTCATGCAATCACACAAAGAAGAGAGGAAGAAAGAGCTGAAGCAATGTTTGGACAGGTAACAGCTGGTAATTCCTAAAATGATTGTGTCTTTCAATAAAAACCACAGGGGAAAAAGAGTGAGTCTAACTAGGAACTAAAGCTATAAAATTTTACAATTTAACATTGAAAAGACTAATAACCCAGTTAAAAATGGGCAAGAACTTTAAACATACATCATCAGAGAAGATACATAAAAAGCCAATAAGCACATAAAAAGCTGGCAGCATCTTCATTTATTAAGGAAATGCAAACTGAAACTACAAGATACCACTTACATCTACCAGGACAGTTACAAACAGAAAGACAGAAATGCTATGGAATAATCCTTCTGTAAACTGTGAACATATATTACTCTCATTGGTTAATAATGAACTGACTGGCCAGCAGCCAGGCTGAGAATGTTGGGAGGAAGAAGGGCAGAGACAATAGAGTCACCATGAGACACAGAGGGAGCAAGACATGCTGGAGGACAGGTAAAGCCATGGTCACATGGTAATACATGTGTTAATAGAAATGGGTTAATTTAAGTTCTGAGAGCTAGTCAGTAATAAGCCTGAACTATGGGCCAAGTATTTGCAACTAATAAGTTTCAGTGTGTTTATTTGGGAACTGCTGGTGGAAGAGAAACTTCCCCAACACAGAATTAAACACCAACAAGTGACTGGAGAAACTGGAACCCCTCACTCAATACCAGTACAACTATAAAACATTGTTAAATGCTTTGGAATACAATTTTGACAGTTTCTCAAAATGTTAAACATAGTTACTACAGAACCAATCAATTCCACTCTAGTTTCCTACAGCAAATCACCACAAATGGAGTGACTAAAAGAGGAATTTATTCTCACTGAGATCTGGAGGCAGGAAATAAAGCATCTGCATTGGAATTGAAGGTTGAAATCAAGATGGAAGTGGGGCTGCCCTTTCCCAGAGACTTTGGTCTAGGGAAAATCTATGCACCTATTCCAGCTCCTAGTAGCTGCTGGAATCCCTGCTGCCTTGTGGCCATAGCATTCCCTGCCTTATCTTCTAAACTGCTTCGTTCAGATACTTTCCTTGGTGTCTCAGCAAAATCTCTGCCATTGGTTTCCTCTTACTTGTGATGGTACTGAGTGTTCACCCAGATAATAAATTGTCTTTATTATCACTAATACACATTTAAAATAAAGGATTGATGTTGGAGACTGATCCAATTGATTTGACCTCATACATGCTAAACATTTATTCTATTGGCTGTGGTCTCTGCTGCTCATCATAAAATTCTTAACACAATATTACTATACCCTAACATACTTTTCTTAATAAGTTAACAATTATAATTTTCAGAGAGCTGGTCTTGAAATTTGATGAACGTATCCTAAAGGGAAAAGAAGTACTGTTTTTCAGCTTTTCATAATCTTCTAAAAATATTTATTCCTTTAATTTTATGTATATTCGCATCATATGTGCATAATAACCTCAGAGGTCAGAAGGCTGTGAGCCAACAAACAGATGCTAGGAACCCAAACCCAGGTCTTCTGCAGAGCAGTACATACTTTTAACTGCTGAGCCACCTGTCCAGTCCCTTATCATAATCTCGAAAACAATAAACCTTTCTTAGGCATGAGAGAAGTTTATTTCTTCTAAATAGGTGTCGATTTTCCTGATACCACTCAAAGCACTATCAGAGTCCTTGGAAATGTTTTATAACTTTGACAGAGCAATGATGAAATCACATGAATGTGTTATTAAGTAGGATATTTTGATAACCACACATTACTAGATCATTCTAGGCTGTTACTGCCTCAGCTAGAATATTTGCACTATCCATAACATCTAGCAGCAGAATAATAGCTCTGGGTAAGTATAAACTGTTAGTTCATGAACATAAAGAAATTATGTCAGACAAAAGGAAGCAGGACATGCAGGAGCAGTAAAAGCCAAGAGCCTTGGGGCAGCACACAGAGTAACAGAAATGGGATAATTTAAGTTGTAAGAACTTAGGTGGTAATAAGCCTGAGCAATTGGTCAAGTATTTATAATTAGTATTAAATCTCTGAGTGGTTATTTGGGAAGGAGCTGCCAGCACACAGAGAAATTCTGTCTATAATCATCACATTCAAAACAAAGAATTTAAATTTTACAATGAATAATGACAATACTTTCTAGTATATTCATGATGAAGTATCCCCAACCGTCCTACAGAGATATAATAAATTTATTTATTAAAAGTTAAAAATGGCTTTAAATCAGCTAATCTTATACAAGTAGGCCTTAGATAAATAGTCTCACCACCTACTGCATTTATTCATATCTTCTTAAATTTTTACCTGTGGTGGTTCTTGAAATAATTGATACTTTGTTTTCTAATGGATTCCTGCAAAACTTCAGACTTGCTACCACAAAATTCTTCTCCAACTTGCATCAACCTAGTTGGACAGAAAGGTCTATGTAAGTTTCAGGAACATCCTTACAGAAAACAAGAACAAAAATAGTCCAGGTTCTTTTTTTAACAAGTATAACCCACAGAAATTTAAATTTGGGTATTTGAAAAAACAATTATAAAGATTCTACAAGCCCAGTCCATCGGCCATGAGTAAGTATATTCTCTCCTAGGAAGTTAACAGAAAACTCATTAATTTCTAATTTTTTTATTTTTATGGTTGAATGTATAAAGCCACAGAAGACAGTATCTCAAACACTACCTGCTGACTATATCCAAAACAAAGATAAAATCATCGTATTTGAATATAGATAAATCAGTTCCAAGTAAGTAGGTTTTTACTTTTAGTTGGACATCCTGTAAGACACAAATAAACAAATAAGTAAATGTATTCTGTAGTACACATTAAAATGAGATAGTGATCATTCTTAGTTTGATAATATCTCTCTACACAGACCAACAGCCAAGTACCTTTAAGACTAACCTAATAGGGATAGCCCCATGAATGTTTTAAGAAATAGTAATGGCCACAATCTCACTAAAACTTGACATAATTATGTTAAATTATACTTAATGCAAAGACACATAAATATGCACATAATTCTTATGATAGGAAAGGTGTGTTGGGCTGAAGAGATGACTCAGCAATTAAGAGCACACACTACTCTTGCAGAGAACTCAAGTTCTATCTCCAGTGCCCCAATGGCTCACAACTGCCTGTGACTCTAGCTTCAAGGGATCCCATGTCTCTGACCTCTGAAGACGCCTGTTCTCAGATACACATAGCTACATATACACACAAATACATAAGTGAATATTAAATACAATCTTTTTTCAAAATATTATATTCTTATGAGAGATGGGACAAAATCATTACAGCTCTGATTCATTTGAAACTCAGCTATAATGCATTTAAAAATGAATAACTATAAAATAAGCATCAGACAACATATAAAAATTAACAGTTTTCACAATCATCTACATAAATGTTATAAAATGGAGAACTTTCACTGGAAAACACACTAAACCTTGAACAGGCCTATAAAAAATCTAGACCAGTAAGATAAAAAAATAACCCTAATGAAATTATATATAATATATATATAAATTATATATGTATGTATAGACATACACAGACACCTATATATTTCTTCTTTTTAAAGAAACCAGTACATTGAGAGTAATGGCACTGAGCAGATGAGCAGATAACTGATCAGTAGAGACCAATTTTCCAAATTCATGAAATTCCAGCCAAAATCACAAGATTTTTTCTTCTGAACAATTATCCTAAAATTCACCTATAGGCAATAATTGCTTTTTAAAAAGTGAAACTATGTAAGGATGGAATAAAAGTTCTGAGTAACGCTGTAAGACTTGTAATACACTGAATATACTACAAACCATTTAAAATAAAGGAATGAAATGTTCAGATAAATAATTCAAATAATTCAGTAAAAGAAAACAGTAGACATATAACATTTACAATTGCTGAATTAAAAAAAAATCCTGCTTTTTTGATTACTTAACCATGTCAAAAACACTATGCTAATGATTTTCTGTATGGGATAAAAGGATCCTTGTTCAGCAGGCATTTCCATCCCTGAAGAGGAACAGGAATTAGAGTGTCAAGTATTACTTTCTCTAAGCTCCTGTGCCTGTTTCACGGCAAAGCTGTCTCGAATGGAGGTCTGTCTTCCTTCAAAGTCACATTGTTTTTCTCTATACCTTGGAACAAATGAATTAGACAAGAGTAGAATTATACAGAAATTGGTGAAGAGGAAACTTAACTAATAGAAGGAAAACATTTACTGTTCAGATATCAAACAAAATACACAATGAATTAACGATTCCTATATTTTTTTCAAAAATGCAAAAGTTAGAAATTATAGAATAATTTAAAAAATAAAAGCATTCCTGAGAGTCTATGAAACAGGTGAGATAATATTCTCGGCACTCTGGATCCAACAGCGAATGTGCAGTGCAGATACAGACGCACAGTCGCCAGGAGAGCACTAAGCTGAGCTCTACATGGAGAAAGGCTGTCTGTACAGCCTGAGACAGAAAGACACAGATCATAGTTTGCATGAAAAAATACTATCTGCACTTAAAGGAAGTAAAAAAGAAAAATACCAAGAGTCATAGAGAATCTATGAAAACAAATAAAAAAACAAATAATTCACAAAACAAATTAAAATAATACAGACCAGGTTGACTACTGGAGTAGAGGACGTGGGGGCTAGCAAGGGGCAGTGGAAGCCTGGAGTACGACAATCAACTCAAAGGAACACAACTATTATATTTAAAGGTGCGATGACTTCCACAAACGGGCCAAATGCTTATATTGGAATGGTAAACTACATTTCTCATTGAATAGATTGCACGTGCCAGGAATACCGTCAGGCTGCCGTGTCAGATGGGCTAATTACATAAGAGGCCAGGCATTGCAAATGGCAACACTGAATACAGAAATTCTACTGTGAACATGCTAGTTTCAATTAACTACAATTAAGGTCTATAAGGAGACTAAATCACAAAAAATTTATGTCTAGCCCTGGGTGTATATTAAATGAGCATGAGTGTGTGTGTGTGTATCCAAATATAATGCTCAAACAAAAAGAGCCCCAAATCACAATTATTTGATAAAAACATAATATATTAATATTGTCATAAGAGAAAATAAAGAAGTCAAAACAATTATAACTACAACATAAATATATTTAAATGTTAAATAAACCAAATTGTGTAACCCAATATATGGTTGTCATAAACCAGAGTACTAAATTATAAAGATAAATGATTCTTGAGGAAATTTACATTTTTAGGATGTTTCCCTAAATATTTTTTTTTTAAGAGAACCGTATAGAAGATAATCAAACTGAAGAGCAACCTAAATAGGGGGTGGGTAAAGTTTTTCAAAGATTCCAAAGAAATTATACTTCGATCTAGGAAGAACCATATCTTAAGTTTCCGATCACAGCTCAAACGGCCAACTGAAGGAAAATGTAAGGAGGCCGCATCAGTCTCCCAGCTGGGTCTACTCATGATTCACGCGGTGCCCAACCTAAAGGTGAGAGCAGCAGAAAGCAGGGCCCTCAAGAGGGCTTTACGGTCACGCAGGTGGGGTCCCTGGGACTGGGACTGGTGCCCGAGGGACATGGCTTTCCCATTCCACAAGGCAAAGCGCAGCAGAGGGTAACATCTGTGAAACAGGAAGCAGAACCTCACCCCACACAAACTCTAAGAATTCTGACTTAAACTTCCCAGACCAGAACTATAAAAACCAATGCATATTCATTTGAAATAGTCCAGTCATTATAGTAGTTCAAATGGAGCACACTGAGAGCAGCCCAAATCCTACACACACACACACACACACACACACACACACAGAGTTTTCCTCAAAGAAGCTCGCAAAGAAATAAACTATTATTTATTCTTCCTTATATTTTGACCCTAATATCACCTACTTATTTTTTTTCCTAAAATTAAGAAAAGAGGAATTCAAGAAAACTAAATAAATAGGACAGCTCAATTAAAAAAAAAAAAAAGGCACTATTCTTTAGGATTTCCTTAGTCATGGATCACATGAATATTCCCAATGGAAAATTTCAAACTAAGAGACTTTTTCTTTCTATTACTCATTGTAGTCGATATAATTATCAACTAATTATAGAAATTAAGTTAAATGATAGCCTTGTTCTAAAGATAAGTAAGCATATGATTAAGCCTGCAGAGAGTACAAACACACAAAGTTTCAAACAAGAATGTCTAAGACAACCACAACGTGAATGTTTGGATCACAGCTTCTGTGGAAGTAAACATGAAAATAAACCAAACCTGCCATATTCGCGTAAGGCCATGCTCCAGTTTCTTTTTTACATAGCTACGATCAAAATTGGTTTCTTCCGTACTCATCACATTACTTCCTTCTGAAAACAACAACAACAAAAAAATGGAATGTTTTTAATTAAGTGTAATTTTTTTCCTAAATTTTTTGTTGTTACTGTTCTCTCATTTTTACAAACCAATGGAAGATAAAAAAAAAAAAAAAAAAAAATTCAGGGCTCAATAGTTCAGAGCACGAGCTACTCTTCCAGAGTTAGAGTCCTAGCAACTACATGGATCTCACAACCTTCTGTAACTTTGGTCCTGGGGGAATCCCACACCCTCTTCTGGTATATACAGGCACCAGGCATGCATGTGATGTACAGGCACCCATACACATAAAATAAAAAAAAAGAAAATATGCTCAATATATATGCATTCAAAATAATAGTAAAATCAGGTATTGTGATTAAATCCCTTTGACACATAAGTAACATAGAGAAATGCTAAATAAACCCAAAGCTATGCACTAGAAGTTCAATGAGGCAGTGGGGCCCCCGAGTCACAAACCACCTACTTCAAGACCATGTGATAGGCTGGTGCCAGGCCACTAGAAAACCTAATTCAACTATCAGGTAATATGCATGCCAACAAGACTAGAAGACAAAAGGAGATAAATCTGCATGTTTTTATTTTTATAATTCAGGTTATATTTTTATAATGAACTATAATAGTAATCATTCCACACAAAATATTTAGTAATATCCAATCCAACAAGCAAAATCAATATTGTTCCTCAAAAAGCTTTTCCTTCTGGAAATACAAACACACACCTGCTTAAAAGGTCTGTAGCTTAGTGTGCTGCTCTTAGCACACCGTCTTCTCCAGGCTGGGAAGGAGTCCAGTAGTAACTAGGAAAAGGCCATCCTTGCCCGTCAACAGAAATACCTATGGGCACTGCCTGAGTTTGACTACATGCACGACCTAGCAGTGGTGACCCAGCAGCTTAGCCATGCATCTAAACTATAACTTTAGCGGTTTGTTTAGGACTTATAGTGTTAGGATGGCAAAAAGTATCACTACAGAGCTACAGAAAATGAATTCTAAAGGTCCTTAGCTTTACAAAGGGACTAGGAATTATTTTCTATCACCAGTTCTTACCATTGTACTCTTGCAAGTCTGCATTTAACTATTTAGAGGCCTACACATTGTTGATGGATTGCTGAATTAGTCAGAAAACTTAAATTCTCTTAAGATATAGATTAGAGCAGGGAAGTGCAACAAAACAGTCTAAATATATAAGGTCCATCACCACAAAGATCATATCTTATTCTCTACAATTTTTGTTTTAACATTTGTATTGGACCTATTAAGTATGCACATTTAGCAGTTCTTATATTTAATATATATGTTGATTCTTCCCAAAAGCTGTCCTTTGGTTTATCATTAAATAATGTATTAGAAAATTAAAAAAAAAAAAGGTGCTGAAGTATCTTAGCACTGCCCATACCTAGAAAAATGTAAAAGAGTAACAAAGCAGAGTACGTGCCAGGAAAGCCTGGCCCTCACTGCTCTCTCCCCTTCCCTCTGTCTCCCTTTACCCTCTTCAATAACATTTCTACCCCATGAGACATTTTGGGGGGGTATCTTAATTTTACTGTTTACATGTATGATTAGACATGTCTTCTAACATGGCTTCAAAATTCTGTTTAATCTAACAGTAAGATTTAGGTATTTCCTGCTTTATCCAATCACAGAAACCAGGCACCCAGAGAGTAGAAGTTATCAAAAATAAGTTCAGCAAAAAGACCACCAAAATTAAATTGCATGACATAGCATGATTTATGCTGGATTAAACAAGTGTTAATAAAATTGTGTAGGTGAATGTGCAGGTGCACATTATAAGCATGTACTCGTGGAGCCACAGGTTGTTGTGGTGTGGTGGTTTAAATAAGAATGGGCCCAATAGGCTACTTATATTTATTTGAATGTTTAGTCACTAGGGAGTGAAACTCTTTGAAAGAATTAGAAGAAATAGGTGGTGCAGCCTTGGTGGAAGACGTGTGGTCTTGTTGGAGAAAGCACGTCCCTGGGGTAGGCTCTGAAGTTTCAAAACTCCATGCCAGGCCCAGGATTTCTCAGATCAGGATACAGCTCTCAAGCTACCGCTCCAGAACTTTCCTACTTGCCACTACGCTCACCACCATGATGATAATAGACTAAACTTCTAAAATTGGTAAGCAAGGCCCCAATTAAATGCTTTCTTCCATAAGAACTGCTTTGGTCATGGTGTCTTTTCATAGCAACAGAACAGTAACTAAGATACCTGGTAACTTCCTCAGTTGTTTTCCACCTTGTTTTTTGAGACAGGGTCTCTCACTGAACCTTGAATTTGTTGGCTTGACTTAGCTGACTGGCCAATAATTCCAACTATGGTCCGGGGACAACAGTCACACACATGGCTTTTCACACAGTTACAGGGGTCCAAGCGCAGGTCCTCGCGCTTGACTGGCAGGTCCTTTACTGGCTGAGACATCTCACAAACCTCCAGTTACCTGAAATAGCTTGGCTATTGTTTGAAGAGGATCATTAAAGACATAAATTTAAAAAGAATGCCTAGTAAAATTAGAAGTTCCCATTTTCTTTATTACTTAGAATTGTATATCATAACTACTTAAAAGTATATTTTCCTTACAAAAAAGAATGCTTTTAAAGTCTTTTTTTAAAATTTCATGTGCATTGGTGTTTTGCTTGCACCTATATTTGTGAAGGTGTCGGATCCCCTGGAACTGGATTTACAGACAAATGTGAACTGCCATGTAGTTGCTGGAAATTAAACACAGGTCCTTGGAAGAGCAGTATGTGTTCTTAACTGCTAAGCCATCTATCCAGCCCTGTTTTAAATCTCTTCCTGTATTTTCAAAATGGAAAATACCAATATAATTAATTCTTAGAACCTAACTTTATTTTCATAACTTGCAAATTAAAGTAACAGTAAATATGGAGTATTTCCTAACAAATCTGAGAAGATCAGTGTCTCACCAGGTTTACAATCAATAACACTACAAGAATATTGTTTAAAATGCTTTTTCAGACAATTAAGCACCAGGGCCATCAGCATGTACCCTCAGAAACGGAATTATGTGCCACTTGAAAAGTTCTTTGGACCAGTTACTCCCCAAAGAAAACTGAGCTTTTGTAGTGTCTGAATGGCCTTCTTGGCCGAACATTATAATCTATGGCCACTAAAATGCCTCAGTCCTAAACTGGACCTTGTCCCTTCTCACCACTATGCAAGAAACGCGGCGCGTTACAGCTGAGTTTTAAGGAAGCAATCCAAACCATTTCCTACCAGATGCTGCAGCTGTCTCCTCACTGTCGTGCTTCCCGTGCCACTCCATGGTCCTGTAGTAGCTGAGCATGACTTCCCACAGTGCTTTGCACAGGTCCGCCAGGCATGGAATATAGCTGTCTGGTGTTACATGCTGAAGAAAAGGAGTCAATTCCCAAGAATGATATTTTCTTAAGTACTCACAGCTAATCAAAATGAAATTTCCTATTACTAATCAAATACAAGCAAAACTACAAGTAAGGAAATCTCTTCCATTGGAATAGCATAAGAAGTACATCAATATAAGAATTCCCATTTCAACATAGCTTTTTTATTACTCATTAGTAATAACAGTCCATACAGTCCTAATCCATTTTAGTTCCTGAACCAATCCAAGAAATTACTGAACTGATAAGTGTTCTCAAATCATACATTTAACGTCCCCAAATGTCAGAACACAGTCCAAGAATGGAGTCATGTGAGATTTCTGAGACCTTATGAGAAAAGTCCAAGTGAACCAGTCTTGTAACCTCTAATCCTCCATGGACTAACATGGGTTATTCTTGGAATGTGCTCTCATGCCCCTCATGGTGTAGGATAGAAGTGAGTTCATTTCAGCTGTTGTTATTCATGGACCTCTATGGAAAAGCACGGTTTTTCCACATGCGGCTTGTCCTTGTGATTGACTACCTTACTTGTGATTCTCTTAACCCTCAGAGTACAAACTGTCTAAGTCTCTGGATACAGTTGGCTATTGCATGAGACATTAGTCCACCTCATTTCAGGACCCATTTTCCCAGGGTCACACTAACTAGAATGGTAAATAACCAGATATATATACTTTTTCAAACACATGTCTAAACATGTAGACGTGGCTTTATATTTGTTCTTGGAGCAGAGTCACAAATGACATAATGGAGGCTAGATTTATCATTCAATTATTTCATCTGTGGAAAATGAGTAAACACTTTTATAATCTCCGACTTCTATAGATGCTCCAGAACTCACAGATATTCCAATAAAGTAAAACATTTTAGTGCAAGGTACACAGGTTATGGAACACTGAAAAGCTCTAAGGAACGTGCATGAGGGCCCTGCCCCCATCTTTTTACTCTATAAAAACAGGCCTTCTGCATTCTCTTTCCTATTCTGCCTTCCAAGCTTCCCACCTGGCATAAAGCATTCGCTTTAGATTTTCTAGATCCTTTATGTTTGTGATGGACCCACCAGAATGAACTCTGCTGACAAGCATAGGAAGGTTCAGGACTGGAGTGAGCAGTCCTCAACGGGGAGGGCTAGCAGAGCAGAGCTGCAGTGACACAGATACATCAGGCTGCTGCTCTGGATGTCACGTGCCTGACTAGTCTTCCCTGTAAACAGACTGATGGCTACCTTAATTGTCTTCATAGAACTTTGTTTCAGTAACTGACAGAAGCAGATACGGAGATCAACAGCCAAGCACTGGGCCAAGCCCGGGGAGTCCAGAAGAGAGGGATTGTATGAGCAAATGGGTCAAGACCATGATGGGGAAACCTACAGAGACTGGTGACCTGAGCTAGTAGGAGCCCACTGACTCTGGACTGATAGCTGGGGAACCTGCATGGGGTGACATTTCTGTGTCTTGGGAAGTTTGTGGGGTCACTAACAATGAGATCAGAATTCACCCCAGTGCATGAACTGGCTTTTTGGAGCCCATTCCCTGTGGTGGAATACCTTGCTCAGCCTTGATATGGGGGAAGGGGCTTGGCCTGCCTGAAATAGATATACGAGACTTGGTTGACTCTCGATGGAAGGACTTACCCTTTCTGAGGTGTGGATGAGGGGCTGGGTAAGGAGAAGGGGGGGGAGAAAAGGGGAAGGAGGGGGAACTGTGGTTGGTATGTAAAATAAAAAAAACTTTTAAATTAATTAAAAAAGAATTTTGACCCCAAAAGAAAAAATAGAACTATACAAAAAACTGTTGCCATCCAGCAATGAATTTCTACATCACATCATACTTTATCAAACCACAAAATTAAAACTTAAATCTACTTACTACCTTTTACTCTACACAATGTGAAGAGGAGTTACTGTTTAACAGATACAAGAAGCAAGAGATAATATACCTGGCCTTGAACTCACAGAGATCTGCCTGCCTCTGCCTCCCGAGTGTAGGGATTACAGGCATGCGCCACCACCACCCGGCTTTACCTATTATATTTTTCAAAAACAACTGAAATTATAGTAAACCTGCTCAGATCTAACTAAATCAATGACTTTGTCTAAAAGTCTCCCAAAAGAACTCAAATTTTATTATAACCCAATACATCACTGTCTATAAGCATATAAGAATAATAAATTTAACACCAGATAAGCAAAACAATCCTCATCTACGCTTATATTCTAAAACATAAACAACAGGGACCATTGTACTATATATATATATATATATATAATAGGTGTTTCCAGTGTATACAAATTCTGACATATTAATCTCTGTGTTTGTAATATGCTGGGAATAGGACCCATTTTGCAATAAAATTGATTCATTTCCACTCTACTGTACAAGCAATTAGCATCTACTCTAAAAATAAAAAACCTGCTTCTTAGCCATGTACTTAAAAGTCAGGCATGGTGGCACACACCTATAACACAAAAGAAACAGCAACAGGTGTGTTACAAGTTCAAGACCAGCTCCAGCTACATAGTGAGACCTGATCTTTAAACCACAAATCAGTCAGTAAATTAAAATAAAAAATTAAAAAAAAATCACTTGTAACCTGAATATTCTAATTAGTTTATGAAAAGTACCTCTAAAACTAAACTGGAATTGATATGAAAACATCTTGTCTGCTGACTAGATATCACTGAGTTGAAAGGTGCTATGCAGGTCACTGGGGGAGAAAAGTCATCAATGAACTTATTCTGTGCTCAAATCTGCATACTGGTATAATGACCTGACAAGCAAGATGTGCCCACAGAAGTAATAGTGACAGGACAGTTATCAGAGTAACCAACTGCTTTCTGATTAGCTGTGAGCCTGTTCCACAGGAGTTCATGCCCGATATCGTACACTTACACAAAAGTCCACGGCTAGGTAGGTCACAAGACCTGGGCGGAGGAGGAGGGACAGAAATCTAGTACTGCTGTTTTGTTAACTGGGTATGTCATCAATTTGCCTTCTAAATATTTATGTTTATAGGCACTGCTTGCAACCTAGGTCAAAGAAGTTTCAGTTCTGTACTGGCAGCAGTTAACAGAGAGATTCATAAATGGTCAAAGAGCGAATAAGTGACTCTGAGTGCTCAGAACAAAATGGTACATCCACATCCATTCCTGAGAGGCTAAACGGAGTATCACAGGAGAGGGGGTAGACAGGATGAAAGATCTCAGTATGAGATGCTACTTTTGAACATGACATGGCTGCTTCACTACCAAACTCATGGCAGCCAGAAT
This sequence comes from Chionomys nivalis, assembly GCF_950005125.1. Taxonomy (NCBI): domain Eukaryota; kingdom Metazoa; phylum Chordata; class Mammalia; order Rodentia; family Cricetidae; genus Chionomys; species Chionomys nivalis. The sequence goes on from NC_080086.1 coordinate 198,444,674, forward strand.
TAGTCAATAATCCCACATGGACAGAAGGGAGGGACTCATAGACTTCCATCCTTAGCTGAGTGGCTGCAGTAATCTGAATGATAATGATCCCCATAGACCCATATATTGGAAGGCTTGATCTGCACTTGCTAAAACTATTTGGAAAGAATTAAGAGATATGGCCTTGTTGGAGATGTGTCATGGTGGAAGGGTGTTTGAAGTTTCAAAAATCCAACCCAGTTAGCTTTCTCTCTGTCTCCAACTTACGAATGTGATGTAAACTCTCAGCTACCACTCCATGCCATGTCTGGCCGCTTGCTACCATACTCTCCACTGTGATGGTGCCCTCTGAAACACTCAACAAGCCACCATTAAATGCTTTCTTTCATACATTGCCTTCCTTGGTCGTGGTGTCTATTCAAAGCAACAGAAAAGGAACCTTGGCAGGGGCTATTGGCTACTCGCTGCTAGGGAAGGAAATCCTTTATCTTCAGGGCTGTGGCCACAGGTCAACGGCCATATGCATACAGTCAGCACTACTCAGACTCCTCAAATGATCACAAACAAGAGTGTGGTAAGAAGAGAATATGAAAGGGGGCTTATATTGGAGGTCTGGGGGAAGCAAGGGAGTGAGTATATGACTACGATACATTGTATGTATTATGAAATTGACAAGGAATAAATGTTTTTAAAAAGCATTTCCAGATTTCACAGGGAACCTTATTATATTACACAGGCATGGATAAACCATGACCAAAGATAGTCAAAATGAAAAATTAAATAGATAAAGACATACTATCATAAAACAGGCAGGCAAAGAAAATGACCAGACAAAATTACTGTCTGGATTAATAGCCTATAAAACTTCCACATAGAAATCAAAGCATGATGGGGAGGAAATGGAGGCCCTGGTTCCACATGGAACCAGTTCCACATTGGCCAGTCACTTCTCACACAAGACCCCACTCTGGATCTGTTTCACCTCCACAAAAGAGACAAAGGTGCCCAGACCTGCCACCTCCTCATTTGCCTAAGACAGTCACCAGTTACTAAATGTCGAGCAAGGAAGCTTGGCTCGAGTTCTCACTGAAGGACTCATTTGCATTAGGCCAGGTATACTGTGTGTGGCACCACATAGCAATTCCAGGTCTATGTTCATAGATGGAAAAGTGCAATTAATCATGAATGAATCAATTCAGAAAATACTAACACAATAAAACACCTCCTCTTGAACTGTCCTTAAGATAGGAAACAGAAGTGCAATACCCAGTATCTCTCTACTGCTACATTTATTTTCCACATTCACCTTCAGTGAAAGTGGTACAGAGAGGGGAAAGAGAGGTGCAGTCTCCTGAGAAACAGTGGTTAATACAGAAAAGCATTATTCTAAATAACTTTAAAAGGAAAACTTGCACATGCATGGAAACGATAATGTCTCCTAACTCAGGTAAGCAAAAGTGGCAATAAGCACCCTGTCCCGGCCGGAATCCAGATCTGGAAACCTGGCTCTCACAGTACACAAGTGTGAACACAATCTCAACACCATGATCTAATCTTGATTAATGGCTTAAATTCCACAGATCTGACCTCCTATGCCACCCCAATCAGTTCAGAGAAAGCATAGGACCTCCCATCTCTACTACTAACCATTGCCAGTAGCATACCTAATCAGAAGGCAAATGAAGACACCAACAAACCTTAAATAGACATGGTGACTTAGGTGATTTCCAAAGCAGAGTGCAAATCCAGCAATAAATATAAGCAACCTTTCTGAATTTGAACTATACAATGGAAGAATATCATCTTTTCAAAGCTGCTACAGTGAAAAGTGATAAATATGAAAGACACTGACAGTCTCTGATTTATTATACAATTGTATAAGAAAATTCTATTATTAAATATCTACCAAAAAATCAGAAAGACGCTTTACTATTAAAGCACAGCACCAGGAATTCTTAGGGGCCCTTACAGCAATTTCGTTGGTTCATATTTATATTTAGCACTCTACTTACATTCTAACAAACATGCAGAGAACAGATGCTCTGGTACCTTAAAGAGACCCAAAACACACATGCATGCACGCACGCACGCACGCACACGCACACAGACAGACAGACAGACAGACAGACAGATAGAGAGAGAGAGAGAGAGATATGCACAGACTTAAACCCTGGAATCACAACGTCATCAAAGGTCATTACTGCCACTGGACAAATGCTGCTGCATTGACAATCTTGGTCAAAATAGCACTAGACTCAGTGAGCTAAAAGTATCATTTATGGCTTGAACACTGTCTCTCAGTGGAAACATGGTTAAAAGACATGCTCCCCCACCCTGGCCAGCTGCAAGTCTCTAATGATTTTGCATGTGCTAGGCTGTACTTTCTAACCACCAGCAAGGTAAGCAGTGGCAGGCAAAGCACAGAAGTGGACAGGACATGCCTGGGCTTGGAGCCATGACTCCTACATAACAACAGAAACAATATGACACTCAATAGATTTTTTGAAATAGAATATTTGACAAATATTCCCAGCACCTGACTAGATTCCTACCTTGAACACAAAAACAGCTACTCTCAGCTATCAAGCACTTGGTCATTAGTGTTACATAGGTACCAACAAAAACAACGTCAGAGTGTACTGCTTAAATAACAACTGTGGCACAGCAAGTGACTGAAGTATCAGGCTTAGGTGTTCCTAATTACTGATAAATAGTCTTAATTAAAGAGATACCAGTATTATAAAGTAGGCAAAGCATGTATCATTTTGTATATATTTTTTTCAAAGTTTCACATGAGAAATTTATGTTATGTGTTATGATATCTGAAATGACCATAAAAACAATTATTTAAATATAAGAACACTGTTGAATTAAGAATGGCAGTTTTCAAGTAGTTTTTTACCAGGGGATTATTTCATTTCTACTAACAGGATATTGAGAAATATTCCACATGTGTGTGCTTTCCATGACTAATAATCTTAGAAAGCACTGACTCAAGAGGCAATACACAATAAGCTATTTGTTATCTAGTAATTTTAAAACATACAAGTTATTTCAAAAAATCACTTTCTCATCAGTTTGTTTTCAAGTGAAAATAATCCAAAAGAAACACAATAGGGAATACATTAAGTATAACTTTTCATTCATCAAAATACATATGCCTACCCTAAATTGCAGCCTTAAATAATCTGAATGTCAAGGACCATCTCATGAAGTCCTGACTTTAAAAAGCATATAAAAACACACAATATGCACAAACAGATAAAAACAACAGAGCTAACCAGTATAAAGGACATCTAAATATTTGTCTAGAACGCCATTTTCAGTTAGTAGGATTTTCTGCTTAATAGAAATCGCAAAATTTTTGTAACTTGCTTCATCTCTTAAAGTCATCTATCAATTAGAGCCACACTAATAAAATCAAAAACAAAGGTGACAATTTTGGTAATAAAATAAACATGATTAAAAAAATTAATGTTTCAAAGTTCAGAAATATCAATGATGGCTCTATTTAAAAGTGGACAAGTATATAATTATGTAACTGTATCAGACTCAAAAAATAGGTAAAACAGTCCTGATTTAGAAAATTATTTTTAAAAGGTATTTCAACTACATTAATACTTGTCATTATTAACTTCCTAGTATATCAAATACGCCTTCTAGAACAGCCAGCTATTCTCAACCTGTGGGTTGAGACCCCTTTGGGGGTCAGACAGCCCTTTCACAGGGTCACCTAAGACCATCAGAAAACACAGATATTTACATTACAATTCGCAACAGTGCTTTAATTCAAAAGAGTAGCAAAATTATGAAGCAGCAAAAGAAAACAATTTTATGGTTGAGGTCACCACAGTATGTGGAACTGTATTAAAGGTCGAAGCATTAAGGAGGCTAAGAATATTGAAAAGTAAGAAAATTTCTCCAGTCCCCACAGGCATGTGTGTGAGAGCGTGTCCTGTACATGTCACAACTTGTTGAAACATGAAGATTAACTGATTCTTCATGCTAATTCCTGGAAATATTTTTTAAAGCTGCTATCTACTTCCTATAAGTGTTTCGTATTTCCTTACCTGAAGTCTGAAGAAGCTTACAATGTCCCATGAGAGACCAGGCTGGAATGAGTGCCCACAGTTAACAATGACATGCACACTGCAGCCGTGTGGCCCATGGAGTGTCACTGCATTTAGCTCTAGGCCATCCTCTGAACCCTTCCTGCACAGGGCTGTGACACCACCCTTTCTTGGCGGTACTCCTACACTGCCAGCTACGTTTTCAGATTCTTTATTCTCTTTCCCATAACCTAAGCCAGAATGCCACAAGCCAACAGCTTAATGTTTTCTTCATCTCCCCTTCACCCTTTCCCCAATCTTCTTATCTGGTCTCATGGCTCTAACTATTAACAGATTCATATGACTTCCAATTCTGTAGCTACAGACCTGCCCCGCCCAAGATCTTTCATCCAATGCCCTCAACAAGGCCACTTGATGTTTATCAGGATGGAACAAGTTGATGGTAGCAAGTGTCCACAGTTCTGGAACTTGGGAGACTAAGGGAGTGAGATGCTTCAAAAAACCAAAAGGACGAGGAGCAAAGAGATGCCTGGTTTCTGTCTGTGGTACTGCTGCTCCGCAACCTGCCCAGTAAAAACAAATAACACTACCATTTCCAGCTGTCAGCCTCGGCTCTTCACACTGAGCTACCTGTCAGTCAAGCCTCATACTAAAGCACACCCTAATATATCAACTGCTCACCTGCTCTGTATAAGAACTACATTGGAAAAGAAAAAAATGATAAACATGTTTTGTTTCTATTTTAGTGGCATCTTCAGACAGTAGCTAGAAAGAAATGGGGAGAGACGAACAATAACAACACTAATGCATACCGTACAGAGATCTTTATATTGCAGCTTCTGGAATTTTGTATCTGTGTTTCCCGCACACAGCTCCACATAGCCAAGCACAACCTGAAACACGGTGTTGTGAATGGCCTGAGTGAAGTGCATATGAAGTTGATCCATTGCCGTCTAGGAAAAGAAAACACAAAGAGTGTAACTTCATAGACTTAAATAAATTTCAAATGATTTGACAAAACACAGAAGAAAAAACTCATCAACTATAACATATACATCATTATCATCCTTACAATTAACTGTCATAGTTTATAGTATAGACTGTTTGCAAAAAACTTTCACATAACTGTGGCATTATCCTACTAAGGCTGAGTGTGAATTCTGAAACTGTACTCCTATTCTGTTTTATGACTGGTATTCTCGTTCATTCTCAACATACATAGTTGTATCTCTGTGTCCCCTGTCCTGCCTAATACTTGTTCCCTTACATTGTTCAGGAATCCTATTTAAGTCAGTACTTTTCAGCACACCTTTTGCTTTCCCTGGACAGAGCTCTCTAAAGCACTTCCCTACAAACTTCACATGTGCGTCTGTGCTGTCTGAATTAAGAATGGGCCCCATGGACTCATATCTTAGTCACTAGGGAGTGGAACTGTTCGAAAGGATTAGACTGATCAGAAGGTTGGCCTTGCTGGCATAGGTGTGGTTTTGTGTAGTCTTAGAGGGGTGTTACTGGGGGTGAGGTTTGAGGCCTGGGTGCATTCTCATTCTCTCTCCCTCCCTCTCCCCCCCCCCCCCCCCCCCCGCTTGCCTTCTCCAGATCAGGATGAAAACCTCTCAGCTACATCTCTAGCACTACGCCTGCCTGCGTGTTGTCATTCTCACCATGATAATAATGAACTAATCCTCTGGAACTGTAAGAAAGCCCTCAATTAAATGTTTTCCTTGTAAGAGTTGCCTTGGTCATGGTGTTTCTACACCGCAATAAAAACCCTAACTAAGACAGCATCCCTCACCAGAACAGAACATATATGATAGTCCATATTCTGGCACCTAGAGCAATACAGTAGGTAGGTACAAATGTATATTTAATGAACAAAAACAATATTATGGACTCTTTCCTTCCAGAATGTGGTGCGGGAGAATTGTCTGTATTCTGTCAATCATGTTTTAAATAAACACTGATTGGCCAGGCAGGAAGTATAGGCGGGAAAACCAGACAGGAAGTAGAAACGATGCAATGAGAACAGGAGAATTATGGGAAGGAGGAAGTTGACTCCTCCCAGTCCTAAGCAGACTACCAAGGAAGCAGGATGTGACCTGCCAGCTGAAAAAGGTACCAAGCCATGTAGCTGAAATAGATCAGAATAATGGATTAATATAGGCTACAAGAGTGGACAGAAGCCTGAGCTAGTGGGCCAATCAGCTTTATAACTTAAAGAGATCTCTGTGTGATTTTCTTTGGGGCTAAACAGCTGTGGGAACCAGGCAGGACAGAAAACCCCCAACAAGCAAGCCAGCCCTTCATGTTACAAAAACGTAGCACCAAAAGAACAAAAAGCTGTGTCTATCATGTTTAAATGTTAGGTGAATAAATGTATAATTCTAGACATGGACAACACAACCCTTGTGTTGTGTTTTCCATGGAAGATTGTGGATAAGTGAACATTACATGGCAAGCGCAAGCATTGGGGAAATCTGCTAGATGCAACGGACCTATCTGGCAGATAAACGTCCCCAATGAGCAACAGTTTATACAGCATTTGAGGGAATCAGGCTGGCCTGTCTAGGAACAAACAAAATCCCACATTAAGATCTACATCACAGGACTAAGACTCAAGATATAGAACACTGCATGTAATCTCTCATTGACTGAATTAGTTTGTACTTTTCTTCCCTTCCTTTGTGATTGTCTGGTTGTTTGAAAACAGGTATGGTATTTGTTATGTAGCCCCTTGGGCTTGCAATCTTCCTGTGTCAACCTCTTAACTTTTCAAAAACTCTTACATAAAATTATGAAAATATCAAACCTGGCAAAGTTTTGGGATGTTTCAGTTACATTATTTACACCCTGAGACTCTGTTAAGAATATGCTACCCCTATAAATTAAGCATTAAAATGCACTTTGTTAAGTGAAATTTTGTAAGGACAGCACACTGGTAATATTCACACTCGATCATGAAGGTTGATAGGTTCCTAATTATGAACTACATCTGCTCAGAACTTGGTATGGGAGGTCCTTCTGTATTGGCTAATGAATAAAGAAGCTTCTTTCAGCCAATGGCTTAACAGGATATAGCCAGGCTGGAAGAGAGTAGGCAGAGTCAAGGAGAAACCATGTAGCCCCACAGGAGACAGATGCTGGATGAGGGACAGAACTTTACCTGGTAAGCCACAGACATAGGGCGATACACAGGTTAATAGAAATGGGTTAACCAAAGATATAAGAGCTAGTTAGCAATACGCTTAAGTGATTGGCCAAGCAGTAATTTATATAAAATAGTTTCTAAGTGCATATTTTGGATCTGGGCAGCCGGGAATGAACAAACAGCCTCTGACAACAAGAACTAACCTGTGTTTTCCCAAGAAGTCGATAAGCTTGCTGAACTTTGGTATAATGATTAATATCAAAATTCTTGCAGATTTTGGAAAGAGCTACATCCAGCTGTTCCTATGCAATCAACAGAAAAAGTTAAGAGGTGATGAGGAAACTGTTTTTAAAGCTAAGGAAAAAAATATTAAAACTGCCTTCCCTTCATTTATAATTAATATCTATTTACCATTATACTGGATCAGTCAAAACCAAGTATAAGTAAATTAAAATTATCCACTATAATAAAGTTTTATATTTAAGTTTTATATAAATAATTAGCATTATTATCAATTTACCTGCCTTAAAACCTATGTCTAGCATTTAAGAAAAAAACAAAATAAGTTTAGTTTCAAAAGACCTTACTTTATAATATTTCTTAGCTTTATATTTCCTTATATATCTTCTAAAATTGCATAGTTATATAAACTGATGTGTGGAATTACAAAAAAAAATAACAATAATTTTGCAATCAAGAAAAAATTCTCAACCAAACACTGACTTTGAAAATATACACCCAATTAAACTTTTCCATTTTTAATGCACTTTGGGTTTCTATTTCAATGATTTAATTTTTAAATAATTTTCCACATGCACAGAAAAAAATATCTTATATTAAGAATTAATAAAGAACTCAGCAGTGGTGGTGCATGCCTTTATTCCCAGTACTCAGGAGGAAGAGGCAGGCAGATCACTGAGTTAAGAGGCCCGTCTGGTCCACAGAGCAAGCGCCAGAACAGCCAGGGATACACAGAGAAACCTTGACTCAAAATACCAAAAAACAAAAAAGCAAAAAAAAAAAAAACAAAAACATAAACAAACAAAAAAACTGAATAAATACTGAATCCTCAACAGAAAGTGCTCATTAAAAAATATTCAGAGCACTATTTACTTACAAAATTGAAGTCAGTTGCTTATGTGATAGGCAACCATACACTGTTCTAATTAGCAAACAACTGCATTTATGACAGGGACTCCTTTCGCAAAAGGTCATTTGATTGTCCAACTCTAACTTTTATGATTAACAGTACCCAAGTCAAGAATGCAAAAGGTGTGAAGGGAATCTAGTAACTTATTGCTTATTAAAATGAGCCTCTCCTTTGGAAAGACTGCTAACAAGGCAGGAAAATTCTGAATATAAACAGGAGGATGAGAAAGCTTCAGGATAAACGTGTTTCTTCTCACCTCTACATTTTCAATGATCTGAACATGATATTAGGAGGGGCTGAAGAGATGCCTGCTCTTTCAAAGGTCCTGAGTTCAATTCCCAGCAACCACGTGGTGGCTCACAACCATCTGTAAAGAGATCTGGTGCCCTCTTGAGGAAGAGACCTGGTCAGTCGTCCTCATCTGAGACGGTGAAACCCATTATGGACAAGTTTACCAGAACCACCATATATGGGCTGTCCACACATGCTTCAGCATTGTCAGTGCATAAATTTCAATTTCAAGTTTTTGTCAGTTAATAATAATAATGAAATCAACTTACTGATCCAAAAAGAAAAGTAATTTACAAAATTCAATTATTTATAAAGTGTTTCTATTATACTACAACACGACAACACATTTATCTTGAGTTTGAAGAGTCACTATTTCTAGAAATAGTGACATTTTCAGATTCTGCTTTAAGCCACCCTAATTCTAGGAACATTATCTAGTTTACATGTAGATTAATCTGACTATACACAGGCATTTCAAATGAAACACAAGAGATCTAAACACAGTGATCTAGGAGCAATAAAAATAAAACAAACATAGAAAATATGTTGGGCCTGCCTAGACAAACATCCACAAAGGGAAAATGCTGGTTAGCCTATTTTAAAGCTCCTTACCTCAATTTGTTCCAAAGTATCCTGCAGCTTTGAATTCAGCTCACTATCAAACAGAAGAGAGTTAGAGGTGTCAATCTTTAAGAGTAAATGCTAAGTGACCATGGGTGATGAACAGACAGCCCGCCATGTCCTTAGCATGTGCAGTGATATGGCTGCTGATGGCAACAACACAGTTGGACAAGAAGAGAAGTCATAGAAGAGCCTACAGAGAACTAAGAATCAAAAGGTCATTACATTTTTAAAATTAAGAGGAATAATTAAAATAAAATGTAAAATTTCACAAGTAAAGTTAATTTCTACAACATGGGATTAAAGAAATAGAAATTAAATGTTTTAAAAATACAATGGAATGCATATTGTTGGAGATTTTATCTGTTACGATGCTGTGCTCACCAAAGTGATATCCTCTAACAACCGACTCCAAACAAAAGTCAAGCAAGCATTCTTTTTTATTTGGAGTAACTAGTAAGAGGCTTCTAAGTCTCTGTGGCAACTTAAGAGCTAAGAGCAGCTGAGAAAATCCCATAGAATGAGGTTAGAAATGCCTTACTGTCAAGTCACAGCAAGGAGACTGCGACACTGTCAGGACACAGAATTAAGGAACATATGGCAAATGGCTCCAACAGACACTTGGCAAAAGGGGATATTCAAATGTAAATAAACAAAATTCTTAAAAAGGGGGAGGGGCACTTGAGTCCATTCGTCATTCTGGAAAAGTATGAAAAACAGCAAAGCAAACAAGCAGAATGGCCAAAAGATATTTTAAATCAAGACTGACTCTTCAAACTCTGGCTGGATGTAAAACCAATGTTCGAGGGAGGGGACAATCCAATGACCTCTCTGAAAAGCTTCAAATGTGACCATGGTTCACATTCAGGCTACCTCACAGCAGTTCCAGGGCTGCGCACACATCTAGTCAAAGTGTGCACACAATTCTCAGAACCTATTTGTAACAGGCAAAAGATTAAAGTTGATACTATTTAAATTATATATTACCAAAAAAGGTCTCTGACATCCAATAAAATAAATTCAATCTCAAAGAACACTGACAAACTTTTTGAAGTAATAAGAATGGGTAAAAGATTTAGCTCAACACAGTGAAATCTTAGGTTCTTTTCAATGTTATCTGCTAATGATAAGCTTGACTCTCAGATTCCTAGTAACCAGGAAGCAGCGGACCCCGGCCCGCGCGGAGGACCCCGGGCCCGCCCGGACGGAAGCAGTGGATGGGGGATAGTCCAGGCATGAAATAGTGAAGCCCACACTGAGAGCAGTTCGCCCACTACAATTAAATCAAGTAGGCTTTTTGGGGCCTGGCCTGTAGAGAGGGAGGCCTTTTATTGGCGAGGTCCAGGGGCGAACGGGGAGCCAGGTCCTGTCCCTGAAGACCCTCCTGAGTGGGGTGAGTGTTCTGGGCCCTCGCCAGGACACAGGAAACGGAGGGGAGCATTCTCAGACCCCCTTCACCCCCCTGGTAAGCCTGCAAAGGCTGATACCCTCTGCGGGGGCTGCTCCTCCTCTGCTGCGAACTCTCTATTTCTGGCACATCCCAGCTTGTGCCCAGGGCCCTCTTCCACTCCTGTTTGGGCACTGGGCCAGGAGCTCTGGGCAGAGGACAGCAGGAGTTTCTCTGTTTTGGTGGCTGGCCTACAGAGAAGTAGGCCTTTTGTGGACAAGGTCCTGGGCAAACGGGGAGCCTGGTCCTGAGATCCTTCTGAGTGGTGAGAGAGATCTTGGCCCACGGCGGGAGCCAGGAAACAGAGCGAGGGCACTTTGTAAGCGGAGCCCTTGGCCAGCAGGGAAACCTGTTCTTGACTTAAAGGACCCATTAGATAGCATTGTTAGGAGGAGATGGGCAGGCGCCAAGGCAAGAATTCACCCAACAATATGAAAAACAACATGAAAAGACCAGAACCCAATGATCTTACAACAGAAGGACTTGAACACCCTAACACAGAAGAAGTGGAAAAAATTGACTTTATGAAAACAATAGAATCCCTTAAACAACATGTAAAAAACACCCTTATAGAAATGGATGAGAAGTATAACAAAAAGTTTGATGAAATGAGTAAATACGTAAATGATGCCCTGGGAAACCAAGAAAAAACGATCAAACAGGTAATGGAAACAGTTCAAGAATTGAAAACGGAAATTGAAGCAAGGAAGAAAACACAAAATGAGGACCAGTTGGATATGGAAAATCTAGGTCAACGAGCAGAGGCTACAGAAACAAGCATAATCAACAGACTAAAAGAGATAGAAGAAAGAATCTCAGATTCTGAAGACAACATAGAGAAAATAAATGCATTGATCAAAGAAAACAGCAAAACCAACAAAGTTTCGTCGCAAAACATTCAGGAAATATGGGACACAATAAAAAGACAAAACCTAAGAATAATAGGGATACAAGAAGAAGAAGAGTCACAACTCAAAGGTCCAGAAAATATTTTTAACAAAATTATAGAAGAAAACTTTCCCAACATAAAGAAAGATATTCCTTTGAATATTGAAGAAGCATACAGAACACCAAACAGACTGGATCAAAGAAAAACATCCCCTCGCCATATTATAATCAAAACACAAAATATACAGATTAAAGAAAGAATATTAAGAGCTGCAAAGGAAAAAGGCCAAGTTACTTATAAAGGTAAACCGATCAGACTTACACCTGACTTCTCTATGGAAACCATGAAAGCCAGAAGGTCCTGGATAGAGGTACTGCAGAAACTAAGAGACCATGGATGCAAACCCAAACTACTATACCCAGCCAAGCTATCGTTCACTATCAATGGAGAAAACAAGACATTCCAGGAAAAGAACAAATTTAAACAATACGTAGCCACAAATCCAGCCCTACAGAAAGTAATAGAAGGAAAATCACAACACAAGGAATCCAACATAGCCAACACTGCCTACAATAACTCAGGCATCTAGCGACCCTTCAACAGCACAACTCAAAGAAGAGAGACATACAAACTCTACTACAAAAAACAATAGGAATAACCAGAGTAATCAACCACTGGTCATTAATATCACTTAATATTAATGGTCTCAATTCACCTATAAAAAGAAACAGACTAAAAGATTGGATACGAAAGCAGGATCCAACATTCTGCTGTTTGCAAGAAACACATCTCAACCACAAAGACAGGCATCTACTCAGAGTAAAGGGATGGGAAAAGGTTTTTCAAGCAAATGGTCCCAAGAAAAAAGCAGGTGTGGCCATACTAATTTCTAACAAAACGGACTTCAAACTAAAATCAATCAGAAGAGATCGAGATGGACACTTTATACTCATAACAGGAACAATTCATCAGGATGAAGTCTCAATCCTGAATATCTACGCCCCTAATATAAAAGCACCCACTTATGTAAAAGAAATATTACTAAAACTCAAGGCAGACATCAAACCACACACACTAGTAGTAGGAGACTTCAACACACCTCTCTCACCAGTCAATCAGACAGAAACCTAATAGAGACTTAAGAGAATTGTTGGAGGTAATGAAGCAAAAGGACTTAACCGACATCTATAGAACACTCCACCCAAATAGGAAAGAATATACCTTCTTCTCTGCAGCTCATGGAACCTTCTCGAAAATTGACCACATACTCGGTAACAAAGGAAACCTCCACAGATACAAAAAAAATATCAGTGTCCTCCTGTGTCTTATCAGATCACCACGGATTAAAGTTAGAAGGCAACAACAATGCTACCCCAAAAAAGCCAACAAACTCATGGAAACTGAACAGTCAACTACTGAACCACACCTGGGTCAAGGAAGAAATTAAGAAACAAATTAAAGTCTTCCTTGAATTTAATGAAAATAAAGAGACAACATACTCAAACCTATGGGACACGATGAAAGCAGTGCTCAGAGGAAAGTTCACAGCACTAAGTGCCCACTTAAAGAAAACGGAGAAAGCATACATTGGGGACTTAACAGCACACCTGAAAACTCTAGAAAAAAAAGAAGCAGAAGCACCCAGGAGGAGTAGAAGACTGGAAATAATCAAACTGAGGGCTTAAATCAACAAAATAGAAACACAGAAAACAGTCCAAAAAATCAATGAAACAAAAAGTTGGTTCTTAGAGAAAATCAACAAGATCGACAAACCGCCATCCAAACTAATTAAACGACAGAGAGAGAACACGCAAATAAATAAGATCAGAAATGAAAAGGGGGACATAACCACAGACACAGAGGAAATTCAGAGAATCATTAGATCTTACTACAAAAGCCTGTATGCCACAAAACTGGAAAATGCAAAAGAAATGGACATTTTTTTAGATAAGTACCATATACCAAAGCTAAACCAAGAACAGGTGAACGATCCAAATAGACCGGTTAGTCAGGAAGAATTAGAAACGGTTATCAAAAATCTCCCTTCCAAAAAAACCCAGGACCAGATGGTTTCAATGTAGAATTCTACCAGACCTTCCAAGAAGAGCTAATACCTATACTTCTTAATGTATTTCACAATATAGAAACAGAAGAGTCATTGCCAAATTCCTTTTATGAAGCTACAGTTACCCTGATACCAAAACCACACAAAGACCCAACCAAGAAAGAGAATTACAGGCCTATCTCACTCATGAACATTGATGCAAAAACCCTCAATAAAATACTGGCAAACCGAATCCAAGAAGACATCAGAAAAATTATCCATTATGATCAAGTAGGCTTCATCCCAGAGATGCAGGGCTGGTTCAACATACGCAAATCTATCAATGTAATCCACCATATAAATAAGATGAAAGAAGAAAACCATATGATCATTTCATTAGATGCTGAAAAAGCATTCGACAAAATTCAACACCCCTTTATGATGAAGGTCTTGGAGAGATTAGGGATAAAAGGATCATACCTAAATATAATAAAAGCTATTTACAGCAAGCCGACAGCCAACATTAAATTAAATGGAGAAAAACTCAAAGCCATCCCACTAAAATCAGTAACACGACAAGGATGTCCACTCTCTCCATACCTCTTCAATATAGTGCTTGAAGTTCTAGCAATAGCGATAAGACAACATAAGGGGATCAAGGGGATTCATATTGGAAAGGAAGAAGTTAAGCTTTCGTTATTTGCAGATGATATGATAGTATACATAAGCGACCCCAAAAACTCTACCAAAGAACTCCTAGAGCTGATAAACACCTTTAGTAATGTGGCAGGATACAAGATCAACTCCAAAAAATCACTTGCCTTCCTATACACAAAGGATAAGGAAGCAGAGAGGGAAATCAGAGAAGCATCACCTTTCACGATAGGCACAAATAGCATAAAATATCTTGGGGTAACTCTAACCAAGGAAGTGAAGGATCTATTTGACAAGAACTTTAAGTCTTTGAAGAAAGAAATTGATGAGGACACCAGAAAATGGAAGGATCTCCCTTGCTCTTGGATTGGGAGGATCAACATAGTAAAAATGGCAATTCTACCAAAAGCAATCTATAGATTCAATGCAATCCCCATGAAAATCCCATCAAAATTCTTCACAGATCTGGAAAAGACAATAATCAACTTTATATGGAAAAACAAAAAACCCAGGATAGCCAAAACAATCTTATACAATAAAGGACTGTCTGGAGGCATTACCATCCCTGACTTCAAACTCTATTACAGAGCTACAGTATTGAAAACAGCTTGGTATTGGCATAGAAACAGAGAAGTAAACCAATACAATCGAATATAAGACCCTAGCTTTAATCCACAAACCTATGAACACCTGATTTTTGATAAAGGAGCTAAAAGTATACAATGGAAAAAAGAGAGCATCTTTAACAAATGGTGCTGGCAAAACTAGATGTCAGCCTGTAGAAGAATGAAAATAGATCCATATCTATCACCATGCTCAAAACTCAAGTCCAAATGGATTAAAGACCTCAATATCAGTCCGAACACACTGAACCTAATAGAAGAGAAAGTGGGAAGTACTCTACAACACATGGGCACAGGAGAACACTTCCTACGTATAACCCCAACAGCACAGACATTAAAGGCATCATTGAATAAATGGGACCTCCTGAGACTGAGAAGCTTCTGTAAAGCAAAGGACACTGTCACTAAGACAAAAAGGCAACCCACTGACTGGGAGAAGATTTTCACCAACCCCGCAACAGACAAAGGTCTGATCTCCAAAATATATAGAGAACTCAAGAAAGTAGACCCTAAAGGGCTAATCTACCCAATTAAAAAATGGGGCACTGAGCTGAACAGAGAATTCTCAACAGAAGAAGTTCGAATGGCCAAAAGACATTTAAGGTCATGCTCAACTTCCCTAGCGATCAGGGAAATGCAAATCAAGACAACTTTAAGATACCATCTTACACCTGTCAGAATGGCTAAAATAAAAAACACCAATGATAGCCTTTGCTGGAGAGGTTGTGGAGAAAGGGGTACACTCATCCATTGCTGGTGGGAATGCAAACTTGTGCAACCACTTTGGAAATTAGTGTGGTGGTTTCTCAGGAATTTCGGGATCCACCTACCCCTGGACCCAGCAATACCACTCTTGGGAATATACCCAAGAAATGCCCTATCATACAACAAAAGTATATGCTCAACTATGTTCATAGCAGCATTGTTTGTAATAGCCAGAACCTGGAAACAACCTAGACGCCCTTCAATGGAAGAATTGATGAAGAAAGTATGGAATATATACATATTAGAGTACTACTCAGCAGTAAAAAACAATGACTTCCTAAATTTTGCAGGCAAATGGACGGAAATAGAAAACACTATCCTGGGTGAGGTGAGCCAGACCCAAAAAGAGGAACATGGGATGTACTCACTCATATTTGGTTTCTAGCCATGAATAGGGGACGTTGAGCCTATTATGCGTGATCCTAGAGAAGCTAATTAAGAAGGTGAACCCAAAGAAAAACATTTAGGCGATGAAAGGAGACAGAGACAAAGACCCACATTGGAGCACTGGACTGAAATCTCAAGGTCCAAATCAAGAGCAGGAGACAGAGCACAAGCAAGGAACTCAGGACCGCGAGGGGTGCACCCACACACTGAGACAATGGGGATGTTCTATCAGGGACTCACCAAGGCCATCTGGCCTAGGTCTGAAAAAGCATGGGATAAAACCGGACTTGCTGAACATAATGGTCAATGAGGACTACTGAGAACTCAAGAACAATGGCAATGGGTTTTTGATCCTACTGCACGTACTGGCTTGGTGGGAACCTAGGCAGTTTGAATGCTCACCTTACTAGACCTGGATGGAGGTGGGTGGTCCTTGGACTTCCCACAGGGCAGGGAACCCGGATTTCTCTTAGGGCTGATGACGGAGGGGGACTTGATGGGGGAGGGGGAGGGAAATGGGAGGTGGTGGCAGGGAGAAGGCAGAAATCTTTAATAAATAAATAAATAAGAAAGTAAAAAAAAAAAAAAATTCCTAGTAACCCATGGAAATAGGGAGGATCACAACGCACAGTTACCATCCATAACATCAAAAAACACTTTAGTAGCTTAAGGGAAGAAAGTTTATTTCTGATGTTATTAGTTTTCACAAGAAATTTTCATAATTTTTTTTTTTCTTTTCTTTCCTTTTTTTTTTTTTTTGTCATTAGCAAAGCACCCTTGACAATCCTAAGCTCATACTATACACCTCCATGGGTTCCTTCTCTAGTTCCTCACAGAGTCTCTCAAAGCAAGCTAAGGAGCTAACACCACAGGGAGCCAGGTATACAGGTACAAAGCAATTCACAAGAAAGGAAACCCAGCATCATGAAGTCTTTGATGGTCTAAAGAAAAAAGGTTCAAACCCACAGAGAAAAATTTACTTTTTAAAAAACATATAATGCTTATCATATGTAGATTTTCATCTGAAGTCAGTTGTCTGGCAGTTATATTTTCTGGTAAAAACCAGTAAGGAAACTAGATCTTTAGACCCCCAGTGTGTCAGGGCTGACGACTTAGAAGTATTCAGATCTTTAGCCAGAAATTACGGATGATACACAGCAGAGTCCACAAAGATTGCTTAAAGAAATACTTACAGGAAAATGTAGATTTTTCGAAAAGAAAAAACGACACACACACTCACGAGCCAAGTTCTCCCAAGCCCATGGGCCCTCCTGCCCCACTCCCTGCACTTTCACATTACTGTTGCCTGCCTGGTTCTTAAGCACAACGAGGTTTGCAGAACCTAATGCAGAAGTAAAATCACATTATTGCCCCATGTTCAATAAACACTCTGGTAACTTCCTGAAAAATAAGGACAAAGCAAAAGTCAGCATGGAGTGTGAGATCCTTGACTTCTCATTCACCTTTCAATGCTTTGTCCTTTATCCTCATGGACTGCATGCACTTCCCTAACCAAACCCCAGACTTTCCCAACCTCCATTTCTGCTTCCAGGGTTCACAACTAGAATACCTCTTCTGCAAACACCGACCTAGTTGTCAGACCTAAAGGTGGTCTTTTCTCGAAGAGTCTCTTCTGCTCACTTCCTGTCCCCAAGGGTACTAAAGAATGGGATCTGTGACTGTGTCGTCAAAGGGCAAGCCTCCAGGAGACAGTCATTCCTCAGTTTTCCCCAGGACTAAACTCACTACCTGACTTGGACATCCAGAAACAAAAATCTGCGGGTCAAATCTGCCATGCAAAGAAAACTCATTAATTATTCCCCATTTTCTACTTTAATAACTAAAATCATAAAGACAGAAGGAGAACAACAGCCACAGTAAACTCTGGGTCTGCAGGTGCTTCAGTAATAGAGAAATACACAGGGTTAAACCCAGACACTCGCCTCTAACCAAGGAGTTTGGAACATCCACCTGAGCCAGAGCTAGAGACAGAGAGGAAGGATGACAGCATAATGGCATTGCAGAACTAGTAATCACTTTCTTTTAGGGAATAGTTTCATTCGGAAGAAAAAAGAAGCATTTCTAAATTCACTTACATTCAGTCACTAGAAAAAAAATGATTGTTTATTTATAAAAATGTGAATCTAGCTGTTGTTTTATTGCAGTTATTTTTTATAGCTGCAACATTCTCCTGTGAGCATGGTAATGTGAATAGCATGTAGAAGACTATAAATATAAAATCTAGAAATCAATTTCATTTTAATAAAGAGGCTCTCAAAATCTCCAAATGCAGTTTGACCACAACTGACTGTTAATTAAATATAAACAGAGAAATTAGTGATAAAGGACTGGGAATTAGCTGTGCAGCTTTTAAAGAAGTCTCGGGTATCACTTAGAAATGTTGAGTTCAAGCCATTTTAGTCACTTAAAGTATATTAAAAAGATTTACCCATAAAAATTTTGAAAAATAAAAGCTACATTGTGGTGAAAAAAAAATCACTGGTTCTAAGATGGAAGGCTAAGAGCTTTTAAAAGCTATCTTCAAGCCCAACAGAATGAAGGAATGCTTCTAGTGAGTCCAGGCATCACTGGAGAAAACCCATAAATAACTAATTAAGTGCTTTTATGTAACCGCTCTAGACACACACACACACACACACACACACACACAAATTACTCTTAGAAGACTGCAAATAAATCAAACCTATGTACAAATCTGATGATACAAAACAGATAATTAGCACTGTGCTGAATCTTGCCTGATCTAGTAGTACAACTAGATGTTTCAAGTCAATTCCCTTAAGATCTCTGGGCATCAGTTTGTAGATAAGGTAGGCTAACTCCAAAAGATTTCTTCCAGCTCTAAGATTTCCTGAGTCTAACACATGTCAACCACCTGTTTCTCAATTATCACATCTTTCTATGTGGTTTGGGCAAATGCTAAAACTTTTAGAATGAATATGAGTAAATCAAATTCCAAATTTATAGTTTATATCCATGATCCATAAAAATACTAGTCTGCTTAGCTTACAGCCACCCTAGAGGGTTCCAATCTGCTCATGGGAAAGAGAATTCCAAATGCTATAAAACTAAGCCAAGAACCCTGAGACGCCATGGAGTGTCTCTACAACCCTCCACAGCAGGTAGGATGAGAGCAGAACTAGTAAGATGACTTTGGTTATAGGGATCTCTGTCTTCAATTTGTTCAGAAGTCCCCTGCCTAACTTAACACAATCAATCAGCACAAAGCTTGGAGTCCATGCCTAAGGATGCTAAATATGCAAACATCTCCAAACTTTATGAGTTCTTAATCATAGCAAATTTGGAAAAATAAAGAGGAAAAAACGCAGCACAGATGTGTCCATAGCTAAAAACTGTGGACACTGACTGTATAACTTAAGTACACAAATCTTTTGAGATCATTGTCTGAGAAGAATAAAGAATTCTTTAAACATTGTGCTATGATTAAAATACAGGACTCAACAAACTAGTTCTGATAACTCACAAACTTCCCAGCACATAAGACAGAGCTCTCTGAGTCTATCAAGAAGTTTTTCTCCAATGAAATAAAAAGTAATAAAGTAGTTATGACTTTCGGGATAACTTTCCTTGAAACTAATTTAGATAAATTTCAAGTGAAACAGAAATTAAATGCTTCATTCAGATACACTTTAACATAAACACACTCTGAATCTTATTCCCAGTAAATTTCAACTATATGACTCCATGTCAATCAACTTGAGAATTTCAAATAACACTGCAAATGTTCCCTGTCAGTCATAAAGTGAACAAAACTGATATTATGGTTTATTTTATTAAGGATGCTGGAACATAGCAAATCTCAACAAAGACACAGAAGAGGTGCCTGAGCCTTTCTCCTGTAGCCAAAAGGGAGCCGAGTGTCACTGGGAATAGTGCATGTTAAACCGCAGTATCTTAGGTGAGGTCTCCCACACAGGGCCGCTCTATGAATTCTAGTTTTCCTGCTTTCATCCCGAAGTTACTGAGTACCTCCTCTCAGACCAGCAGACCTCTTAGCTCAACCTCAACCTTCCCATTTTATTTCAAATGAAAGAGTCATGTGACTAGAACCCTCAACCAATTAAGACCAAGTTAAGACCTGGCCAAGTAGATACATGGTTCATACAAACTTGATTGAAATTTAAATAAAACCCATCATAATGCAGAAATGTTTTAAATAACGAAGTAGTTCTCTTAAAGACATTTCTACTGGGGGAGGGGCAGGTGTGTGGCACACACCTTCAATCCCAGCACTAAGGAAGCAGAAGCACAAGTCTGAGGCCAACCTACATACACGACAGGTTCCAGGTCAACCATCTCCAAATATACATATAAATTATAGGGGAACATTAGTATTCTCTAATATTCAACAAGAATGAAAAACTTAAATGTACTTAAAATTCAAGTATGGAGATTCAATTGTAAATTAAATACAATTCCTAAAATTAACAAAGTGTCAAATGGTTTTTTACTGAATCTCAGGTCTTAAAACTGGGGATTCATGGGATCATCACAGGACTCAAAGCCTTAGTAACACAGAGAAAGTTCTGCATTTTAGGGATCTGCTGCACAAAAGACTGAACATCACTGATAACTGAAGACAGTCTATTTCAATATTGTTATAGGAATAAAACTCAAATGTTTTTAATCACAGAAAATCAAATATTTGAGGTCATAACAAGTTAGTTGACTTGATTTAGTCATTCCATGCTATACAGGAGAATCATAATATCACTTTGTACTCAATAAATATATAACTGTTAATATACGAAACTATAAATGAACCTCAAAACTAAGCAACCTTTTCTTAAAAAGAAACATGTTTCCCAAGCAGGACAAGGAGTCGCATAAGAAAGTGAAGTGAAAAGGAGGTCTGGCAGAGCTGGGCAGGGCACAGCAAACTGGGCTACTACAGGGCAGAGGGCCCGCCTCACCAGCACGGCCCCACAGAACTGCACATTTAGATAAACCACAGACGGCAAAACGCAACCGCGTTCATCAGTGTTCTAGGGGAACCTAGAAGGAGCTATGCACCTCTACCCATTCAGAGAAAAAGACGACCTTCCCACACATCACCGGCACTCAAGTCTACAATGTGTGCTTTCTAAACACCGGATCATCTAAGACAAAGCAAGGTAACTTAGATTGTTACTCAGATCACATCCAGTTTCACATCTGGTAACATCTCTTCCATGTATCACAATAACCATTAATACATAAAAGTTCTTGGAAGACACTTTCTGCTAACTTTAAAAAGCCCAAATCTGAATTACTTTCAGACATTTTACAGCCTAATCTTGTTATATAAGACATTTACTTTAGCATAACTAAAAAAAAAATTTAATTAAAGTAAAGAATAGTTTCAACAGCTAACCAGCTTCCTCAATTTCCTGTTTCCAAACTCTATACTCACTCTTCCCTCCTGTAATAGACAGTGACCTTTGCAAAGTCAATTTTCACAAAGTCTTGGCATTTTATGTTCTATTTTACTTTCCAATTCTTACTCTTTTCCATCAACTTTCAAATATTCAAGTTTCTTTCTTAATCCCATGTGTTTTCACAAAATTCCCTCATTCTACACCTACACTTCAGCCAGCCCTCCCTAAATGTGACCTCAAAATGGTTGGCCATAACTTCTTTGTTGATAAATACAACAGATATTCTCAGTCCTTGTTTTGCCTGGCATTTCTAAAACTAAGATTTCACTCATGGTGCAGTAATTTTTCATCCATAACTCTTTTATTTTGGCCTAACTACCTCCCACCCCCTTCTCACTTCAGGTCTTCATAGGAGACCCCCAAAGGAAACTCTTAGAGGAACATGAGGTCTCAGTGCTTTTAGTGCACAGGCAACTGTCTTCTTTTGTGCACCCAGTTCTAGTTCTATCTGTTCTATGCAAGAGCACACAAAAGGTTTGTACTCTCTAACCACACTGTAGATGGTTCCCCACAGTCCTGTTACAGTCAAAGAAAAAAACATGGTATAACTCAGTAACCACACAACTGCCTTGATAATTCACTTCCAAAGTCAAGTTATTCCCATTATAACAAACACATCAGAAAAGTGCTCTAGGCTCTATTTGCAACTTAGAACAGTCAGAAGTTTTCAAGTATCTGTGCAAGGCCCTAGGTCCGTCCCTGAGTATAGTAAAGTATTTTTGCAGGGTCCTAGGTCCGTCCCTGAGTATAGTAAAGTATCTTTGCTGGGCTCTAGGTCCCTCCCTGAGTATAGTCAACACACTGGAGAAATTCTATATTCACTTAATCAAGTGAAGTATAAGCACTGTTTTCAAACTTTTTAATAGTGACAGTTGACAGCCAGTTCAATACTGTATTTTTTAAAATATCCACTTCAAGCAAAAGAAATAACACAGTAAAAGTACAGTTATTAAGTACCACAAAGATGATTATTATATAAACTGAAATAATATTTAAAATTTCCAAAAGACCAATTATTTGAACCATCTGAACCTTTAAAACAAACTGCAATAATCCTCTCAATATTTCTATGATGGGCAAAACTTAGTCCCAATGCTGCAACCCTTTAGTACACAGTCCCTCGTGGTGTGTGAGCCCACCATACAATTCCTCCACCGCCTCTTCCTACCTGTAATGTTGCAGCTGTAATAAACTACAGTGCAAGGATCTGATATACAGCATCTGATAAACACTGTGAAATGTCATGACCACCAAGTTGAGCACCCCTGGCTTAGAGGAATAGTCCTTAAGGACACAAGAAGGATGGGTATGGATTTACTGTCACCCTGTTAGTGGACAAAACTGACATCACAGGAAAGATAGGAAACAGTTTCAAGAGGTGACAAGGGGCAGGACGAGAGCATCTTCTCTGCTCTACATACCATTAACAGCTGCGCACTATTTTACTGTAGCGCCCAACGAACACCAATGTTAAACCAAGGACTCCATATTGAGCCTCAATGCTTACTAAAAGCACATGTTGAACAAGCCCTAAACAAAAATGACTGGCAAAAGAATCAGGTTAAAATTTGTATACTGCCATACCTTATACAGCTGTAGTGTTTAAAAGTGCTGGCGGCCTTCTGACATTCCAGGCACAGCTGAATAGCTCCTGGATAGTCCTCCTCCTTAAGACAGAATAGAAGCCATTAGACTACAAACATGTCCTTCAAAGACCTCATAAAAACGTTGTTGCTGATAAGCTAACAATATGCCTCTTAAACAAGTATCAGAATGCTAATGACTAATAAGACAAAACAAAAACCACTAACCTCAGGCCTAAAGTATATGTAGAAAAAAACTGCAACAACTCTGCACCTTCAAATCCTTGGTAACTTCAAAAACTTGGTGACTTCCCCAAGACCATGGCTTACCAAGTGAGAGAGTTTTCCCTAGATGTTATGGTTTCTTCTCAGAATGTTTCTAAAATGTGCCAAACAGCCCACATTCTATTTACAAGTAAGGTTCAACTGTTTTACCACCAAGCAATCAATAAATATTCCTGAATAAATATTGGTAACTGTAAAGCTTAAAACAGAACTGTCTCCCAAAAACCCACGTAATAATCTTGGTGGCTAGCCTGTAATGCAGTCTTCAAAAACTAGGACCAATTGATAGGAAGCTGAGGATGTGCCTGAGGCGTATACTGAACCCCCATCCCCTGCTTCTCCCCTCACCACCCGTCCCCTTGCTGAGTGACATTTATCTGCTAGGTCCTCTGCCATGATGAACTGCCTCACCGCAGCCTTAAAAACAATAGATCCAAGTAACCATGAACTGAGACCTCTGAAACCCTAGGGGACCCCCCTTCTGTTAGTTTACATCCTAAGGTATTCCTCTGAAACCCTAGGGGACCCTCCTTCTGTTAGTTTACATCCTAAGGTATTCCTCTGAAACCCTGGGGATCCCCTCTGTTAGTTTACATCCTAAGGTATTCCTTTGAAACCCTGGGGACCCCCTCTGTTAGTTTACATCCTAAGGTATTCCTCTGAAACCCGGGGGATCCCCTATGTTAGTTTACATCCTAAGGTATTCCTCTGAAACCCTGGGGACCCCCTCTGTTAGCTTACATCATCAGGTATTTTGTCATAATAACTAACAGATCAACTCAAGAGCATGTTGTTACCCAAATAGGAATTTATTTTCTTTTTTTACTGTTTTTGAAAATATTTATTTCAAAGTAAGACTTGAAGGTATCTGAATGGGTGAATTAATTTCTTAATTGGGACCAAAATTTCATTTATTTTGTTTAGCAGTATGATGAAATAGAGATTAGTTCTATTGTGGGTAAGGAGATAGGGTTTTTTTGTTGTGATTGGCTGTGATAACAATGATGTAATAACAATGACATAATGTTAGTCTGAATATTCATTTACTGATGGCAATTGGCTGTAATAATAATGATGTAATAACGATGATGTAATGTTAGCCTGAATGTTCATCTAATGATGGTGATTGTCTGTAATAATGATGAAGATAGAATTTCACAGGCAAGATGTATACTGACACAATGAAGAGTATGGGGTTAAGAATATCTAATCAAGCCAGGCGGTGGTGGCGCACACCTTTAATCCTAGCACTTGGGAGGCAGAGGCAGGCGGATCTCTGTGAGTTCGAGACCAGCCTGGTCTACAAGAGCTAGTTCCAGGACAGGCTCCAAAACCACAGAGAAACCCTGTCTCGAAAAACCAAAAAAAAAAAAAAAATCTAATCATGGCACTACCTTGACTTTAGATTTATTCACTATAGAACTCTTTTTTCTACATATAGCAACAACAACAACAACAAAAAAAAACCCAAATAGGAATTTAATATCAAATGAGTATTTTCCATAGATGTCTTAGACCTTAGTTTAGTAGTTACAGTTTAGAAATACACTGATTACACAGAAAACCACAAAAATATTTCCTTATGCATATATATAAACCTAAAAGGGATAATTTGTTGGAGAATATTATTTTAAGGTGTGCTACTTTTGTTTATGCTGTGGAACATTTGTTTAATGATGTGTTGCTTTTGTTTATGTTGTATTTGTTTAACTCTGTGAAGCTGTGATTCTTTGCCTGTATAAAACACCTAATAGGCCTACAAAGAGCTGAATGGTCAACAGCAAGTCAGAAGCAAGGACAGGCAGGGCTAGCAGGCAGAGAGAATAAATAGAAGGAGAAATGAAGACAAGAAGGAGCAAAAAGAGAACAGGGGGAAGAGGACAAGGGGCCAGACACCCAGGCACCCAGACACCCAGGCACCCAGACACCCAGACACCCAGGCACCCAGACACCCAGACACCCAGGCACCCAGACACCGAGACATCCAGGCACCCAGGCACCCAGGCACCCAGACACCGAGACACCGAGACATCCAGGCACCCAGGCACCCAGACATCGAGACACCGAGACATCCAGGCACCCAGGCACCCAGACACCCAGGCACCCAGACACCGAGACATCCAGGCACCCAGGCACCCAGACATCGAGACACCGAGACATCCAGGCACCCAGGCACCCAGACATCGAGACACCGAGACATCCAGGCACCCAGGCACCCAGCCAGCCATAGAGTAAGAGTGAAAGTAAGATACACAGAAGTAAGAAAAGGGAAAAGTCCAGAGGCAAAAAGTAGTCGGGATAATTTAAGTTAAGGAAAGCTGGCAAGAAACAAGGCAAGCTAAGATTGGGCATTCATAACTAAGAATGAACCTCCATTTGTGATTTATTTGGTGGGTGCCCCCAAAAGCCAAGAGTAAAACATACCACAATAATAATGCAAACACCATGGATGCTAAAATAATGACAATGTACCTGCCCCGCAAAGATCAAGGATAAGTTTCCAATAATATTTAATACGTCATTATGCTTTAGTAAGCTTTACTGTGACCAAGAATATCAAAGAGAAACATATGGCTACCTTAGGAACTAATTACTATATAAGATACCATATATAAGGAAAATATTACCCATTTCAAAAGTCAGTTCTATGTGTTAATCGTGAAATTTAATTTGACTATTTAGATGAAGTTAAAAGCCTAAAGTCAGCACTCAAACACTCAAAGACTGTTACAAAGTAAATGTTTTCCAAATTTCCTTTCCAAATTTGTCAACAAAGGAAGCTTAAGTATTTTTTCTGTTAAATATTCTCCTTTGGCAGATACAATCAAAGGAAAACACAGATTGTTTTGTCCTTTATGATTTTTTTTTTAATATTATTGTAGCATTGAGAAATTTACAAATTTTGTTAGCTTACCTCTAGCATTTCACTTAAACGTACATCGGTCCTTTGCTGAAAAGGAAAAGTAAAAGGTCAAATCTGTTTCAACTACGGAACTACTATTTTTTTAAGATTTATTTTATTATTTAAATTATGTGTGTGTAGGAATGGGGCAGGATGAGCACGTGAGTGCAGGTGCCTGAAGAAGCCAGAGGCGCTAGACCCCATATGACCTGAAGTCCCAGGCCCATGAGAGCCGCCTCAAGTGGGTGCTGGGAACTGAACTCGGGTCTTCTAGAAAAGCAGTTTAGGCTCTTAACTGGTGAACCATCTCTCCTGTCTGCAAGTTTTAATTTTTAAAAAACAACTCATACATACCAATGTTTTTATAGTTCTCAATGACTTCAGAAGTCCAATCAACAACTGACGCTTCCTTTGATTGGCAAGAAGGCCTAAGCTGGCCTGAGTAAAACCTTCCTTTGCAATATTCAGTTGTCTGCGGATGGGAACAACAGTGTGAGAGCTTCCTACACCACAGGAGTCCCGCCCACACACAGCAGTTAGGTGTGCAATGAGAGCTTCCTACACCACAGGAGTCCTGCACACACACAGCAGTTAGTTAGGTGTGCAATGAGCTGAGGCCTAGGTCACTACTGAAATGATGTGTAGCACTCATACATGGTAGGTGAACTGGTGCCAACCCATCAAACGCTCAAAACAGCCTATAACGGGGGGGGAGGGGGGGAGCACTGGTTCTTCACGACAAACAGTGCAGGGAGTACGAGTGTCGTCGGTTCTCTAGATTATAAGGAGATCTGTGGGTGTTCAGCACAGACCTTTCTTGCGCAGGTTTAGATTACATGTCTGCTCACTGAGAGGTACTCTGCATATTATGGTCATAGTAGATTTCACAACATGGAAGCAATACCTCCTCCCATTTGTGCAGATAACAGCAGCCAGCTGAAGACCTGTCTGCAGTGATGTAACTCTTTCAAGCTCCTGTGCCAAGAGGAAATACAGGTTATGGTCTCAGGTATTTGTTCTCTCCCTATTCATATGACACGCTAGCAACGGCTCTAGTGTTCTCAAAGAAAAGTCAGCTTTGGAAACAAACCAGTAACAAAGATACTTCAACTTGAAAACTGTTATATTACATAAAAAGTAGTTTAAAATATCTACTTCCAATTGACTTCCACAATGACAAATGACAAAATATTTAGTCAGTATTGTAAGGATATCTAAATCCAATCTGTTTCAGGCAGGAAAGCATACCAATAATACAGCCATTTATGTATGCTTCTGCCCAACAAAACCTTACAGTATAATTAAGAATATGACAAATCTCATTTCTGTTTGCTAAGGGGTTTCCATGAATTTTGAAAGCTTTTCAATTTTTTTCCTTCCCTTTTCGGTATATGTGTGCACTACGAAAAACTGTGTATGCGTACAGCAGCCAGAAGATACTGGGTGTACTGCTCTGCCACTCTGTTCCTTTTAGACAGGGTGTCTCACTGAACCCAGAGCTAGGCTGGCAACCAGCAAGCTGCAGTAATCCTTCTCTCTCCAAGTCCCACAGCACCGGAGTTACAGGCACATACATAAACACACCCAACTCTTCACATGGGTACTGGGATCCAAATTTGTGTATATGCCTCAAGTATTCTTACCAACCAAACCACCTCTCCGCTGTAAGGCTCTGTTTCTAGTGAGCACAGAGATCCAGCTATATAGACTGAGTTCTAATAGCAACACCTTTTACAATGACCCAGACTGAATTACTAATGTATACAACTGAAACAAAGTTCATGAAAGCAACTTTCCTTGGTTCTTTGATATTCAACTTAGTAAAATGTCACAAATATACACATACACACATGTGTTCACATGGACACACTTATACTGCTATAGAATACAGACAAAAGAATCATCGTAATATCTTAAGTTCCTGGTAAGTCACTCAACCAATTTTAAAACTTTACTACAATAAGTGGCAAAGAATTACCTACCTTTACATAAGCAGGCTGTTTTTCAAGAATCAAATCTGCTACTTTTTTAGAAACCTACAAGAACATACAATTAAATGAAGTCAGGAAGTTCTAGCTCTACATCACAAAACCTGCCAGGTAGAAATGCGTGCAATGTGCAGAAAGAACCCATCCAACGACTCAGCTGAGTTCAAGGAAAACAGAGGGATAGCTGCTGTTAGTCTGCACTGGATACAACACTGCTATCCTACTCCCAACAAGACCTCCTAGTGCTTCTTTGCATGGAAGAGAAAAGAGCCATTTATTCCATTGACTTGAGGTGTGTTAGTAACAGTCATGTGTTAAATCCAAACAGATTTTTTACTAATGCTCCTCTAGCTTAAAACAATTAACGAGACCACTTTATCATTAACTAATCTTCCAGTGACCTTCATAGAAATAAGTTCAGCATCACACAAAGGAAATATGGAATTGAGAAACTTCATAGCAGTAAAGGAAATGTGGGCCCACCTATCACTGTACAAAAGTAAAACAAGAATCAGTGAAGTGAAGCAAGCTGCCCACTGTCATACAGTAACAACTATGACTTTCTGATTGGTTCTGCATTCTCTTTAGATATATTTTAACTGTGAGCCTTTTACTTTGAGATTTAAAAATGTTCCACTACAAAATCCTGGGTAGGGAAGTCATATACGCAAGGCAGGCATCTACAGGTGCTCACAAGCCTGAGAGTAAATTCTAAATGCTTTGATTGCATCTAGGAACCAGAGACAGCGCCTCAATCTCTATAAGGACACCTATCAAGGCAACAGCAAAAAAGTATAGCAACATAAAACAACACAAATTTATCATATAAATCGTGACACACAACAGGATGTGTATATATTAAAGTACAGTATCTCTGTAAATATTATATTTTCATGCATAATTTCATCAAAAAGAAATGCTTCTACTTACTGCAGCTTGTTGTCGCTTTAATTTATCTCTGTACTCCTCCAGTTCTTGCAGATTGAGAACAGGAGGAAGCTTCTATAGCAAAAAAGAAAAAAATTATTTATATATGTGTGTGTGTATTGTGTGTGTGTCATATATATGTGTGTACGTGTGTGTGTGTGTGTGTGTATAAATGAAGAATAAAAACTAAACAATTAAATTTGGTTTCATTTCCCAGAACACATTTTTTAAATTTATTTATTATGTATATAGTGTTCTGGGCACCGGGTCTCAGATCTCATGTGGTTGCTAGGAATTGAACTCATGACCTCCAGAACAGCAGTCAGTTCTCTTAACCTCTGAGCCATCCCTCCAGTCCTCCCAGAACACTTCTACGTGGAGAATACAGACCATACATGCAACAGTAATACGTCGCACTCTCCTTCAATGTTTCTGTATGGATCTGTTTTACACAATCCTCTCTCTGGTGTAGCTTTGCTACAGCCACTGCTGCTACTCTTCCTCCAGGAAGCCAGACTCCACCTGGCCTCTCAAGAGGGAATGTTTATAAATGATTTGGGTCAGGAGAAATTAAGAATCTGATGTTGATCTCCCACTCTACCTGCTCCCTCAATTATAAGAAATCTCATCATGGACTTTTCCCTCTGGATCTTATGAATAAACAGAATACTATAATGACAGACAGCACTCTAAATTAAGTCAGCACAGAGAAGCAGCAAATTGTGTATACTGGGAAACAGATTCCAAGTTTAAATGCATTTTGCTCTTCTGAGTTTTCTTATGGAGTCCCCATAAGTTTATACTGTCAGCATTCAGACAGTTTGTACAGAAGATTTTTTAGCACAATACACATTCCTGATCAAAAAAGTCAGTGTTCTAAGCAAGCTAGAGTTGCATGCTTGTAATCCTGGCTACCCAGGAGGCTGAAGTCAATGGGTCACTTAAACCTAGGAGTTGAAGCCAGTACACAAGTCAGGCCCTGTGTACAAACAAAAAGTCCTATATAGCTTTTCTAAGCATGTAAGTTTTAAACAATTAAATTTTAAATTTTATTTCAGATAGTATTTTCTGAACATTAGGTAATGTGAAAATATGACGAGAAGCAGCGCAGCAAGAAGCTGCACAGTAGCAATTAAAACCCGAAGCACAGACACGCTCCCTAGCCAGCACTCTCCGGCTGCACAACACGCTGACAGTTCATTAAAAGTTCATATTGTGATAATCACAGACCTATTGGTGTTATTAAATGTATGAGTTCCCTCCAAACTTCAGGTCTCACAAATTCACTCATATGTACTGAGAAAATAAGCTTTAGATGTGTTTTAATCAAAATCTCTTTTTACCTCCAGCTCATATTTGACAATATCAAATGGGTCCGCAGAAAAATAGACTTGCTCGATACTATTAATTAGCTCTTGTTCAACTTGAGGGTCGCTCGGCTGTTCTCGAAGCTCCCTGAATTCCTCCTTTAAAAAAAAGTCATAATTATAGTATGTGTAACTGTTAAAATCCCATCTACACAGAAACAAATGGCCTGTGTCTTCAGTCATGCACCTTCTGAGAGCCATTCTGACCGAGCACACAAGCTAATTAGAAACCAGAAAAGTAGGAAATAGCCAAACACTAAAACACTGCTTTTCTATTGAAGGGAGAAAAAAAAAGAACTCAGATTATATTCTGCAGTGTTTGAATACCAGAAAGGCTAGAAGAGCTTAAATGTTTAAGAAAGGAAATGCAAGCAACTCCCTGAACCTTTCATGGACACACACCACAGCCTCATGTTTCGCCGTCAGTAATACTCTGCGATCTGTCTGAGCACACATAACAAAACACCATCTCAGCGACATCTGGGGCTTAGCCAGCACTTTGCAAGTCCAGCAGCAGGCATCCAGGTCTGCTAGGGGGGGAGGGAGGGCAGCTGCACTTGTGGTGGTAGAGGACGGGAGCTATAACGCACTTAGGACCCTCAACAGCGCGGCGGTGCTCACATCTGGCGTGTGACTGATTCACATCACCTATGGAGGACAGGCCGTTTCCATTCATCCAATGCAGATATAATGAGAGGGATGAAATGAGGAAAGGGAACTCAGAATCCTCTGACAAACCTCCCTCCCTTAAAAGGACACACACAGGGGGAAGGGGCTTGGTAGTCCCGCTCCTACTGGTATACCAGACTTTGTTGACTCCCCAAGGGAGGCCTTACCTCCTCTGAGGAATGGATGAGGAATAGGATAGGGAATGGGGGAGAAAGGGAAAAAGGAGGAACTGGGTCTAGTATGTAAAATTAAAATAATTTTTTAAAAAAAGGACACTGGCATCTAAAATAAAAGCCTCAAGAAAGTGTCGTTGTCAAAGTACCACAAATAAATACAGTTGGTACTATTCAAAAAGAAATACTGAACATTACAAAATCAGAAATATTAGAAACTACCATTTGTAGCTAAGCCAGAAATGCAAATACATGCAGTGATCAAGGGTATCCTCTTCTGGGTTTGACTGGCACCAGCACTAACACCGTGCTGATGCTCTCCAGCATCAGCACCAGGGAGACTGACCTGAGGCCAAGGACTCTCCGGCTTTAGCTGCATCTCTACAGCCTTGGAAATTTGATTTAGCCTCTTCAAACCTATGATTATAATTTTTCATCTGTTTTAAAGTTATTAAAATTTCCAGAGGGGAAATGTGATTTCATTTAAAAATACCTCAGAAATGTACATTTCAAAATGTGATGAATTCATAAGAACAGTATAATCTGTATAAACACAAAGGCCAGCTGCTACTCCTTCCTAGAGATCTACTCAGTCAACATCAGAGAACACGAAGAACATGGAGTACTTCATACTTTAATATGACAATCCTAAATGAAGGGCAGGGATGAAACCTAGCAAGGCAGGAAAAGATACAGAGCATACAATGGAGGACTCCACCCAAACCAAATACCCTGATATACCACTCCAGCCCAGTGCAATAGCCCTCCTTGCAGTGAGCTCCGTGGGAAACACGCACCTGAACTCATTCAAACTGCTCAGGCAGCTGCTGCATGTGCAGTCTGTCAGGCTCGGTTTCCCCCAGCCACCCCCTAAAAGCTGCCACAGCATCAGGCTGCCTGCTTAGGCAGACCCCACACTTAGACGGCACCGCTCCTACCCCCCATCCTTGTGCTCTGCGGTGCCAGATTCACAGCACTCGGTAATTACAGATCAGTCAATTGTGTTCAAAAGGAATGGGAAACAAAAACAGTTTGGGTAGGCAACATAATGCTTCTATTAGTAAGAACAACAAAAATATTAGACGAGTTGAGAGTATTTTATGTATACAAATGGGAATAATAAACAGAAGAAGCTGTATTTCCTATTTTAATGTAACTGATGCATGATTTTGCTAGAATTAAAAACTTATACTCTAGCCTTGAAGATATATAAAAATATGCAATTATTTATCTAGAACAGAATCTGACAAGGTAATTTAACAAATGAACAAAATATTTTCTACAAAAAAATTTAAGGCAAACTTGGGGAAAAAATAGAACCAAATAAAATTCTTCAAAATATGTTAAGAAAAAGGGTTACAAAAATGAAACAGTTAAACTAAGTTTAGAATTAAATAGTTCAGTCTTATCAGCTGTTATATTATTAATGAAGTGTTTAAAGGACTTATTTTATAGTAAGTGTTCCGGTTTATAGTATATGATTAAATGAGTATTAAAATTAATGTGGTGTAAATGCTGTCTAAAATATGAAAATCCAAAACTAATCTGTCAACAAGGCTATGAAATGCAACAACACTTAACTGCTAATCACTGAAAATAGAGAAAATGTACATCAGTGTACCTCAGAATTAAAGCTGCAAAGAAACAACTAAAGTCATGGATTTAACTGCAGACAGAGGAGACGAAGGGAGAGAAGGCAGAAGAGCAAATCAAATCGCCCCACACTGCCATCAGGAGCTTGCTAGCCTGCTTCACAAGCTCCACCGCTTTCCCTTGCTCGATCGGTGGAGCTACATGAACAACATGGAAAACTCTCAAATGACAGCATCCAGAGATTAGTGAAATTCAGCATCACCCTAAACAGTTAAACAGCAAGGCAAGGCAGACTAGAGGGAAGGAAAGAGACAAAGGCAGCAAGATAAGTGCTCTCAACCTGGCAGAAAAAAGAGGCGTTCTCAAAGGACGGAGGAACAGAAAGAAATGCAAGTTTAAACCAAGGAATGAAACAAAATGCAATTCTGAAATTATGCCGCATGACCAAGCAATAAAGAGCCTTGATTTAAAAAAAAAAAAAAAAAGGCACACTCATCAGGAAGCAAAACATACATGGACATGCATTAGAATTCTGTTTTCCTCTAGTTAAAATAAATAACATATGCCATTGTGTTCCACACTGTATCCACAATAAGCATAAATGTTCCATATTTTATTAACAGAATACAGCAAGCAGGATTATTTCAGCAGACTGTCAGGAAACAGTTACTTCATGTTTAGAGCTGCATCCCCAGCAGCCTCACACAGCTTGAATACATTACCACCCAAGCTGCTCTTCCACTTTATTATCTGAGGTAGATAAAGCTGCATGAGCTAACACATGAAATGCACATATGATGTAAGTTTATGAAAAATGATCGTAACAGGTATTTCAGTCCATACCTCTGCTGTAGCCAGCCGACTTCTTATCTCACTCAACACAGAAACAAAAGGTTTTATGGGGATTCAAATACATAAACGATTTAAGTCCTCGAAAGATGTTATGAAAACATTTCCAGGATGTTTATGGTTTCTAAGGAACAAATCGATCACTTTACAAAGCAATTTCATACTAAGGATTCATCTCTTAAGAAAATGAATCTGTGCTTTAAAAAAAAAACTAAATTTTGCATTCAGCTACTACTTTAAAATTATCCAAAACTCCATACTAATTGAGCCAAAGTGAATCCAACGGTAACTAGATGTAACTACATAACACCCCTCACAGCTAAAGTGAACACACAAGGGCTAAAAGCCTAGCAGTCAGTCTGACGTTTTTATTCTAACAAATTACATAATTATGTCATGGAAATTGACATAAAACTCTTCAGTTTATAGGTCAGGATCAAAACTGCAAAAAAATTTAACAAAATAAATACTGGACCCTCAACTCGCTTTTCATTAGACCACAGTTTACACATGTTTGATTACTCCCTAGACGGCAGAGAGACTAGAGACAGACAGACAGACAGACAGACAGATGGGGAGAGGGAAAGAGACTGTGTGAATGTTGGAAGGACAGTGGGGAAGAGAGTTTGTTCTTGTAAAACACACATTTGCCGTTTGTTTCCTTGTCTTGCTTTCCTTTTTTTTTATCTGATAGCATTCTTTCACCAGCCAAGACAGCAACACAAAAATGGCCTTCTTTTATAATTGCTGTAGCCAAAAGCTACAACCTCATAAAGCTAACACTGTGTTAAACCTCTAACTGAAAGCAAAAAATATAGTTACCAAAATCTATACACAGAGAATAGAAAGAAAAAATATGATTTTCAATATTCGATCAATATTATTAAAGTCATAAATCACTGAACAGATAGAGAGGTTTGATCTACTTCCAAATGAAACAATTCAAAACCTACTTTCAGATCTCAGATACCCTAAAACCATGTACCACATAAGATTATAATGAACTGCAAGACATCTGATTACAGAGGGAAATGGCACAATTTCTTATATTCCCACTAGGACAACGGTAATAATCTATCAAATGTAGTGGCTTCCTCAGTTTGTTTCTGTGCTTTAAATAAAGCAGGCTTTTAAAGCCTGTTTTCTCTGGGTTCTCAGCGCCATCTTGTGGAGTGCTGATTACATTACAATTTAAAGGAGGGCTCACCTAAATAATTTATGAACATTCGTACAAGGCTGCTAATATGAGACTGTTTTATCCAGACTTACAATAAAATCAGGTAACAAAAGAATTTTAATCATTTTATACAAAAAGTAAGCAATGAATAAAAATGATTTTAACTATACAAATGTATTGCATTTGATAGTTTAAAAAAAATCACAAAAATGAGACATCATCATACAATCATACAATTTTTTATTTGACGCCTTGCCAAACATTTGTACTTATATCTTGTACAGTTAAAATGTCAACCTAATGTCGAGTCGTGGTCGGTGGTAGCGCACACCTTTAATCCCAGAGCTCAGGAGGTAGAGGCTGGTGGATCTCTAATTCAAGACCAGCCTCATCAACAGAGCAAGTTCCAGGACAGCCAGGACTAAGGAGAAACCCTGTTTTGAAACTCCAAAAAAGAAAAGAAAAGACAACCTAAGTCTCTGACTTTATTATATTTCTAGCTTTATTGATGAAAACCACTAAAGATAATGACATTGGAAACATAAAAAAAAAAATTCCTTTTCTTTTCTTTCTTTTTTTTTGGTTTTGGTTTTTCAAAGAAGGGTTTCTCTGTGTAACAGCACTGGCTGTCCTAGAACTCACTCTGTAGACCAGGCTGGCCTTGAACTCAGAGATCCACCTGCCTCTGTCTCCCAAATGTTGGGATTAAAGGCATTTGCCGCCACCGCCTGGCAGACACATTAAAATTTTTAAGCTATCTTTAAAAATGATTCTCAGCTTCAATGAATATTAAACCGTCTGCCACTACTGAGATACTAATGCTGGAGAGAAGACACAGGACAGAGAATCAGAGAGAAAATCCAATGTACCTTCCTTGTTTTTCTTTAGTTTTAATGTCTTTCTAGACCCTTCCAAAATAATAAGATCTGTGCCAAGGAAAGCCATCAGCGCATCCCCAGCCTCAGTCCTTTCCAGACTCCTTCAGCTCCCAGTCCAGGACAATCTTCAGTCCCGGACTCTGGATTTTAAATGTCCCCCAAAGTCAGGGGACAAAGTCAGCACTTTTGCATTTCTCCACATCATGTCTGTCGCCGGCCCAACACAGAAGCACCGACACCACTGCCTTTCTGAGCCACTCCAGAGGACCCTGTACTCCCCCACCATGAAGATGACTCCCAGCCAACCCCCCAGTACTTACACGTCTCAAAATACAATTAATAAACAAAAACAAGAAGAAGGCCCTCATCAGACATCCGCAGCTACATTGGTCTTCAGTTCCCCCTCACTGCCCTCCTCTTCCTAGGGAACTGAACCAGCATGAAATCTGTAACTAGTAACCAACGACAGCACGATGCATCCTAATAATCCACTCCTCTGCACACTGTTCTTTATTCTAGCGCCCTCCAATATGTCACAGCTTAAGCTAGTCTATTTCTTTCCTGAGTTGAGGGTTCCGTATTCCAAACTAAAAGATATTAGAGTAAAGAAAAAAGGAAGAAAACATTTCCTGCATTGAACTTGTAAACTGAACTGTTCACATGAATATTATGGAATTAAAATCTACAATAGATCAGACTTAGTAGAAATTCAAATTCTCTGTCCAAAGAAAAAAATATAATTAAATATACTTTGGGGCTTGGAATGCTACAGTGTTAAAAACAAAAAGAAATGAGCTCATTCATGAACAGAGGGATTATTTTCAATGTTCTGCCTTTATACTGATTAAGTGGAAGTATTTAAGTGGTTCTTCACTGCATTTAAACTGCATAAGTAGCATAAAGTAAGTATCAATCTGTCCATCTTAACCCACCATCAAGTAGCTTATAACTGGAGTTCTGTGAGTGCTTACTCAGTGCAGCTTACTTTAATTCCAGCAAAATACTGTATTTTCCAGACAACAGATTACTAAACTCATAATCCAAATTTCAAAATCATCTCTGCAACATATATCAGCTCTGTAAAACAACACGAGGGGAACACACTTCAAGGAGAGTACCCAGACACACTCCTTCAAGGTTTCTGTCATAATTCACAATCACCTCATTTACAGTGTGCCTTCCCTGACCTGACATGGATGCAACGAGAGGAGAGACAAGCATTGCTGAAGAACCTGTCTTCCCACTGATGTGTGCCATCTCCTGTGGTGTGCCTAGCACACAGTCAATGCTCAAAATTGTTACTGAAAATTCGCAGGGAGACTACAGAAGAAAACATCAACCTTCACTCTGCATTAAAGTTAAAGAAAGCCACCCTGAGTACGCAATCACTGAACTCGAGCTCTCTTGGTGATCAAGCTCAGCAGCGGATTTACATCAAACTCAGTCATACCAGAGTACCACCATTCTGAACTGCATGGCTGTTAGGTCAGAGCCAAGCAGAGAGAGGGCAGAAGCACTGCAGCCTCCTTGTGATGCTGTCAGCAAGCAGATAATGAACAGCTTGGGAAGCTGTCTTACTCTAAGACCAGCTGCAGCTTACATCAGAGACAGCACTTCCTATTAGCTACGTTACCATCCAGTAACTCCTCTGTATGTACCAAAGACCAGCGCTTAGATAGGACATTCACCTGAACCATTTTCACTTGCTGATCTTGTGATCCCAGACACTACACTCGACCCAGGCCAGATATCTCAAAGAAATACAGTAAAAGATCCATAGGAAAACTATGCATAAATCCACTGCCACCACTATTGCAAGAAACATCAGGTCTTAAGGTTTAAAGACCACAGACCATTCCTATTAAAAAACTCATGTATATTTAATGAGATTCACTCATCAATCTGATATTGATTCTGAAACATGTAATACAATAAAATTCAAAGTATGTCCACAACATATAATCATCTTTTTTCTTCATCAAATAAATAAAGACAACTGTTATCAGTTAGGATGTATGGTTAGTCCTCACTTCCTGACTGTACCACATCCATTATAACATATTTTATAATTTTATACACACATATATATGATGCCTAAGTCATTGTCTGAATTATTTCATGCAAAAGGTTTATTAGCATTTTATCATATTGTGACACTATGCCTGTGTCTGAACTCCAAAAATGGTTAAACAACAAGCGCATTGGTGAAAGTGTGTGAAGGGGATGGGAACCAGCACTGGGTGTGAGGAGCCTCAGATAACTGAACAAGAAACATCCTCTATTAAGGAAGCAGCACAGAGGCTGTCAAGAATGCGAGCTGCTGTGGTGGGGCTGTAAACAGGTCCACCATAACTAACTAGAAACTGACCTAGCATGCAATCCCTAATCAGTTCCTATGCATTTACCCAAAAGACTCCTGGCAACATAGCACATACACACTTGCACATCAATGTTCACTGCAACAGTGGTCACTACAGCGAAGCTATGGAACTAACAGACGTTTCCAGCAACAAGGAATGGATGAAGAAAATGTGGTTTATGAACATGACAGAATGCTCTTCCGTCATTATGTAATTTACGGGAAAATGGACATAATGACCATAGTAAGCAAGACAGTGTATATTCTCTCTCATTTACAGTCCAAGACTATAAATAGATAAAATTGGGTGCATACAAATGACATGAAAGCAGAAGCTAAACAATGTGGATAACAAAAGGGACAACCGAGGAGGGTGGAGAGAGGAATGTGCTCAAAGTACATTATAAAGGTGTATGAAAATACCCTTACATAATCCCATATAATAAATTAAAAATATAAAAGAAATTCTAGTAAGAGAACAAAAGCTTCTTGTATTGAGATGCCAGACACAGCAGAGGAGTGTTTTTAATTACGATACTGAGGGGCTGGAGGTTTAATTCAGTGGTAGATTACTTTCCGAGCAAGCAGGGGACCCTGGGTTCAATAAAAAAAAAAAAAAAAAAAGCAGCTGTTTAAAAAAAAAAAAACACACACCCATACAATGATCCTCAAATTAAAAAGATTTGCAAGCCTTTATCTGCGGCAGAGCTGCAACTCGCAGCAGCTTGCGGCGGCAGCCATCCACAGACACTGATGGCAGGGTTAACAATGCCTGACAGTCTCCAGGGAAAGAAAGCCAGCTAGCTTTCAAGTGGCATGCATTAAACTTGTAAACTGAGATGTTCACATGAATATTAGGGAATTAGAATCTGAAATATATTAGACTTAGTATAAGTTGGGTTTCACTTACTTATTCAAAATCCTCTGCCCAAAGGAAAAGTATAATTAAATATACTGTGGGCCTCAGGATGCTTAGCATTAAGAAGTCAGTTAGGAAATTATTTTGCCTTACATCTTCAAATTATAGCAAAAAGTACAATATACATATATATTTGCCTTCAAACCAAGAATTTGATATAATAAACCCTAACTTTATTAATTTTGCAGTGTTTACTAGTGACTCATACTGCATCCCCCTTATAATGAAAGCAAAAACATCACCTAGCTTATCCTAGAATCCACCTGCTGTGGGAAGCAGAGCTTCAGGAAAGCAATTAGTACCCAGAGGCAGTCAGTCTGCTCTTGGGAAAGTGAAAAGTCACACCACACATGTAGATCAATACCTTTCCAGGGACCCGAAGACTCTCAAAGGCACCGAGATCACTGAGGCTCTCTGGAGGGCTTTTCAGACCCTTTAAAAAAACAAAAAACAAAAAACAAAATGAGACAAACACAATTTAAATGTGCTAAAGAACTGTAAAAGGCTAGAACACAACTAGTGATACAGACATGACAGATTTTTCTTCTTCAAAATACAGAGAACATACACTCTAAGAACAACCATCACTTGACGCATACGGCCTGCTATGAAATCAAGTGAGTTTGTGCTTTGAGTATTTTAAAGAGTATCGGCGGCTGTCAGCACAGAACCAGAAGCCTAACTTAGCCACAACTTTAAAACAAGCAAAAGAAAGAAAACATAACAGAGACTTCTATAA
This sequence comes from Chionomys nivalis, assembly GCF_950005125.1. NCBI lineage: Eukaryota > Metazoa > Chordata > Mammalia > Rodentia > Cricetidae > Chionomys > Chionomys nivalis. The sequence goes on from NC_080086.1 coordinate 198,484,609, forward strand.
ACACACATTTATTTAAATCATTAACAAATTCACCTTTAAAAAGAACCCAAGCTGTATGGTTTACAGCTAAAAATACACTAACCAACTGATCTAGTTCAACCCTTTTAAAATGTTAATTAAAACACAAGACCTCTGTTAACCTTGACTATATCTCACTAATGTAGCCAATTCACGCTGCCTAAGATAATGTGTAAACTCCATGTCTCGCTGCTTTTCAGCACTATGGTACCTTCTATACGCACATTGGTTGAAGGATTCTGAAAGCCTTACATATACCAAGAAAAACTAGGAAGACAGAAAGAACTCAGCATTTAAATTCCATTTCAAAGACTCATCTTAAAAATATGCTATTTAAAGAAGTGGACAATAGTCTTTAGGAAAAGTAGCTAGTCATTATTTTGAAGAGAGATTTACAACACAGGCACGTTGCCCTTTGGTGCCTCATAGACCTTTTGGAGTCCTTAGACACTAAACTATATAGTGTACTTCTGTCAGCTACTTGAGACTTAAACGTTGTTCTCTGTAAGATGTAGGATGCTTACCTTGCTTGCTATGAAACAGCACCTGCCACATCTACAGATTTATAACAATATTTTCTACCGTTGTACCCAAACTACCCACCCCACTTGTCCTTTTTCCTGTTACCACTCTCCCTCCTGTCTCCAAGAAATAGAAAACCAACACACTACCAGCTTCAGAAGTATCTCTCCTTAGGACTCTCCCTTAAAGACACACAGTACTTTACAGCATAACTAAAGATTGTAACCAGTAATATTATCCAGGGAACTTTTAAAGATCCCAAGGCCCTACCGTGAATCTAATGAATAGGTACTTCTGGATTGAGATCAGGAATTTGTGTTTTAACTAGCAACCTCAGAGCCAAGGATTGTAAATGCTTCAGAAACACAGACATTTTCAAAACAATCTCTGAGCCAAATCAGTGAAGTTTTAAATACTAAGTGCACATACTTTTTTCACATGTTAAGTCTTGGGAAAAAGGAGAAAGCAAATGGTTATTTGCCTCTGTTGCCCAATGGCTAGAAAAGTTCCCAAAGAGAGCACAGACTGTGGTGGGGAAGAACAAACGGATGGGGGAGGGAGAGGGAGGGGGGAAAAGGAGGAGGTGGGGGGGAGGGAGGGAGGGAGGGAGGGAGGGAGGGAGGGAGGGAGGGAGGGAGGGAAAAACAGAGAGGGGAGAGAAAAGAAGAAAAGAGAGAGAAGGAGAGAGGGGGAACAAGAGAGAGGGGGGAGGGGAGGAAACAGAGAAAGAGAGAGAGAGAGAGAGAGAGAGAGAGAGAGAGAGAGAGAGGGAGGGAGGGAGGGAGGGAGGGAGGGAGGGAGGGAGGGAGGAAAAAACAGACAGGGGAGAGGAAAGAGGGAGAGAAAGAAGGAGAGGGGGGGAGAGAGGGGGGGACAAGAGAGAGGGGGGAGAGGGAAGGAAACCGAGAGAGAGAGAGAGAGAGAGAGAGAGAGAGAGAGAGAGAGAGAGGATGGAGGAAGGTCATTGGTTAAATAATAAAGAAACTGCTTGGCCCTCATAGGTTAGAACATAGGTGGGTGGAGTAAACAGAACAGAATGCTGGGAGGAAGAGGAAGTGAGCTCAGACGCCATTTCCTCTCCTCTCTGGGGCAGACGCCATGCCGCTGTGCTCCAGAGCAGATGCGATGAAGCTCCGACCCAGGATGGACGTAGGCTAGAATCTTCCCCGTAAGCGCATCTTGGGGTGCTACACACATTATTAGAAATGGGCTAGTCTAGGTGCAAGAGTTAGCCGAGAAGAGGCTAGATAAAATGGGCCAAGCAGTGTTTAAAAGAATACAGTTTGTGTGTTGTTATTTCGGGGCATAAGCTAGCCAAGCGACCAGAAGCTGGGGTGGCAGGAACACAGCCCGCAGCTCCCCCCACTACAGAATGGCCCCCAACATGTGGACGACTGCATCCACAGAAAGCCTAAAAAGCTTGGAAAAGAATAGAGTAAAGCATGTTTTCTTGGTAGCAGCAATTTCTCGGGTCTGCCCTGCTTGCTAGAGGCAAGCAAGCGCTCTCATCTAAGAGAGGCTTCCTGACTCAGCTTTAGCTGCAAAACCCTGCAGCTCATTAAGAGGCCCTGCCACAAAACACTTAAATGGTATTGATAAAAGCTGACTGAATGCTTGTTTGTTTTCGGCCGTAGCAGGAAAAAAAGTTGAGCTGTTTTAAAATGCTGGTGTTCTGGTCTGTCCTGCCAGGGCAAACTCTGTTTGAGGCAGGAGGGCCGACTACAGAGAGAGGACTTGATTGTTGTCTGTGGACGTAATGCTGCAGTTTGCTTGTTGGAAGGGACCTTGAAACGCCACAGAGTTGTGGTGATAAACATGGCTACAGTTGGTACCTCCGCCATGAGGCTGTAAAGCTAAGGAATGGGCTGGATTTAGCTGGCAAAGCCACGACTTTAGTCCTACCCACATTGCTCAGTAATTTAAAGGCTTGTATGGTCAGAAAAAGAGAGAGAGATACAGTAAAGGGAGATTCAAAAGCAAATAAAATTTCTAAATGGTTTAAGGTGTGTTAAAAATATATGCAGGTTAAAAGTTAAAGTTCTTAAAGTAAAAACAAAATAAAGGTAGAAAGAGAATAGTTGGGTGTGGTAGGACACACCTTTAATCCCCAGCACTTGGGAGGCAGAGGGAGATTTACCTCTGTGACTTCAAGGTGTGGTAGCACACGCCTTTAATCCCAATGCCTGGGAGGCAGAGACAGAAGGATCTCTGAGAGTTCAAGGACAGTCTGGTCTACAGAGTTATTCCAAGACAAATATATACAGAGAATATAAAACAAAAGTAAAAATAAACAAAATAGAGTTAAAATAAAGCTGCACAAAGATGGAAAATACACAGAGAATCTTGATACTGCATGCTATTATGCTCTCTTTGAATTGTTTGAATGCTGAGGAAGGAGCAACAGACGCTAAAAGATATTTGTTTATAAATGCTGCTGAACTAATCCAAGATAGATATTTTCAAAATACCTTGACTTCAGAATTTGGATCTAAGGATATGATACTTTGGAAAAGAGATTCTTCTTTGTTTTCACAGAGGATGAGACCCTGTGGATTTCTTCTATTTCAATATGGTATGATAGACCACGCCCTCCTGAATAGTTGCTGTGAATACCTTCAGAAAATTACTTTGCTCAACTGCCGACTGAGATGAACCTAGCAGACAGGTTATCCCATAAAAGACCCGAATAACAGCGCCCCCATTCAGCAGGAAGCAGTTTGGAGAGAAAAAACTGCGTCCATATTCCCAAATATTGTTTGTAAATGTTCTTTTACATTTAAAGGGGGAGATGATATAGGTATGAATAATTTGCATTGCTATAGATTTTAAGGTCAATTTTGTTATAGGTATATGTATTTCTGACCTTGATTAAGGTATTGTGATTGTGTAGTTCATTTAAAAATGTATATAGGTTGGATAATTATCAATAATACTCAAGCTTGTAGTCATGTTAGTTAGATTTTCTAGATGTACATAGATATATTTTAGATAGGCATTCTTCGTATCTTTCAAAGATTATAAAATATGGCATTTTAAGTGTTTTAATAACTTAGGGTTTTTCATGACCCTGCTCCTGGCAGCACCAATCTACTTCAAGAAGAAGATGGGCATCGAAGAGGATCCTTATGGAGTTTGATAGCCATTTGGGCAAGAAACTGTTCTTGCCTGGACTATTGCATAAAATGGACACAAAGAACCCGCAGAGAGAGGACTGCTGAACTTGCCTAAAGGTGAGATAATCTTTCGGGGTTCCTGATTCATGAAAGAGTCTTCGAGACATTCTGCAGGACACAGCAGATAGTGACTGAACTGCCTTTGAAATTTCCTGCTTCATGGAAATGTCTGCTGGAAACTATGGGCCTGTAGGCCGAAGATGGATGCCCCAATGGTACAGAGGAACTTTGGGTGACTGTCCAGGCAGTGAGATGTCTCTGTCATTTCTAGAGTTTTAGAAGTTGCTTATTTTTTATTTACTTAGGTAGTATTATATCCTTCTGGAGTTTTTGGTGGAGTTGAAGAATAGATAGTTATAGTTTTCCTTAGTTATGATAAAGATAAAATAGATGTAAATATTGTAACTGTAATTCTTACTTGATAACTTTTGTTATATGTAATTTTGCTATGTTAAAGTTAAAGCCTTCCTTTTTTGTTTAAACAGAAAAAGGGGAAATGATGGAGGAAGGTCATTGGTTAAATAATAAAGAAACTGCTTGGCCCTCATAGGTTAGAACATAGGTGGGTGGAGTAAACAGAACAGAATGCAGGGAGGAAGAGGAAGTGAGCTCAGACGCCATTTCCTCTCCTCTCTGGAGCAGATGCCATGCCGCTGTGCTCCAGAGCAGATGCGATGAAGCTCCGACCCAGGATGGACGTAGGCTAGAATCTTCCCCATAAGCGCATCTTGGGGTGCTACACACATTATTAGAAATGGGCTAGTCCAGATGCAAGAGTTAGCCAAGAAGAGGCTAGATATAATGGGCCAAGCAGTGTTTAAAAGAATACAGTTTGTGTGTTGTTATTTCGGGGCATAAGGTAGCCAAGCGACCAGAAGCTGGGGTGGCAGGAACACAGCCCGCAGCTCCCACAACAGAGAGAGGAGAGAGGGAGGAAGGAGGGAGGGAGGGAGGAGGGAGGGAGGGAGGGAGGGAGGGAGGGAGGGAGGGAGGGAGGGAGGGAGGAAAAAACAGACAGGGAAGAGGTAAGAGGGAGAGAAAAGGAGAGAGGAAGGGGAGAGGGGAGGAACGAGAGGGGGGGAGGGGAGAGGGAGGGAGGGGGAGGGGGGGAGTTATCGGGTAGGCTCCAGTCTCCAACTACTCCACACTTTGATCTCAGGGCAGCAAGCACCTGACTGCAGCCTGAAGCTTCCGGACACTTACTAGGGAGACTCAAGTCTAGTAGTCTAGTATGACTTCCAATGGAGTATGTGGGAGTCTGCTGCAAGGCTTGGGCCGTTTGTCCTATCTTGGGCTTCTCCCCAGCAGCTCACAGGATGGCATAGCATCAAAACTGGCAAGGCTGACTTATACAACTAAACTGCCACAGACATACATTAGATATACAGTATACATACAGGAAAGAAAAGCAGCGTTGATGATGCTGTTACTCAAATAACATTTTCATAGTGTAATTAGCATTTCTTTTTTTTTTTAATTTTAATTCATTGTGCACTGGTGTTAAGGTGTCAGGTGCCCTCGAACAGACAGTTGTTAGCTGTCATGTGGGTGCTGGGAATTGAACTCGGGTCCTCTGGAAAAGCAGTCAGCGCTCTTAACCACTATAATTAGCATTTCTTTAAACATGTTTTTTTTTTTTTAAAGAAATGGACACTTTTTAAATATTTATTTATTTATTATGTATACAATATTCTGTCTGTATGCCTGAAGGCCAGAAGAGGGCGCCAGACCTCTTTACAGATGGTTGTGAGCCACCATGTGGTTGCCGGGAATTGAACTCAGGACCTTTGGAAGAGCAGGCAATGCTCTTAACCACTGAGCCATTTCTCCAGCCCTTTAAACATGTTTTGAAGGTTAACTAATCTGACAGGAATCCTTGAGTGAATACAGCATGTCTTTCTCTTTCTCTAGATGCTAGACTGTAATGTAAGTATGATATATACCTGTATCTAGAAAAAGGGTTTTGCCTCTAAATTACCATACAATCATCAACAGTAAGCATGGCAGTTTTCTCCCAAATGTACAAAATAAGAATAATAAAAGTTGGAAGCACTCTGTCAGGAGCCAGCAGAGTGGAGTGGATTCCAGAAGAAACCACCTGGTTTGTACCCTGACTCTCTTGCAGCCTGGCACATCCTACCTAGCCTTCCTTTGTGATATACTCCAACCATGTGATAACTCAGGGGTTGCTATAAAAGAAAGAGACAGCTCCCATGAGAAACCAAAGAGGGGCCAGTAAGCTTGAAACTGGTGAACACTCCTTGAGTCTTAATCATTATTCTTAGAATTATTAGGATCACAGATAAATGACTTTTCTTTGAAAACAGAAATGAAGAAAAAGTAAGAACCTAGATGTCTGTAAATATATTTGACACTCAACTGTCATGTAAGACCATAGGTTGCTAACCCTTTCGTTACAAGGCTTTTTTAAGTTCAAAATGAAGTCAGTTTTCTGCTGTTTTCGACTAAGGCACAAATTCATTGTTGTAACTTTGGTGCTCTACTTTTATTAAACAAAAACATTTGTTATCACTATTATACACTATTTGATTTTTTCTAATTTTTTTTAGAATTTAAAAATATATAAAATTCAGCATCAATAAACCGCTTTTGCACTTTGTCCAAATCAGATCAACAACAAAGGGGCTCCCATTACAGCTCTATGAACATGTTCCTCTTATGGGACTAGCAAATTATGCTCTGTCAGAACAAAAGGACATCGCAGCTATGTGTTTCTTTCTCTTCTGAGCAAGACTACAGTGTTTATGATTTCTCTCCAACTCTCTCCCTCACATGTTTGTCTTGTGCCTACCCTAGCCAGAATTTCTCCCCCAACACTTCTTAAGTGCCGCTGTCAAGGCTGGAGAGACGCCTCAGTGGTAAGAGCACAGGCTCCTCTTCGAGAGAACCCAGGTTTAATTCTCAGCACCCACATTGTAGCCACAACTGTCTGTAGCTACAGTTCCAGGGAAATCTGACACTCTTACACAGAATGAATACAGTCAGAACATCAATGGACATAAAATAAAAATTAAATAATCTTTATGAAGGTAAGCAAGCAGGGAGTGCGACTGTCAGGTCCCACAGCTGACTCCGCCAAGTCTCACCTGGTGGGTGTACTGCAGCTTTCCAACCCTGGCTTTTATGTGTTCTCCATGTCCGTTTATTAAGCGTCTGCTACGTGTTGGTGGTCACTCATACTACTAAGACTCCGTAAGACTGACAGCTCCTTCATATTCTACTCTCCAAAAATCTACCTCCGAACATTGAATGAAAAGGGCAGTCCAAGCTTTTCACACATCTACAGCCACCCCACTTGACTTCAGCCAATGCTGTTTTGTCAGTCAGACTCGTAACTCCTGAAGGTTTGTCTATGCTTCAGATTCCTGCCCGTAAACTCAGACGCATTTGGTGAAGTCTCTACTTTTTCTCTAATTAAATATCTAGGCAGCCTTCATAAATCAGGTCAAAAAATCTCTTCACTCAAATCACTCCCCTCTAGTTTTCTCCATCTTAGAGTGTCATTTTCAATCTCCGATCTACAGGGGCTAAACCAACTTGGTCCATCTTTGACATTTACAAAACACATGAGGAAACTGTTCGCCTCTTCTGTCCCCTCCAACACAAACACTCTGGTAAGGCCCACACGCTTCACCATGTGGGTCACTGCAGTAGCCCCTCAATTCTTGCTCTTTTCCTTCTTCAGTCTATGAGTAAAGCAGGAATCATATGGTCTTTCTGGAGTGCTCCATCAGTCTACAAGGCTCCTCTGTCAATTCACTCAGAACACAAGTCATGATATTTCTAGAACCTGTAATGTTCAGTGTGATCCTGCTTCCTACTTCAGCTCTGGGCTCTCATCCTGACCTCATCTCCTGCCTACAGTGGATCTCAAGAGTTCCTAAATCGGGTACGTAAACATGCTCTGATGGTGTCTGTCACCTAGCCACCCTCGCTTCTGTCAGGTCTTCTGCGTCATCTTCCCACTGACCCACTCAAGCTTTTTGGTTTTTGGTTTTCAAAACAGGGTTTCTCTGTATAGCTTTGGAGCCTGTCCTGGAAATTGTTCTGTAGACCAGGCTAGCCTCAAACTCACAGAGATCCGCCTACCTCTGCCTCTGCCTCCCAAGTGCTGGAATTAAAGGCATGTGCCACCATGGCCCAACTTCCCACTGAGGCTTTCTATTTCCACCCTGTATGTAAAGATATAATTGATCCTAAATTGTCAAAACTCCCAGGCCGCCTTACCTTCTTTCCCTCAAGCACTGCTCACCGTGTCTGCCTTAGCACTTGTCTATTCTATTCACTGATGCCTCTCCCAAACCTGGAATAGTGCCTGGCACCTAGTGCTCGATTCAATTTGTTGACGAAACTGAAAGAACAGAGGCCAGTATAACGGAAAATAAGCAACAGATCTCATCTAAATAAGGCCAGCTCACAAAGTGCATCCTTCCCTGTGAATCTTTTCCAAAGAAAGATCAAAATAGCCAGAGAGAGAACACAAATAAAATTTAAATTTCATAAACCAGAATTTCATTTCACTTTCATATCCATTAACAACATAATAAGAAAGTATGTAGAAACCTAAGGTATGTATAGCTTTAAACATACATCATTAGGAGGGCTACACATTTGTATAAACCTCCTAACTTTATCATACTTTTTTTTAAGTATAGCTCCAGCTTTCTGTATACGTTCTGAAGATTTTTTTCCTCTCCAATTAAACACAGATATAACCCACTATAATTCAAAAAGCTGATTGAGGCTTAAGAATCAGCACTTTCAGTGCAGTCTGCATTGCATTTATAAACAGTGTAAATATATCAGCATCACTTATTCAGAATTTGTTGGTTCTTCTCTCCCACTCATTTTCATAAGGCAAGGTTCAAAAGCAGAAAAATCAAATCACTGAAGTTCCTGTACACCCATGGTAACAGAGGCACCAACTTTAGGGACAAGAAGTCCACAGCCCCAAGGCAGTTTACAAGTGGAACAATAGACAAATGAGCACACTGCTAACGCAAGACCAAGCAGACAGTAAGGAAAACCAGCATGTAATCTTAAAAATGTCTAGCACTTGAGGGGCTGAAATTTAGCTCCTAGTTTATCTGTCCTCTCCCCTCCCACTGCAGATGGAGCAGCCTCCAAACTCCTTCTCAAGTAAGAAGCAGAAGGAAGCACAGCCCCAGTGTTCAAATGTGAAGGACTGCTAAGTGCCTCTACTTACCTATTTGTTTTTGTAATATTAACAGAACAGTTTTCTTATTTTCTTGACACCAATCATATTTTCCTTGAAAAAGGAAAACAACTATACCAGGATCATGTATGTACTGCCTATCAGAACTGATGTGAAACTGTCCCACTATTGCTAAAATTCTGAATTCTCAAGTATGTAAGGAAGTCATCTGTATTCCTGCTCTCTTTTGTTAAGAAAAAATTACAAGTGAAATTTTAGTGAAAGGATTCCACCAACATTTTAAGCCACTATGATTTAAAACTTTCACCTAACTATGCTTGTTTCTTATTAAAACAAAGGAAAAATAGCAAATTCTATTTATATGCTACAGTCAAAGGTTTCTGAAATAAAATGATCAATAAATACCTAAAAAAATAAATTTCTGCAGCTTCTTGGGAAAAGTTGAGACAGTATTAGGAAGCCCTAACATATGTGAGACAGGATACAGAGCAGTCTTATTCGTAAATTATCATTCTGGCCAAAAGAAAAAGAACACAGTTTTGCCAAAACAAGAAATTTTTTAAGTAGCAATACACAATGAATGCTCGCCCATTTTGTTTACCGATGACTTCACAGAGGTACATTTAGATAGGACGAGCAGAAAAGCAACTGTCACTCTCATTTTCACATCCAGAAAACATCTACAAGGTTTGAAGAGTTGCCCCCGAACCACAATGTTACCAATGTTCTCTACAAAAAGCCCTGTTCCTTCGCCCTCGCTCTTTTCCAGTCTTCTCTACTGCACAGACCTCACCTTCCTTCCCAAGACACCTACTGGCAAATCGCCGCTAGTCAGGATGAGGGGGGTGCTGCAAAGCAGCTGGGGCTGTCCTGGAAAGGAAGCAAAAGCAGAGGAGGGGAGACAAAGACAGCCCAAGTCTCTGGCTAGCCTTGTCTAAATGACTGTGTTTAAGTGAACACTACCCACAAAGAGTCGAAGTCGGATCAAGTGAGTCTTCCAGGGTTCTATTTAGGTGCCCGGCGCCCCTGAGACCCGCCAACCCCTATAACTTAAGCCTCCGCCTACTGCTGCCCGGGGACTGGGCGCTTCGCTCCTCAGCCAGGAAGACGGAACTCTTCGCGTCAGACTACAGGACTCACCTGCCGGGTCATTAGAGATTTGATTTTTTGCATGTCGAGGTCGAGAGACGATTACCCTGCCACAGACAAGTGCCAAATCACACAAGGCCACCAGACAGCCGGCCACAACACAGTGAAGCCATAGTGAGTAGTCACGTGGAGCTGACCGCCTGGGTCCGCCTTCCTTTTGCTGGGCATGCTGGGAAGTGTAGTCTTCCGGCTACGGTCGAAGAAGGAGGGCAGCCTGAGTACTACATTGCCCAAGAAGCAATGCTTCAACGAAGGCAAATCTTGTTGGTCCGTTGGCCACCTGTACCGGAAACGGCTTAGGCGAGGCTAATACCTGAGACCTAGGTGTTCTGGCTAAAGAAACTCTGAGAAGGTCCAGACTGAGGGGCGGGAGGGGCGCTGAGACCGTGAGACTGCCTCCGGAAAGGGCGCTTGGGCCTCTGGGTACGGCCTGAGGAAAGTGGGAGGCAGGTACCCCAAGAGGCTGATGGCCAGCCGTGGGGTCTTCTTTCTTTTTTTTTTTTTTTTTTTTTTTTTTTTTTTTTTTGCTTTTTTCGAGACAGGGTTTCTCTGTGGCTTTGGAGCCTGTCCTGGAACTAGCTCTTGTAGACCAGGCTGGTCTCGAACTCACAGAGATCCGCCTGCCTCTGCCGGGGTCTTTCTTGCCATTGCCTGAAACGAGCTCTAATAAAAATCAAAGGATTTCTTCTAATCTCCAGCAATCATTTTTCTACCTGCTTAAGCAAAGGCAGGTGGTGACAGATGTCAGAAGTTGTGGGAGCGTGTGTCACCTTAAAGTCATCTCTCGTCATTAGTGGTTACAAAGGAGAAAGTAATGGGAGCTTTGGAGACTCAATGACTATGGGGGCAGCAAACTCAGGGCTAATAATAGTAGTAATAGGTAACACTGAAAGTTTACTAATTGGAAGGGACTCTGTTAATGACTTTATGTGTATGACCTCATGCAGCTGCATGAGAATCTTTTTCTCCTTTTTTAAATTACAAATTCTTTTTCATACAATGTTTTGTGGTCAGATTTCCCCACCCCCAACTCATCCTAGATCGGACCCACCAATTCCACGGTTTTTTCTCTTTCTTTCTCTCTCTAGAAAACAAACATGCAAAATAAATAAAAGAAAGAAAGAAGCACACATCCAAGACTATATGGATGAGCACCATATGGAGTTACTATTATCTCCATGTTAAAAATGATGAATCGGGTGTGAAGAAATTAAGGAACTTGCCTAACTAACACTACCGCTGATGTGTAAACTGATTATGCTTAAAGGTTTTGTGTATTATGTTGAATGATTCTAAACCATACAACTGTGGAGGCCGAAAACTGCAGGCCCATTTCCACCTTCCCTTGAGGGTCAGAGAGTTTGGAGATTGACAAGCATAGTTGCATGTCCTAACTCAGGAGGTGATTGCTTGGTTCTTTTTTGTTTTGTTCTGTTTTTTGTTTTGTTTTTTTTCGAGACAGGGTTTCTCTGTAGCTTAGGAACCTGTCCTGGAACTAGCTCTCGTAGACCAGGCTGGCCTCGAACTTAAGATAGCCCAATACCATCCTGGCAGGTGGTCAGTATATGTAAATGTACTTCTCCTTTCTTTTGTAACTATGAGGTCACCTAGGGAAGGGCTGTCTTCAGTGTCTGTGACCTAGAATACTTGACTTGGGGCACCTGGCTACAGAGACAACAGAATGCTAGTAATTGGATGTCTCAGGGTTGACTGTGTGAGTTATCCTTTTGTATCATGTTAATAAAGTCTTTTGTTACCTTCTCTCCCAGTTTACTTTGGGTATAAAAGCTGTGGAAAAATAAACACTGGTGATTTCAGCGTCTGAGTAATCCCTGAAACGCTCTCCTGATACTTTCTATATTTTCTTATTATTTCTATGTGTCTTCATATTCCTTATTTTTATTTCTTCAATTCCCACACCCCTACCCTGGTAAGAAGTATTTTTGTCAAGGCTGTCCTCAAAATGACACCAGTGCCTTTTAACTACATCAGCTGAACGTTTATTAGGAAAATACAGCCTAGGGCCTCTGGGAGGCAGCAGTCGTCACCTGACTGTGCAGAGGCTTGGCCACTAACACACAAATCTGCATATGCAGTTTAACCTCCTCTTCCTGCAGACTGTACAGCTCCCCAGAATCAAATAATTCATGTTAATTATAATAGTAAATTTTCCTCCCCTAGTTCATCCTATATACAACCATTTGTGTCATCTTGAGTATGTTGCCAATTCTCCTCTGTTGTTTTTGCTATTGTAAATAATTCCTTGAAGACATCTATATTAAAGAATTAGTTGACTGGGCAGTGGTGGCGCACGCCTTTAATCCCAGCACCCGGGAGGCAGAAGCAGGTGGATCTCTGTGAGTCTAGGCTAGCCTGGTCTACAGATCAAGTTTTAGGACAGGCTCCAAAGCTACAGTGAAACCCTGTCTTGGGGAGGGGGACCTACAGAGAAACTCTGTCTTGGAAAAAAGAAAGAGAGAGAGAGAGAGAGAGAGAGAGAGAGAGAGAGAAGAATTAGATGTTCATTGTGTAAAACAAAACCAGCCTAATAATTTAAATGGAACAGACAGTAACTTATGTGTGACGGGAAAGGTTAGAAAGCAGTTGTACCCTAACCCCCCCTCTCTCACACACACACACTCCCAGTGACTTCTTGTATTCCTAGAAATGCAGTCATGGACAGAGATTGTTTTAGGTTAATCACTTTTAAAGCAACTATAACTAAGACTAATAAACAGTAAGGATACACACCCCTTTTTTAGACTAAAACAATTAGTACATTATCAACTTGCTATAAAATACTTTGGTGAGACAATCCCATCCCACCCCTGCCCCCAGCCCCAGGCAAGGTCTATATAATCTAGACTGGCCTCAAACTCACAGAGATCTACCTGCCTCTGCCTCCAAGTGATGCTGTGTGTCTGGGAGAATTTTCTTACACTAACAAAACTCTTTGGAGCTATTTTTTTAAAGAATTCTGTCGGTTTGGCACCTCTTGAAGTTAAATTTGCTTGTATGATTTCAATGTAATTTTCCTGAATTCACAATTCACAAGCAGTTATATTTATGAATCTTCCACTAGAGGGCACTTGTCTAAAACAAGTACTGCAATTTTTTAAATGTATATGACAGGAAAAAGAGCACAAGAACGGTATTTTGATTCTTAATATAACACCTACTATTTTATTCTGACCACAAAAAAATATATATTTTAATATAAACTGAGGAAAATACTGGAATTTTATAAATTCTTTAACTGCTATACATTTGACCCTAGGAAAACCCACTGTACAGTCTTCGTTTCTCACATATTGGCAAGGATCTTCAAGCCCTCATAACAAGTCATCCTTTGGTTTGAGGACACTATAACGATCTTATTTAATAGGAGCAGCTTTGTTGAGACTCATCTAACTAGAGTAAGAGAGTTTGTGTGATAATCTGTTTCAAGTCCTGTTTCTTTCCAATTGGTTGTTGCATCAGCTAATATGAAAATGTGTGCGCATCTCTTAAGGAGCAACTAAGTATAAGGAAGCTAGGCTAAAGAGCACAAGGAGTTTATTTCTGTGGAAATACGTTAAGAAAAATGAGCACTTTGCTTAGGTACCAGCTGTCAATGACCTAGACAGTTCGCCGTAGCCAAGGACCTAAGAAGTATACATCTAAGCAAATGAACTGAAGTGAATATGGTTAACACTGCAAACGATGTGTGCAAGATTTAGAGTGCGGAGAAGCTTATAGTCATTGCTTGGGATTTGAGGGTGTGCTTGACATATTTCTAAGGCAGCAGGAGTTCCTTTGACTTTAGACACTTTCTAAGCAAGTTGGCAGACTTTATGCAAAGAGTATTTCCAAAGCTGGTTCCAGAACGGACACTGCCCCTTTTTATCTTTAACAACACTTGGACAACAGTCTTCATTTAAGCAGTTGAAATGAAATCCTATGCCTTCCTACCTCCTCTTGTCATCGAATTCAACGGAACTTCACTGGCAAAAATGGTTTGTACTGGAAATTCTACTTGCTTTAAGGCATGTGTGTGTGTGTGTGTGTATCCCATTTCATGCAGAAAGTTTGGACAAGAGCCTTTGTACAAATGGTAGCTCACTTGTAACTTACCAAATTAAGCAGAAATTCTCAGGCCATCTAATTCTACGTCAATGAATGGGAAGATGAAGGCAGAACACAGGTAAGATTTTTGTGGATTACTGATTTGTTGCTTCTAAGATTCAACTGAGAAAATGTGGCCTCAGGTGTATTCTGTACATTATAATTATACACAGTGCATGCCTCATCCCCACTTAGAATTATACCTGTGATTTATTTTTAAATATGTAAATTCATAGATTCAGTAAAACTATCACAGCCATATTTAATAGAAAATGTAACAAATAAAAAATAAATTTAAAATATACTTTAGTGATCTGCTTTGGTTCTTTGGTACATACTTTACATAATAATCAGTAACTTCATGAAGATGAATAGCTACATAGAAAATTCATGGAGTACTTCAATTTTCAGTAGAAAGTAATTTTTCAAATTTCAAAACAATGACATAATTTTTCATGATAGAAATCAGATTTGGGTTTATTTATCATGAGGTCACCTAAAGAGATTGTCCTCCTCCTTCTGATTATGAATAGCTCAGTATAATTTATAAAGTTATACTGAAAAATTACTGAGAATCCCTAAGAAACTATTCCAAAAGCCACAGCCCTGTGATCTTGCAAAGCATATAACAGGTGTTCCCACTCCCTGTGTTCTTTGTATACACATTCATTCTGTATTCAAATCACAGAAGCGAGAGGCAGGATAGGGTCTGTTACCTCACTGCTAATTTCCCTAGCAAATAAACCAGCAGCTGCTGGTCCATGAACCAACTTGCCACTAAGCACAGGGCGCCGTATGCATGGGACAGGATGCTTTCATGGAGCCCCTCAGCAGCACGGTTGGGATCTTTCTTTGCAAAATATACTTTCTTCTTCTAGGTAAGGCCCTACATGAACTGACTTTGAGGTATGTGGGGTTTGGGTTATGGGGTTTTGTTGGTTTTCTTTGTGGCTTATTTTTTGTAGGCATAAAGTAAATATTTGGTTTGGACTGTAGATTTTCTCAGATAATTGAAGAACAGTTGAGAACCTTTTAACAAGAACACAACGTTCCAGCAAAGAAATAGGATCATGTAGAAGCAATGAGGTTCAAGAAATGATTGCTTTTGTTCCCTTCGAGCAATGGAACTAGCTAAGAAAGTTAAGGCAGTATAAAAAGCTTGTGAATTTCTTCTTTTCCCGGGGCTTACAGATAGGCTCGATAATCTTTGATAGGGAATGTTGTAATTAGAAAATGTTATAATGCTGCATTAAATTAAAAACACACAATGAATTCAGAGCAAATCATAGTTGTGGTTTTCTTTTAATTAAAGGTATTGCTTAAATGAAAGCTCATATAAAAACTGTTTGTTCTTCTTTAATATAAATTAGGACAACGTGAAGTTCTAGCTAAACTGACAAAACAAAGAAATGTGTCTAAGGGATCAATGTCCAAAGATGACTTTAGGTTTTCTCTTTGTCAGTAACTAGTCCTGTGTTTATCTTACTATTTTTCCCTCATTCTCTTTTGTCACACTTTGTCTCTCTGTATCACCCAGTGTTTTATCCCTCAGTATTCTTTTCACCGATTATCCCATTTTCCATCCTTGCTATTATGGTCTAAAAGGTCAAGTTAGTTTTTTGTTTTGTTTACATTTTGGTCTGGTAGGACCTTAAAGGGGCTTTATTCTTTAAAGACTTAGATATATAAAGCAATTTGAGCTTTGGACTTTGGGAGTATTTAAAGCCTTATCTCCAGGAATATATTTTGTTAGCTTTCTTTATAAACATGACTATTACTCACATATGTATGTAGTGCATACAAATCTCACTGAGATAAAACTACCATCCGTAAATGTTTCAGATATCTGTTCCCCAAAACTGTAGTCCTCTCAGTTACTATATGTTCATGTTATAATATACAAGCCTGTTAATATAGTCTACATCTTAAAATTGTTATTAAAAACATCTGCTGCCGTAATGTAAATATCATCCTTACCTATTAAGTGATCCTACATTGGTTTATTGCTTGTTTTTCATTTTCAAACAGTGGGACTACTAGCTTTTCACAAATAATGTTTTATAGTTGGCCTTAAGAAGAACTCAGGAACCAATTCATTTGAGAAATTTGACTAAAATAAAGCTAAGATATACTAGGGATAAATCACAAGTTTAAAAATAAAACCGATATAATGGGTTGTGATTCCTCTCCTTACGGAAATCCACTTTATCTGAAGATGGCGGTGGTGAGGGAAACAAGGCCTACGCAGATCCTTTTACTTTAAAGGACTGGATTTCCTCTGTAAATTCTGAAGCACTGAATTTTCTTTTTAAAATATTTTTAAAAAAAGCTCCAAATGTATGATTAAGTTGTCTCTTCAAAATACAGATTCCTAATTTGTATTTTTTCTAAAGATGCAAACGTTTGTTTTCAGTCAACAATAGTTGTGTTATGTTTGCTAATACTGTGTGCGGTAGTGAGGAAATAAATACCAACTGTTTTGAGCTGCTGTAGAGGTCACTTTGTAAAACCTAATGTTTGTATTCAATACAGTAAAACTGCTCGCAGGAGTCCCCTGGAACATGGGTAATTTTTCCAGAGTCCCTTCAAGGATCCCTAACTTTACAAGCTTTTTGAAGGCACTGCTATTGCATATCTTAAGGCTCTCAAAAGTGAAACTATGGCTGTAGTTGTGGATGCTGCTTATGTGTAGTATTTTTAATGCTCTCCCCAGCTGCTCCTAGTTCCTCAAGAGCAGTCTGGACAGCTCTCTTAAATTCAGCAAGTATTTGTCAATCCAGTAAATACAAAATTTTCAATTATGTGCAAACATTTGGAATAAAAAAAGAAAACTGAATGTCCATGAATATGTCTATCACTGAACTTTGTTGAAGTTGATCTGTTCCTTAAGAGAGTGGGAAAAGTGCTATCCTTTATGTTTCTCATGCAATTAGAAAAGAGCAATTCAAATTTTCTCAAGGCGAGCCTCATTTTTCTAAATTAGTAAACCACTGTGTTTGAAGACCTAGGTTTGGTACATTTTTAGCAAGAAACACATCAATAAAAAGAATGTGTGCTTGTAAAATCACAAAAAAAAAAAAAACCATAATGTTAGCTGTTTGGTTGTGTCAGACAGGTCAGTGGATTCGTGCCTTTCCTGTCAGGGAGATTTTAGGTGCTGACACAAGGAAACTCATTCCTTGCTGACACTTGTTACCTATAAACTGTCCCATAAGAATAATACAGGCATTGGGTGTGGTGACGTCTGCCCTTAATCCCAGCACTTGTAAGGCATAGGCAAGAAGCATATCTTTGTGATTTCTAGGACAACCTGATCTACATACTAGCCAAGCTCTCATAGTGAAATTCCGTCAATAATAATAATAATAATAATAATTTAGGCAACCTCCAAGCAACTACTATCTAATAGTTGCACTACCTCTCTCTATGCTGTACATATTTTTAAAAAAATAACCAGACATATTTGCTAAAGAATTTTCATTTTATATTAAATTATTGGATATATTCAGAAATATGGTTGGCAATATATTATTTAAGACTTTATTGATTTTTTTCTTTTTTTGATTTATTTTTATTTTATGTACATTGATGTTTTGACTACATTTGTATCTATATGGGGGTATCAGACCCTCTGGAACTGAAGTTATAGACAGTTGTGAGCTGTCATGTAAGTGCTGGGAATTGAATCTGGGTCCTCTGAAAGAGACACCAATGCTCTTAACCACTGAGCCATCTCTCCAGCCCCTATTTAAGACTTTAATATATTGTTCATTCTTTTAAATAGTCCATTGAATTAGTTTTCCTTATTTGTATGGTGAGTGTAAATGCCATATAAATTTATTACCTTCACCTGCTGTTGTGATGCACAACTCTAACCTCTGTATTCAGGAGGCTGAGGACAGAGATCCCTGAGTTCCAGGTCAGCCAAGGCATTTTAGTGAGGTCCGTTTAGCAACCTGTGTCTTAAAAGAAATTTTTTCTACTAAAGTAGTTGCTTAATTACTTGCTTGCTTGCTTAGATAGCAAGCTGGTTGGTTGTTTGTTGGTTGGTTGGTTGGTTGGTTGGTTGGTTGGTTGGTTGGTTGGTTTGGGGGAGGCTGAGGGTTGTTTTTAGACAGGGTCTCACTATGTAGCCCCGGCTGGCTTTAAACTTATTATGAGGCTCAGACTGTACTCCACCTCCCAGAGATCCACCTGTCTCTTCCTCCCAAGTGCTGGGATTAAAGTCATGTGTCCCCATTGCAGATCTACTGAGGTAGCTTTATTTGTCTCCAAACCACAGTATCTGCATTATAGTTAATGTCTTATGAAATAAAATTCTCTCCTCCTAACTTATTCAGAGTCTCATAACTGAGAGTCAACATTCAAATCCAGACCAAAAGCCAGTAACATTTCCATTCTAGGGACCATGTCCCCAGCCTAGCAACCACCTCCAGCATATTAATGTAATCTTAACTAATTTTTCCCAACTACAATTGCATAGACTAAATTACAGAAAAACAGAAGAGCAAGAACCTCTCCCAAATGAGAAAAATGGATCAGCTAAAGTTGCATTCAAGCCTCACATCCCCATCTCAGTCTAGCAGGGACGCCTGGGCTATGCTGGGAAATGTCTCAGATGCACAGTAAGTCAGTGACAATGCTGCTCTGTGGCAGAGGAAATCGTTGTACTTTGTGTCAGCAGCCATGCAGGTCTTCCCAGTGCATTCTCAAGGCAGTGATGTGATTCCCACCATAGCCCCTTGATCGCTTAGAACAAACACGAATTTGTCAATTTGTTAGAGAACATCCAAGAATTGACAACTTAATTTGTCGACTAAACGCTGCAACTAACTATTTCAAATCCTTTGAACCTTTCCTCTTGAAATGTACATAGTGGCTACTCTGAGAAAATACCTCCGGATGCTGACTAAACACTGTTTTAAGATAAATATGTGTCCTTTGCTACAACTTCATGTTTCCAACTTTATCAAAATGTCAAATAAAAATATCCCCTCTGCAAGTTTAGAAAATGTGCATGATCCTGACCATCTTCACTTCGGGGTGATGTGAATCTAAGAATTATTGGTAAATATAGTTACAAGGGAGTCTAAGATTAGACATGAACCCTGACACATGGCTAGCAGATATTTTCATATAGTCAGGTTGTTTTTAATGAACATAGCACAGCAGACACAATGAAAGTTACGTTTTGCATACCTAAAAATAGAAATAATGAGCTAAAAACTAGTTTTTATTTATTACTTATCAAGAAATCCTGTCTCCCTGATTTCAACTGAAGGCAGAGAAGTGCGTTCTTATTTGCCCAGAAAACACACATCCAAGGACGGACCTGCTCCTTTCCAGCTCCCATTCCAAAGTCCAGTGTCTTAGAAACGTTTGGCTGTTAAAGCTCTCTGCTCAGCCTCTGCTTTACATAACGTCGACGTCACTAGTTTTAAGACATTGGTTTATTCACCCACATTCCTTTTTCCCTCCTACAATTTTCTTGCAAAATTTCCGCTACTCCTTTGCTTCAAGCAACTCTATGATTTAGATATTCCAGCATCTAATTCTCTTTTTAATCTCTCAAACTAGGAAAATTCCAAATTTAACATTCTTGTACTTCTCCATACAGAAACAAATCATACACCTTGTAATAATACCTTTGACATGGGTGACCTGAAGCAAATGTGTGGTGTGTGTTTATCTCAGGCATGTGTAGAGGCCCAGGAGCCTGACCGCACTGAATATACAGCTCTCTGCTCTGGGGAACGGCGAGACCACTTAGTGCTGTAGAACGTGATTTCTCATGGGGTTGGAGCAGCATGCTTGAGCTTCTCCTTGGAAATCACCATGAAAGGCAAACAGACCTTTTCCTTCTTTGTCCCAGTTGCCTTCCATAAGTTGATTTAGATGAGACTTCCTGGAAACAGGAAAATGGGAAGCAATTGAAGAGGATAATCATTTTATGTGTCTTAGAAAAACAAAAGTTTAAAAAAAAAAAAACAACTTTTTGTTTGGCTCCAGTTCCCGACTTCTCTCACCTACTCAGTTTCAATCCTCCAGCATCTATCGCTCTTCTATTTCCCCATGTCCATATCTCATAGATTGATACCCAGTGCCTGCAGATGTGATTTTACATTCTACATTCCTGCCCAGCCTCCACCCTCTTCTCTTGTTCCCTTTACAAGGTTACTCAAAGAATATATAATTACTGTTTCTACACCATTACTTCTTTAAAAATTTGCTTTGAACCCCCCCCCCTGTGTGTGTGTGTGTGTGAGAGAGAGAGAGAGAGAGAGAGAGAGAGAGAGAGAGAGAGAGAGAGAGCTACAGCGTGAGAGTGGGGCAGAGGACAACATGACACAGGGAGTTAGTTCTCTTTTCCACCATCTGAGTCCTGGGGATTGAACTCAGGCTATTAGGCTCGGTGGCAGGTAACTTTATTCTCTAGTATGCCTCAATGACCCTCTGCCATTGTTTTCTAGCTCTCTGTGTTCAAGATAGCCTACATTTAAGTTACACACGTAGCCCTATCACTCTAAATGTTCCTCTAATAGTGATTTCATACCCATGCCACAAACTTATAAAATGAAGCAAAGAGATTTCAATTAGAGTTCTAAAAGTATGGTATCCTGAAAGGACTTTTTTATTACAAATGGTAAATACGCATATATGTAAATAAATACAGAGAGAGAGAGAGAGAGAGAGAGAGAGAGAGAGAGAGAGAGAGAGATCGAAGTTCCAGAAGCTAAGAGGCATATACAAACATAAGATTAGCCATAGCAGTGAGTTCATGGACCTAAACAACACAAGCACCGCATAAGACTGTACATGGGAAGAGCTTCATGCCTCACATCAGCTCAGTCCTCTAATTCTGTCCTAAACTACCATTAATGAGTTAATGAAAACGTAATCACCACATCCATTCAGCATTGCCTTTTGGATGTCTAGTGAGCATCTAAAAGTGCATGTGCTCTGTACGGACTTCTGATTTCCCCACTGCAGTGCCAAAGCCAACAGTTCTCTGCAGTGCAGTAGCTGTGTGGTGTGTTTTGTTTTGTTTTGTTTTGTTATTGTTGCTGTTCTTTGGTAGAACCAGTCGTTTCTCATGTTACCCAGTACACCATGGCTTGGTAAAGCCCCATCTCTTGCCTGCTTTGATGCAGTCATTTCCTGAGATACCTTGGTGTTCTTGTTTTTCTCTTTGCTCAGCACATTCTCCTCCCAGCTGGCGGGAGGCAAATAAATCATTAGAAAAGTCACATCCCTCCTCTGATATCAAAACTCCAGTTACATTTTCATTTTGCATACAGTAAAATTGCCCACAAGTCCCATGGTCTTAGCATCCTCCCTATTTGTCCCGGCTATCATTGCCCTCATATCTCTATGAGCTCCTCCTCCTCCACTCTGTTACATCCAAGTCTGCCCTTTGTTCCTTAAACATCAGTCAGAGTCCTCTGTGGACAAGGAATGACTGTTTTTAACTGAATGTAGTTTATTGTGACATTTACTAGGTTACTCAGATTTAATGTGACTTTGACTAAAGTGAGGAGGGACTTCCAAAAATCGAATATTGAGCTACTTCAAAAGACTTTGTAGAAATTTGTTGCAGGACCACTTTGGAAAGCAGTGTGGCTGTTTCTCAGGAAATTTGGGATCAACCTACCCCTGGACCCAGCAATACCACTCTTGGGAATATACCCAAGAAATGCCCTATCATTCAACAAAAGTATATGCTCAACTATATTCATAGCAGCATTATTTGTAATAGCCAGAACCTGGAAGCAACCTAGATGCTCTTCAATGGAAGAATGGATGAAGAAAGTATGGAATATATACATATTAGAGTACTACTCAGCAGTAAAAAACAATGACTTCTTGAATTTTGCATGCAAATGGACGGAAATAGAAAACACTATCCTGAGTGAGGTAAGCCAGACCCAAAAAGAGGAACATGGGATGTACTCACTCATATTTGGTTTCTAGCCATAAATAAAGGACATTGAGATTATAATTCGTGATTCTAGAGAAGCTAAATAAGAAGGTGAACCCAAAGAAAAACATATAGGCATCCTCCTGAATATTAACCTTCATCAGGCAATGAAAGGAGACAGAGACCCACATTGGGGCACCGGACTGAAATCTCAAGGTCCAAATCAGGAGCAGAAGGAGAGAGAGCACGAGCAAGGAACTCAGGACCATGAGGGGTGCACCCACACACTGAGACAATGGGATGTTCTGTTGGGAACTCACCAAGGCCAGCTGGCCTGGGTCTGAAAAAGCATGGGATAAAACCGGACTCGCTGAACATAGCGGACAATGAGAATTAATGAGAACTCAAGAACAATGGCAATGGGTTTTTGATCCTACTGCACATACTTGCTTTGTGGGAGCCTAGGCAGTTTGGATGCTCACTTTACTAGACCTGGATGGAGGTGGGTGGTCCTTGGACTTCCCACAGGGCAGGAAACCCTGATTGCTCTTAGGGCTGACGAGGGAGGGGGAGTTGATTGGGAGAGGGGGAGGGAAATGGGAGGCGGTGGTGGGGAGGAGGCAGAAATCTTTAATAAATAAATAAATAAATAAATAAATAAATTTAAATAAAAAAACAATCCTGAATAATAAAAGAACTGCTGGAGGTCTCACAAAAAAGAAAGAAAGAAAAAGAAAGAAAGAAAGAAAGGAAGGAAGGAAGGAAGGAAGGAAGGAAGGAAGGAAGGAAGGAAGAAAGAAAGAAAGAAAGGAAGAAAGAAAGAAAGAAATTTGTTGCAGGGAAGTATTCCTTCATATTTCAGGAAATGCAGTTTCGTCAGAATATGAAATTGACATTGTCTAATTTCAAATGTGTTTTAATAGCGTTGTTGAACTTTAGAGCTCATAATCTTTCTCAGTTCTTCTTTTTCTATTACTCTGTAATTACAGGAGATAATAGCTTCTGCTTCTCCTTTTTGCCTTGTCTTAGAGAAGTCATGCAGTTAGTATTCTCACTGGGTGTAGTCTTTCAAATGCAGAAGGTTTCAGAGACAAATATTTACTTCTACCTGTAACTGGTACTGGAATAGTCAATACTTAGAAGCCTTCTTCTTTGAAAGGAATTATCATCTGACTGAGTACCCACTGTAACTGTACCTTTTTATTATGAGATGTGGCTCAGGGTACTCACAGTTTTCTTTCTCTTTGTAGCAGGTGTTTGTTCGGGGCTGAAGGTGACCGTGCCTTCACACACTGTCCATGGCATCAGGGGACAGGCCCTCTACCTCCCTGTGCACTATGGCTTCCACACTCCAGCATCTGGCATCCAGATCATTTGGCTGTTTGAGCGACCACACACAATGCCCAAATACTTGCTGGGCTCTGTGAACGAGTCTGTCGTTCCCGACTTGGAATACCAACACAAGTTCACCATGATGCCACCCAATGCTTCTCTCCTCATCAATCCGCTGCAGTTCACTGATGAGGGCAATTACATTGTGAAGGTCAACATCCAGGGAAATGGAACTCTCTCCTCAAGTCAGAAGATACAAGTCACCGTTGATGGTGAGTCCTCTGTGACAGTGGGGCAGAAGCTAGGTCAAGGCAGAGGAGGCTCAGATTACGAAGGTTCCTAGGCTCTAAGGTCCTGGTTCTCCCAACTCCAAGTGAATTAATTAATGTTCAAAATTTCCTTAATACCATTACCTATCTATAAGCTTTCCTGAGATTTAATGATATCTGTATGGAGAGGAGGTGCCCAGTGCCCAGCAACAGACCTTTAAGCAATAAGAGAAACTTACTGTTTTCTTAGGATTTAAATAAAGCTGCCTCAAGAATGAGGTATGGATATCTTATTTTCTCATTTGTAGGCTGTATTTTGTGAAGGTTCCTATTTTTGATCACTTGAATATTTTTATTTGGTACAACATTTAAGGGAAGATGAGCCAAGGACTCTATATAAGGACAATAGAAGTTTGCGGAAATGAGCCCCAAAGGAGACTTGAGTTAACAAACCTTCAGACATTTGTTTTTTCTTATGAAAATTTGTAAGTGGCATGCCTTGAACATACTATGCACAAAATTGAACTTCTTTTTCTTTGTCCTCTTTATTTGACACTAGTATCTCATTTTACTAAAAATTAAATTGATTCTATTGCTTCCTCAGGCCAAGGCTTTGCATACATCTCAGACAATCCCATCTCTCATTACATAACCCTGTCTGCAGGAACCCTAAAAAGCACTCCAGGTGCTTCCAGTGCTGCTTTGCTCCTGCCTCTAACTGTCCTGACCTGAGATTTGTAATAGCTTGCTCCCTACCATCTGTGCTTCTGCTCTTGCTTCCTCCTGTCACGGCAAACACTTGTCACAGCTTCCTAGTGCACTCAAATGGGTGTCAAAGTACTAACAATAATGTTCAGGCCACAGCATGCCTAGAACCCATCTGACTCCATTCTCTACCTCTGTCCTCTATACCCTCTGTTCTGGCCACAATGGTCTCTTGCTTTACCTTGAACAGGACGGATACACTCACATCTCAGGTCCTCTATTCTGGTGATATTCTGGATATAGTGATATCCAGACAGTTTCTATCCCAAATATCACTTTCTTTATTTCTTTTAGGCATCTCAATTGTTGTATCTGTGAAGACTTTTCTGATGTCTCTCAACTCTATATAAAAATATCATCTTAGTCCCAAACACACACACACACACACACACACACACACACACTGACTTTAATTCTGCTTTTCTCTTTGTTCATCAAACTTCCGTTGAGCTTACCGTTACCTGTAAATAGTACCTGTATTTAACTTTTAGTGTTTCTCTTCCTGACTTGAACATGAGGTCTGTGAGAAGATGAGCATTGTCTGTATACTTGCTGCTTTCTTCTCAGCACTCAGAGCTGTGCTGGCCATAATAAACTCAGTAACCCCTACGGAGCAAGGAGGGAGGGGAGAGACAAAAGAGGCTACAGGGGACTAAAACAATGACTGCCAGACCAGGTGTCTGCAGAGCAATTGTAGGGAAAGGGGCAAATTACCTAGCGAGAATTTTCATAATTTTTCCCTCAACAGTTTTTCATACAAGTTTTAGTAGGACAGCCCTTACCTGGATTGTAACATTGAATTTAATCAGGGAAATAAAACCAAAACCTTTAGTAAACAGGCTTTAAGAACCTAAGCAAAAACTTTTTCAAAAGGGGAATGTCAGCTTTGTGTTTGATACGGATGACTAGTCCAGTGATTGGCTTTCCTCGGTTACTATGATGCCTAGCTATCTCGTACCACATGCATCCCCACGCAGAGACAAATGGGATATGTTTAACTTGACCAGTGTACACAATTCATCCTTTTAAAAACATAATAACATACACAAGTTGCTATTGCAAACCCTTTGCTTTTGCCACAGAAGACAAAGGTTTGAATTAAATGAACAAATGCCAGATGTCCTCAAGTTGTTCAGTTCCCCTCCAAGTCGCTTCAGCCTCACTTTTCCTAATCTTTCATTTGTTTCCTTTTCCCCTGGGCTGGAAAATGAGGTCTGTTTGCACCCTGATGCAATTTCCATTGTAGGATAATATATGATATATTTGCCTAAGGAAGAAGCTTCAATCTCGACTGAATGCTTGATGAGAAATCAAAGCTTAAAGTGCTGGATCCAGTCATAGGCTGCCTATGTGTTACAACCTTGGCCTCTGTGTGCTCTGTGATCTTACAGAGATGAAGACCATTAAAGTCTGTCTCTCCAAAGTGCAGGAAAAATACATTGACAAGTGTAAAGGCCTCTTCTCTTTGCCAGTGTAGGACATTTAACTCTGAACAAGTAACTATTTCTTTATGTCTGTTTTCTGTTTACTTACATGTGTGTGAGTGTGCTCCAGAACACGCCTCAGAGCACATGTGCAGATCAGAAGTGACTTACTAGGGTACTTTCACTCCTTCCACCGTGTGGGATCTGGAGATCAAATTCAGGCTTGACAGCAATTGTCCTTATCACTGACCCATCTTGCTGGCTTCCAAGTCGCTATTTTATCAAACAGAGGAAAGAACTTTGAAGATTGGTGATGTTTGTTAAAATGATAGTGGATGCATATGTAATTACCAACCTTATCTGTGTACTTAGAGCTAAATGTCAGGGTAGAAATGTGGTCTTCCTGTTTTCCATGTTGATCCATTTGCCTACTGAGTGCCACGTTTATAAAATAAAGCTAGTTTCTCATTGCTTCACTTTCTAACAGGAACTTCTATTGGATTTGCTTTGTATATTCCAACTTTAATAAAATCTCAATAATATATCATATCCAACTGTCAAATTAATCCAGTGTTGACTGAAATGTAGACTTTAATTTGTTAATGAGATTGCGTATATGCCACTCCTTAATAATGCCCCAACGCGCTTTCAAATGTGCCCCACATGAGCTGTATAATTTACTCTTCACATGCTGGCTAAAAATTTGAGGTTGCCACATCCCTTCTTGCCTTCTTGCTTTTGGTACACTACAAGTCAGAAAGGGAATAACTGTATACATTTTGCCTGTAAGAGTGTACCTTCACAGCAGACAGGCATTTTCCTAACTCGCGTGAACTCTTAAGTTCAGAGAGAAAGAGGGGAAAGTGTGATGCTGGAGAAATCTTGAAGAATAGAAAAGTGGATCCCTGGGCTTCCACCACTAATGATATATAAAGTAATAGATTAATTGTCAATACTTGAATTCAAGTTCTAAAATTTTACTAGCTGTACCTGTGTAAATATATTTCATGTTTTACCATTTTTAAACTTCTATGACTTTTAAATGTCCTCTGTTACCCAAGCTGTCTACATTTACAAAATATGAAAATGTTAGAATAATTTTCCCAGGACTCTATATTGGAAAGGCTTCTTAGAGTTTTACTGCAGCCCATGGATGGAAAAGAATCCTTTCTATGTCTCTTGATCTTGCAGATCCCGTCATGAAACCAGTGGTTCAGTCACATCCCGATTCTGGGGCTGTGGAGTATGTGGGCAACATTACCTTGACCTGCCAGGTGAAAGGGGGTACCAGGCTAGTTTACCAGTGGCGAAAAAACGGGAAACCTGTTTGCATCAACTCCAGCCATTCATTTTCTCCTCAAAACAACACCCTTTGGATTGTTCCAGTGACAAAGGAGGACACTGGAAACTATAGCTGCCTTGTGTCAAACCCTGTCAGTGAGATGGAAAGTGACATCATTATGCCTACCATATATTGTAAGTTTTGCTTTTGTCTTATGTCTATATTTATGGGAAGGTCTCACAGGGGTAGATATAGATAATATCAGCCCCAAGAGTCATCTGGTCTTTATCAGTATTGTAGCTCAGTACTTGTCATAGTCTTGTGATCTAGGCATTGTCTGGTCCAGAAATATATCTACTGGCACAACTTTCCCTTTTGAAAACCAAGTTGAAGCATTAATCACAGGGCATTCAAAGT
Organism: Chionomys nivalis; assembly: GCF_950005125.1. Lineage (NCBI taxonomy): Eukaryota > Metazoa > Chordata > Mammalia > Rodentia > Cricetidae > Chionomys > Chionomys nivalis. The sequence continues at coordinate 198,512,179 of NC_080086.1, forward strand.
GAAATTTGTGACTCTAAGCAATAAGTGATTTCATGTGTAGTGGAATTCTTTTTTATTTTTATTTATTTATTTTTCCATTAAAAAATTTACACTTCCTCCCCTCCTCCCATTCCCCTCCTACTCCCCCATTCACACTCCTCCCTCCCCCTCCCTCCTTAAGAGAGAGGGGGGGGTACCCTGCAGGAGGTCCAAGGCCCTCCCCCCCCCTACATCCAGGCCTAGGAAGCTTTGCATCCAAATAGACTAGGGTCCCAAAAAAGTCACTATGCAGTAGAAACAAGCCCCAATGCCTTTATCAATGGCTTCTCAGTCAACCCCCATTGTCAGCCACATTCAGAGAGTCCGGTTTCATTGCATGCTCATTCAGTCCCGGTTCAGCTGGATTTGGTTAGCTCCCATTAGAACAGGCACACTGTCTCAGTGGGTGGGCCAACCCCTCGCTGTCCTGACTTCCTTGTCCTGACTTCCTTGCTGTCTTCTCCCTCCTTCTGCTCTTCAACTGGACCTTGGGAGCTCAGTCCATTGCTCTGATGAGGGTCTCTATCTCTATCTCCATCTGTCGCTGGACGAAGATTCTATGGTGATATTCGAGATAATCATCAGTGTGATAGTGGGGCAAAGCCAGTTCAGGCACCCTCTCCTCTGCTGCCCAAGGACCTAGCTGGGGACATCCCCGTAGACACCTGGGATCCCCTCTAGAGCCAAGTCTTTTGCCAACCCTAAAATGGCTCCCTTAATGTAGATATCTTCTTCCCTGCTCCTATATCTGCCCTTCCTCCATCTCCACCCTCCCACTCCCCCAAGCTCTCCCCCAGTCTTTCCTTTCTCCCTTCCCCATCTCACCTTCCCCCAACTCCACCCCTACCCCCACCCCGATGCTCCCAACTTTTGCCCAGCAATCTTGTTTGCTTCCAATCTCCAGGAGGATCTATATATGTTTTTCTTTGGGTTCCCCTTGTTATTTGGCTTCTCTAGGCTTGTGAACTATAGGCTTAATCTCCTTTGTTTATGGCTAGAGTCCACTAATGAGTGAGTACATTTTCAATCCCAAGACTCCAGTACCACAAAGAGGTGCTGATTCATTCATCTCCGAGAAGGAGAGGAGATGACGGAGATCCAGGAATGGGATGTGTTCTGTAGACTGCATGAGAAAGGAGCACTCTTGGGTTATGTGTGGGAGAGTACTTGGAAAGACAGGTGTTCCCTGTGCCTGTTTTCTCTCCACCATTTCTACATTGATCTTAGCCGAAGGCTGAAAAGTGATTCTCCCATTTCTGAAAGGAAGGATTCTACGCAGAACAACCTCAAGAGTTTTCCCAAGAAGATCAGTAATTACTTCTGAATTCTAATTCCTTTCAGTTGTTGTTTTCATTGTTGAGATGGAATTTCACATACAAGTAAAATGTTTCAAACTCTTCAGTTTGTATCATGCTACAATCACAGCCCCAAACAAGGCCCCTCATTTTCTTTATTCTAGTATTTTTCTGGACATTAGAGTCATAGCACTACCTCTAATATGATTAAATCTCATTTATTTATTTATTTATTTATTTATTTACTTGGAGTGTGTGTGTGTGTGTGTGTGTGTGTGAGTGTTGAGGTATGCATACACCACGGCGTGTCTGTAGAAGTCAGAGGACAACTTTCAAAAGTCAGTTATTTCTTCCCTAGGGGAGGAAAATCAAACTGTCAGGTTTGAAAGAAACCTGCTTTACCCACTGAATCATCTCACCTACCCTTTAATATGCTTAATACTGCATGCAAAGTTTAATGTAAAATGGAACTTGTTCGCTGCTTAGAACAGTGACATTGGGAGATTGGAAAACTCTGCTATGGGACTGTTGTGGACAATTTAGGGTACTCAGAAGCCTCACTGTCCACCAGTGCATGCCAGCACTAACTAAAACCTATCTTTGCACATCTGTATGACCTCTGGAGATGAGACAGCATCTCTTCAGCTGAAAGCCGACAGCTACCTCTTTGGGAAGCCTTACTGTAAGATTGCAAAAGCAACTATGTGGCTAAGAAAAGTGAGACATGGCAATGGAAAACTTGTTACGTCCGGCATGAGGATGAAGTTTTCACCTTCTAACACAACTGAGCCTGGAACATAAATCTATTCACTCATTAAATGTCTTCATAATAGTGGAAGAGGCGCTAAACCTTGCACCTAGTGCTCACAAGTCAAACAAAAGGAGTGATAAATGGGGTGGATAATGGCCTATGTGGTCTCAGTAAGTCCCCTGGTCTTTCTGGTCCTCATTTATAAAAAGGAGATATTTGAAATTTGTTCATGGTATTACTGAGAATAAATGAGATATTGTCCAAAAAATAGAAAAAGAAGCATATAAACAAGCTCTCCCTAAAGAGAATATGGTGCAATTATGGATACTTTTGTCTTCATTTGCTTCATATATGTGCATCTACTTCATAAATGCGCATACTTTCAACCACTAGAATACCAGCAGGACATGCATCAAAAATAAAAAATAAAAAACCTTAGAGAAAAGCACTAGCATGTGAATAAAGTATGGTCTTCTGCAACCAGATGATGCTTAAATTAAAACTGAATAGCAGCTGTGAGGCAGAGAAGAGAGCTGCTGGGGCCAGGAGGAGAACAGAGGAGTGACAGACACATGCACAGTGGCTTTGCTTGGAAACCCGCAAAATTCAACTACAGGAAGTAGAATTACTGGATCTTAAAATTGGACTTGAATCTTACGTTTTTATTAGGGGAAACTATGCAAGATGAAATATATGGGATCAAATGCCGTGGCTGTTTTAGATATGTGTTGTCACAAGAAGCAGAGCAGACAGGAGTAAGAACTGCAGAGTCATGGGCCAGAGTTCAGATCCTGGGTTGGCAAGCTCATGTCTCTGTGCAGCACTCTCTTCATCAGTGCTGACCTCGGGAACCTACTCACGGAGCAATTGTGTGACTGGACTGTCACAGGATGAGAAGAGAGAGAGCACTTGACTGGCCCCTAGTTAGCGCTGTAGAATAGTTCTCCAGTATTTCATTATAAAGTTATTATCCCACGTGAATACAAAGGCGGGAAGCATTGCCTGTTCCTGAAGAAAAGCCTCCTTTCATAAAGTGACAGAGTGAACGTGTTACAGTGAGCATGGAAAACCATCACCTGCACAGACAGCAACAAGAGACCAGACCCAAAGAGGAAGTAAATGTATTTTTCAAGGACTGAGACAAATCATAGCTTGTTTTAGAGTCAGTGTCCCGGTCCACATCCCAGGCTGGCCTGGTACTCAATACATTGCCCAGGCTCGAGTTTAGGGTCATCCTCCTGTGTACTAAGACTGTGGGCATGAACCACGATACCTGATTTGTGTTTAACTATGACAAATTTTCTTTCCTTCTTTTTTTTTTTTTTACTGTAGCTCTGGAGCCTGTCCTGGAACTAGCTCTTGTAGACCAGGCTGGCTTCGAACTCACAGAGATCCGCCTGCCTCTGCCTCCCCCCCCGAGTGCTAGGATTAAAGGTGTGCGCCACCACTGCCCGTGGCAAATTATTTTTATAGCTTAATTTATAACAATATTTTGAAAGGTTTTAAAAAGTCTTTTCAGATGGCCTTGTGAGAATGTTCTGTCCGCCTTTAAAGCAGAGGCAACAGGTGGACAAAGAAAGTCTAAGCTGGGCAATGCTGCCCAGCCGTGATGGAACTGGACGGAAGATTTAGAAACAGTGCAACCCATTTATAGGTGTATTTCTTTACTAAGCAGGTTTTTTTCAAAAGTTAAAACTTCAGTTCAAACACAAGTAGCACAAACCTAAATATGTAAGATATGTAAACACAGGGAAAAGAAAATATGAACAAATTGAATCAAAGCAAGTCATGTCATCAGGATTTTCTTGGCTCAGCAATAATCTACTATATGACCCAGAAGCACAGTCTAATTGCATATTAGTTTCTTTTGCTATCGCAACTTCAGCTGTTTTATTACTTGTTTTTGTTTTGCTTTGTTTCCTTGGTTTCAAGTGACAAGGTTTAAATAGCCTGCATAAGAGTTTGTCACTGATCTTCTATTGATGTGGCATCAAGGTGTCTGGAGTTTTCTCATTCCCTGTACACTGGGAATATTTGCCTAGTCTGATACATTCCCCAATGCTCCATTTGTATGTAGTCACTCCTCTTCCTTCATTATCTCCTGCTGAAAGGCCCGTCTGTCCTGCCTGTTCTCACCACCCCAGTGTCACTAAGACGCTCAAGTCTCTGAGCAAAGACAGTACCCTGTGCATGTCTGTCTCTGGTCCCCACTCCACTCTGTCTTCCTTGACTCTCTCTCCTCATAAGTATCAGTACAACAAACTCTCATAGGAGCTCCATGTTGCTAAGCATCTTTAACTTTATAGGGCAATACTTGGCACCGTTAGGAACTCAGTTTAACCTGAATATTTTGTTCATATCATTCTTCCAATCCCACTTTTACTCCATGACTCTCTGATCAGACAAAGATAATAATCAAGTGGCCATCATATTCTAATATTCTTCCATAGATACCCACATTATAATTTAGAATATCTTCATGAATTATTTATTCTGTTTTTATTGTTTCCCTGACATCTTTTCATGTAGAGCAGGAATTATTTTTATTGCTAATAAAGTTATAACAAAATCTATCAAGATTGACTATAGCCGGGCGGTGGTGGCGCACGCCTTTAATCCCAGCACTCGGGAGGCAGAGGCAGGTGGATCTCTGTGAGTTCGAGACCAGCCTGGTCTACAGAGCTAGTTCCAGGACAGGCTCCAAAGCCACAGAGAAACCCTGTCTCGAAAAACAAAAACAAAAACAAAAACAAAAACAAAACAAAAAAAAAAGATTGACTATATGTTCATTGGGCCATGATGTCATAAACTGGTGTTAATCTTAACGAAATACCATGCCAAGTAAAAAGTCATCAAATATCTATTTATGGTTTACAAAATGTAAATGCCCTCTAGCTCCAACTGTAAATAATAACTCAATAACCACTTCGTTTTCTGTGAAACACATGACGCTGCTGCAGGGAGTACTCTAAGTGATAAAAATTAAAAGGAAAGGGAAAGTTTGCAGTAAATACTTACCATCTGCTCCCTTGCAGGGTGGCAAGCAGCATCATGATGGAAACTTAGGTACTGTCCCCACCCAGTCATAAATGGTTAAAGAGAACAGATGACATGTGATTTTACAAGTCATTTGGTAAACAGTCATCCCTAAGGCAGGCAAAGAGTTCATTTCCATTGAGAGTGTTCTGCCACAGGCAAGACGGTGAACTATAATCCAAAGCCAAATGGAATTGTCTATCTGTTTTTATCTGAATCAGAGGTCACGCTAGGTGAGTCATTGCAAATGTCTCCTACAGGGTTGCCCATTGACTTGACCAATGTGCCATATTATAGCTCAAAATAGAAGAATCTTCACTCTGAAGTGCTGAGCAGTGTAAAGAAAATAGTGCCATAGTCCAGTCAGGGGAGAAGAGAATGTAAACAGTGTGTAAACTGTAAGATGAAGGTGTGTGCCTGTGTGTGTTTATGTGTGTGAGAGGGAGAAACACACAGAAAAGACAGGCACAGACCCAAACACAGGAATAGAGAAAGGGGTGAGGGAGGAACAGAAGTAGTAAAAAAGAGGAGGTGGAAGAGAATAATGGGAAAGAGAGAGCTGTAACTAGAGAAAGAGATGATTATACAGATGTACAGATGTTGGGTTTCTAGGAAAATAAATGATAAGTTTTCGGAGCTGGAGAGGTGACTCAGCGGTTAAGAACCCTGGCTGCTCTTCCAGAGGACCTAAGTTCAATTCCCAGCACCCACATGGAAGCTCGCAACTGTCTGTAATCCAGTTCCAAGCGATTTGACAAGTTCATACAGACTTAAAATGCAAACAAAGCACCAAAGGTCGTAAAATAAGAAAAAAAATTATTTTTAAAATGATAACTTTTCATTGGTGTGCTTCTTTATTTTATATTTTTTACAATGAACATGCATTTTCTTTTTATAATCAGATAAAATAAAAATTTTATAAAATTTATCAGAAGTAATGAATTCAAATGCCTCAAAGTACTAGTTTCTGGGAACTGGAAGAAATGCTTGAAAGGGAGGGTGCATAGAGGTTTGAGAGACATGAAACTAACTTTGGGGAGGTAGATGTGGCATATGACAGAGAGAGCCAGATGTGGTGTATGAGAGAGAGCCAGATGTGGTGTATGAGAGAGAGAGCCAGATGTGGTGTATGAGAGAGAGAAAGGTGGTGTCAACCATGAAAACCAACAAATAAGGAAGTAGCAAAATCAACAGACATGTGAGCAAAGAAGAAAACTGCATTATCAAGTTCTCTTCTTTCAAAGGATGTTTTATTTACAACAAGTTATTTTAAAATTATTGGTATTACTCAGCAACCATGACTCTAAATATGTACTTCCTCCATAGAGTCAAACCCACCATCAAAGATTAAAGAAATGTTGTCTGTGGGAATACTCAAGCATGTTGCAAGATCTTGAGGCAATTCCAGGGGAGTTCCTCCTGGAGCTGGGAAGAACATGGTCCACTTTGAAAGGTTGTTCCCATGTGAGATCAATTATGCAGCAACGTGTCGTCACAGGCATGTTCTGTAAACCCTGGAAGTGGAAGCCAGTGGGAAGATAGGAATTGAAACCTGTTTTTATGGTCACTCCTGTGTTCCTTTTCACATCTGTCTTGCTCTGTTCTAAAACGACTCTCAGATTTTATATTGTTCACATGAGCAGAGGTCTCTTGAACTTCCAAATCACACACCATTTGTTCCGTTGCCTCTCCTCTACGTGAAGCAGTTAGTGGCCCCTGACTGTACTGTCTTATATATCTCATCAGTGCTGGCAACCTAAAGAAAGAGTCCCCATCGCAGCACAGAGCAGAAGACACAGTCTTAGGCGCTATCTTCAATATCCTAGTTCCTCCCTGATGCCTAGAAATCTTATCCTTACAGCATCGTGCATAAGTAACCTTGATGTTGATTTTTTTTCTGAATCATTAAAACAATTTTTCATTTCTAATATACAACTATTTACAGAACATTTACCTCATATCCAGTGTTATAAGTAATCTAACCATATTTAAGCATGTTTAAATTTTACAAGGGGATATATGTAAATAACATACAGTTAGCACTCCAGCTTCTATAGGGAAATTGAGCATCTACCAATTTGGTACCCAGAGTGGATCCTGTAACCAGTTCCTCAGGATAGCAAGGACTGACTAAGCTAGCTTCTGCTTTCCTCCTGACAGTAGGTTTACTGCTATAACCATAGTAATATAGTGCTGTGGGACACTTCACATTGTCCTATGTCTTCAGAAGGAAAACAGGCTATAAAACTAAATATACTCTATAAAACACTATTTCCAGATTCTGTTATATCTTATGAAACTTGTCTTCATGAAGGCAGATGGATCAGAAAATTATGGCACAATGAAGATCTACAAACTTAACTAAGATCAGTTTGACAATAGCCCCAAATGCTAGAGGGTAATATCAAGAATTTTGTCATAATTTCAAAAGCATAATAATTTTGGCAGTTAGCTAATCTATATTTTTATATTAAAAGATGAAGAGCCCCGAAAAGTATAAATAACTTCCAAAGAACACTTAATTCATGGTTGAGAAAAATGTTACCCTAAAATCTTATCCTTACATCACATGATTACACATATAGAGACAGTTATGGTGGCTTTTAAAAAGAAATGAAAATACTGAGCAGTTGATACAGTTTGTAAATTCCTTAACAATGTGAATTGTTTGCATACTAACTATAATTTTTTTTATAATTTATAATTTTTTTATTAATTAATTTATTTAATTATTAAAGATTTCTGCCTCTTCCCCTCCACCACCTCCCATTCCCTCCCCCTCCCCCAATCAAGTCTTCCTTCCTCCTCAGCCCAAAGAGCAAGCAGGTTTCTCTGCCCTGTGGGAGGTCCAAGGACCACCCACCTCCATCCAGGTCTATTAAGGTGAGCATCCAAACTACCTGGGCTCCCACAAAGCCATTACGTGCAATAGGATCAAGAACCCATTGCCATTGTTACTAACTATAATTTTTATAATTATATTACTTCCCATTTTCCTTTCCTACCTCCAATCTCTCCCCTACACCTCCTTGATCCCTTTCAAAATTCGTGGCCTGTTTGTTACATGGTCACAAATATACACATACATTCCTAAATACTTAAATGCAAATCATTTTATACTTATTATCTTTCAAACCTTTGACAATTAAATGGCTGCTTGACTAATTACATGAGATGGTAATTTATCATAAAGCAATATGGTTAGCCAACAATATTCTGACATAGAAAAATTATATAACATAAACCTTATTGCTTTAAATGTCTCAATAATGCTGTCTAATAGCTATGTAACTATGGGAAATTACATTTAAAACTATAATAATGAAAATAACATTTGTCTCGTGAAACTTATTGAAGATAAAATGTAATCTATATGTCTGACTACTTGGAGTTCCTTCCTGTGGCCAGTGTCAAGTAAATGTCAGTTAATGTCAAGTGAAAAGTGAGCATAGCCATGCCCAAAATAACTTAGACTAGAGGAGAAACCTCACATCTGGGAAATATTTTTAATATTGCTCTCATTCTCTACAAGAAGGCCTGTGGCATGTGTCTTCAACTGGTCTAATGCCGTAGTGATTCTCATAGATGTGGAAGTGTGGGAAAACACAGTCAAATAGCCATGGTTAAGTAGCTCTTTAATTTTTCCATCAAGATGTGTTATTGGGTGTGTGTGTTGTGTGAGAGTGAGTGCGTGTGTGGTCTGTGTGTGACTGTGTGTAAGGTGTGTGTGTGCTGTGACTGTGTGTCTGTGTGTGACTGTGTGTAAGGTGTGTGTATGCTGTGACTGTGTGCTGTGTGTCTGTGTGTGACTGTGTGTAAGGTGTGTGTATGCTGTGACTGTGTGCTGTGTGTCTGTGTGTGACTGTGTGTAAGGTGTGTGTATGCTGTGACTGTGTGCTGTGTGTCTGTGACTGTGTGTAAGGTGTGTGTGTGCTGTGACTGTGTGCTGTGTGGTCTGTGTGTGATTGTGTGTAAGGTGTGTGTATGCTGTGACTGTGTGCTGTGTGTCTGTTGTATGTTTATGGTGTATGTGTGGTGCGTGTGTGTGGTATATGTGGTGTGTGTGAGTGTGTGACTGTGTGTGTGAGAGAGAGTGGTATGTAGTGTGTGTGTGTGTGTATTCCAAATGGAATCTAAAGCTTAGAAGGATTTCTTTTATTTTTTTTCTCAAAACAGGGTTTCCCTGTGTAGCCATGGCTGTCCTGGAACTCACTCTGTGGACCATGTTGGCCTTGAACTCAGATGTCTGCCTGACTCTGAAACCCTAGTGCTGGGATTAATGGCATACACCACTACCAGCTAGAAGAACTTTTTTAATCTGTTAAAAATCTTTTAAAAAATCTGAAACACCTACCTATTTGTACAAATCTGTGTTCCTGAAATGGTCTTTGATAAATATTTGCATGACCTGACATTAAGAGGAAAAACAGACACTTCTCAAAGTATGCTTGCCAAGGAGAAAATAGTACCTATTTGTTGTAAAAGTGTTTTCAAGTGTAATTCCCATTTCAGAAAGACAGAGGTTGCCTAGTGACCGCGTGCATTTATCAATATGGCACAAAAAGCTTAGCCCTACACTGATGATGTCAGTGTCTTTAAATCTGTAGACTAAGTTTCCGGCCTTAACTATTGCAAATATGTCCAATCAAGTACTTTCCAGTTTTGAGAATATCAGAATGAAACCTAGAGATGTAATTAAGGGTTTAAGTGAGGCCGCCTTTCCTCAAGTCTACATGAAGACATAAACTCCTCAAGCCCTGAAACTGTGCTGTGACTCTTCATACGACACATACCCTCCCTCTCTTCTTTGCTTTAATACAGATGGACCTTACGGACTTCAAGTTAATTCTGATAAAGGGCAAAAGTTGGGAGAAGTGTTCACTGTTGACCTAGGTGAAGCCATCCTATTTGATTGCTCTGCTGACTCTTATCCCCCCAACACCTACTCCTGGATCCAAAGATCTGACAATACAACATATGTCATTAAACATGGGCCTCGTCTAGAAGTCACATCTGAGAAAGTGGCCCAGAAGACTGCTGACTATGTGTGCTGTGCTTACAACAACATGACCGGAAGGCGAGATGAAGCTCGCTTCACTGTCGTCATCACTTCCGTAGGTAAGTGTGTGAAAGAGCAAACCTTTATAAAACATAAAGGTATGCTAGCCTTAGTTTCCCAAATGCCTATCAAGAAGACAACATAATTTTAGTGTTGTTTGAATGGTATCTTTGCTCAGTTAACTAAGCCATGAGTTTTGAGGATCCAAGAAGGAAAACTCAAAACAAAATGGAGGGAAATTTAAATGACAGTTTGGGGAGCTATGAAGAGTCAGTAAATTACTTTTAGGTGTGTTATTGCGTTCCTAATTTTATGATCAGATGCATAAAGGGAATAGACTTCTCAGTTAAAAGTTTATGTGTACCATTAAATTAAGGTAGAAGAACAAATACAGAGGAGTTGGGGTCTTGGGTTTCCATTTTTCTGCTTGCTCCTCGATCTTCATTGGTTCCTCTTCTTTTTTCATTGACTTACCTGAAATCAATAGAAGTGTTTATCAAGAGCCTAATGGATTTGGAAACAACTTTCATAAATCTATAAAATCCAGAATGCTCTAAAAGTTACGTCTTAGAAATGCAGTGGCCCAAAAGGTTAACCGCAGCTTGTTAGGGACACATAACAAATACCCATCCCATGAGCCTCTCTGTGAAGCACGGTTTTGCTCTCCAGTGTCATTCCTGTGCCCTTCTCCTCGTGCCCACAGAATCTCATAACACTGGTCTACTCACATCGTTGTCTTCAAAGCTCTACAGCTGTACCCACAACTGCCTTCTAGATGCCCCCAGAGGTTCTAAAAGCAGAAGATAAGTCTAAATTAGCAGGACTGAACCACTTTCCTTTTTCCTACATACCTATTCTGTCTGTATGCCCCCCACTTTTAAGTGAATTTCCCTATAATCTACCAGCTTAGCAGAAAACTAAGTATCACCTGAAACTCCTTTTTCCTGATCCTTGTGCCCTGTACTACACTCAACCAAATCTAGCTCCCAAATCTACCTACTTCCCTCCTTTCTTCTACTTTTTCTTTGTCTTTCCTCTTATTGCCCTTCTACCTCTTCCTCCTGCACTCTTCCTGTTTTTAAACTTCCATTATTATTTCTTCTGTTACATTCAATATCCTTGCATACAGAGAAAAAGACAAACCAGATAGAACTTGAGGAAAAGCCCACAGTCTGAATAGGAAGCAATGACTTGGATGATTGCCTTGGTGAAGGAACAAGTGCACGAAACATCACAACCATGAGTCCACAGATGCCTCTGTTCCATAGCATCGCCCCTGGTGCCTAGAGTAAGACACATAGCACAGAGAAGCTCAGTATATTGCGTTCAATAAAGGAAGCAAAACGAAAATGCCAATTTACACAGATGTTTGTTTGTTTGTTTGTTTGTTTTCAAGACAGGGTTTCTGTGTAGCTTTGGAGCCTGTCTTGGCACTAGCTCTGTAGACCAGGCTGTCCTTAAGCTCAAAGAGATCCACCTGCCTCTGCCTCCCAAGAGCTGGGAATAAAGGCATGTATTTTTAATCCTTAGGCTAAAACATGCCATCTACATTCATTCAGCTGCCCGCATCAAAATCACCTAGGCAGTTTGAAATGTAGTTTCTCAAGTGGCCAAGGCAGAAGGAATCCTCTGTCAATGTCAGTGTGGAGAACAAATCATGAACTTGTCTCCAAATAAACAGATAAACAAACCAGTTTTTAAGACACCCCAGACCTGCTGGGTCAGGAGCTTGAACTAAGATATTTGGACTCAAATAACACTTAGTACAAGTATGACAACTGCTGATTATTGGTTGTTCCTCCAGTGAATTTATAATTCAATAAGAACATCTTAGAGAGTCGCATATCAAACTGGACAAAGCCCACAGGGTGATAAAGAAATGTGTGTTCTCTTAGAACTATTTGAGATTTAAGGTATTCATATTTGTAAAATTAAGTATATTGCAATTCATATACTGTCTTGAACATTTTTATGAGGAAGATAATCCATAATCCTGCCTATAATATTATTGTCCAGTAGAACTTTATGCAAGGAGGAAATTGTCAATACCATCACTTTCAACATGGAGGCCACTAATCTTGCTTAGCTTTTCAATGATTCAAACATGGCTATGCTACTGAGGATTAAAGTTTCAATTTTATTTCATCTTTATTCACTTGAATTTAAATTTTACATAACTATATCTTTCTATTGCCCAGTGTATTTACAAAATACCCAAATCGTGCCCCTTTGGGTTAGTAAAAGGTAATACACCCTCCAAAGCATGTGTTCAAAATGGTTAAAATTAGTACGCATGCATTATTTGTCACCTACTATGGGACAAATAAGAGCTAGGCACTGAGACTCAAGTAACCCCAGACAATAACCGCTAACCAAAATCTGATATATCAAACCTACAGACAACTAAAGAATATCTTTTGCCTTATAATTTACTATATTTTTATAGGCTCAAGCAGCTTTTCACCATGTAACTAACAGAAATTTAGTTTAGAACAAGATTGTGTGTGTGTGTGTGTGTGTGTGTGTGTGTGTATACCAAAGCATAGATGGGATTGTTTGGTGGGATCTTAGTATCAGGTTAGACTTGTTCTTTACGCCCACTGCAAGTGGAAATATAAGTATAATATGTAGTAGTATATTACAATAGAGTCTTCCCTACTTATTAACTTTCTGCATTAATATTCAGCCAGTAAGTGTTCATAATATCAGAAGCCCCTGGTCTTTGACCAAGATTTTATTACCAAAGACAGATACAGTTTTCATGTTGGATAATTGTCCTTAGCAAAGTCTCAAAAACCTGTTTGACCTGTACAAAGTCTGGTATTTGTTATTGTAGTAAACAAGGAGAACAGGTGCTCATTTTCCAGAGTGATCCAGGATTGTCAACATTCATGGCCTCATTGTGGTTTTTCATAGCTATTTTCCAATATTCAAGGTTCACCGAGCTTTGTCTCCAACAAAAGTTAAAAAAGGAAGAAAATCACTAGTGCAGATGTGATGTGTTGTGTTCACTGTTTCTGTTTCAAAATGAATGAATTTCTGCAACAAAGATTAATGAATTTCTGCAGCACGAACTGACATACATGACCGTTGCTTACAAGGCCAGCCGAACACTTATAGAATATGCATTCTGACAAACAAGCTATATTAAGACTTGTAGGGAATTTGAAATAGTTTGTAAGATGTTTCTAGAATCAAGTTGAAGTTTTGTGTCACCAGACGCAACTTGCAGAAAATAGATGAATCTCCTCATTTTTAATGAGGCAAAACTATGTAACTGTTTTGAAGTCTCAGCAATAAGACATAGAGGGGGAAGGGAAAGGCAGTCAAAGATGACTCAGGGTCACAGATGCGAAAGAAAATAACAAGGTCAGGAGATAATCAAAAGTCTTATCGGCGGCTTTCAGTTAAGGAGAGGAAAGCTGGAGAAGGTGACAATTAGCTCTCTGTCTTCAGCCTGCGTGAAGCTAGACAGATGGGGACTTCCACCTCTGTGGGCTATGATTCACAGCTAATTTGAGATATTATTAATTGACCTTTCTGTAACTCAGTGGAGATATCTAAAGAAAACAGAGGCAATTGGAAGAGTCACACAGCAAATGAATGACAAAATAGCTTCTGAATTCAAAGACTTTCTTTTTAACAATCTCAAAAATTCTATTCTTTTTAGGTCACTAAGCTATTGATGTGGATATTGTGCTTTTAATTAGTACATACAGGATTATGAGTATAAAGCAGTGTATGTATAGTGCATCTCACAGTAGTGATTTAGGGTCAGTAAATACTTCAAAATATAGATATCTGTATTCAAAATGTTTTCTTTAAATAATTTCTCAGCTAATTTAATGTAAAAAATATGCAGGTACTTTGTCCACAAGATACACTATTTCATACTTACGAGAAAAAATATCTATAGCTAAAAGTAATGTCTAGTTGTTTCAAGAAAATAATAGGCATTAAAATAATGAACTAGCATTTATATTTGAAAGTAATAATTTTACCACCTTAATTAAGGGCTTCTTTAAACACACATATCAATATTTTAAAGTATTAACTGAACCTAAATTACTACTGTGAGATATATATAGAAATGTATTTAAAAGTTTGTATTTAATGAAGATATTAAAGTGTACTTCAAAATTCAATATTCAAAATTCTCTGAGGGCATGTGGACATGGTTTAAGAGGTATTTAGAAGTGTTTTAAATGTATATGTAATGTGAATAATCAATCATTCAAAATTATAATCCAAATCTTTTCATTTAAAAAGTAGGAAAGAACATGAACTAGGAAGAGAAATCGATTGATTTCCCCTATTTTGCTACAAGTTTCTCAACTTTGGGTAAATTAAGATACAGATTGAGATACAACCTTAGCCTTGACATCTGGATCTTGAGACCTTCGATGATAGCTGCTTGAGAACCTACCACATAACACCTGTGTCTGTCAGGTGGGCATGGGAAGTGTGTAGGTAACACAGCCCAGAGTATGTCATCTTCATCTCCATGGGGACCTGAGGCAGCTGCCATCAGCAGTGAACAGATTGGATGGAAGAGTTCTCAGGGCCCCATCCTCACCTAGAAATAGACACACTGCCTATGTAGCATATGGCTGTCCTGTTGGGGTGCAGCCTCGAACAGCAGGGTAGCGATACCATGGATACCACACCTCTTGCCTATATTTACACTTGGCATGTTAGTCCGTTTTATTTGTTTGCTTAAGGAGGGGGCAAATACCATTTGCACTCCAGCTTTGGTAAACGAGTCCATCGTCCCAAATATATTCTCTGAGCAAGAAGACTAGAATTTCTCTACTATTTTCAAGTCAGAATTCTAAAAGCTTAGCTGTCCAAAAACAAACTTGTCTAGGGTTGAGACCACAGCAATGGTGCCCTTTGATGTGTATTCTAGATGGAGAAACAGGGACAAGAGCAGACCCATGGCACTCTAAATGAGGGAGAAAGGAAAGATCATTTGTTTTCAGAAAAGGGACATTTGCATCCTCAGTCTCTGTGGAGAGGATGCTGGCCTTCACTACAGCCAAGCTTTTAGAGTGACAGGAATTGGTCATCACAAGGTGGGTCTCTGAGTGCAAAGAGATCAAAGGGATGTGTTAAAAGGGCAACCAGGAGACGTCCACGGACACAGGGAGGAATGAGGAACAGGAAGGTTGTGGCCCTCTGTGTGAAAGGGAATCTGCAAACTTGGTTATTTATCAAAGGAAGGAAAAGATAAAATGAAAAACCAAGAAATGTGTCCTTTGTGTCTCAGGGTAAGACGGCCAATTATTTTGTATTAAGCCTGTTGCCAAGTTTAAGAAACTTGGCTGCCAGAGTGAATCAAGAGTGGTCTGAAACAGTTGTCATTGGCATATTTTCAATTTTAAGGAACATGTTAAAACCAGCTAAGACAAAAATGTTTTTCTGCTTAATAAAATAATCACTTAATTATGTTTAGAGGTGCTGGATTTTTTCTATTTATTTACTTTATTTATTATTTTTGAGACAGGATAATAGTATGGCTATTGTGAGATGAAAGAGTTGAAGCATCTAATGTTTGATAGTTAAATTTGGAGGTTTCTGTGATTGAAGAGATGATTCAGCTGTTAAGAACACTCGCTGCTCTTCCAGAGAACCCAAGTTCAGATCAGAAAGCTCACAACTGCCTGTAACTCCAACTCCAGGGGATTTGATGTCTTTACTGGCCTCCATGGACCCTTGCACAGAAATGGGACTCTCTCTCTCTCTCTCTCTCTCTCTCTCTCTCTCTCTCTCTCTCATCTTTTTTTAATTGGAATTTTCCCAGGGTCTCATGACAAAAGAAGAAGTTAAGGCCTTAGTACTAGCTTAGGGGAAATAAGTCTCCCAAAGGGACAGTGCTCCCTTCAACAGAATGCTTCTACTTTGGTGAGTTAATTGAGATATTCAACTATGATGTGACAGAATTAGACCAGATAAATGTTTGATTAAAATCCAGTTCAGTAGAGAAATTGTTTGCATCACTGATGAACAAGCATGGTATTAATAAAAACAATGGTAGAGAAGAAGGATCACAGTGACCCCAAAATGGCCCAGACCTTTTCTTAGTGGAATCCATCCTTGTCTCTCAGACTCAAAGGGAATATGACAACAGTGTATGGTCAGATCAGAGGGGATAGCATGCTTTCCCTAACCTGTCTACTGGAGTTTGGTATTCACCAGCTGTACTGAGTAGAAAAAGACTAGATTATTTTAAATGATAGTATTCTACAAGGGAAAAGTCAAGAGATTTTTAGATATCCCCATATTTGGAAAAGAAGGTGATAAAAGGCTCCCACTTATTTTAACTCCTGGAGACCTGAACGTTATGGTGTTCAGGAAGAAGAAAGGGATGCTGACTCAGCATTTATTGCAGAACTGAGTAGCCACTCTGTTCCTCATCACACCCAGGTTCTCAGGTGATGTCTAAAATAAAAGTGGCATTACCTGGATTTAGTCCACATCAGTCTGGGCAGACAAAGGTCACAACTACTTCCTCCTACATAGGTTAATATATGACTAATCATATCAGAGCCCACAGCTGATAGTGTAACATAACCACAGTCAATAAGTGGTTGTGTCAAACAGCACTGGAAAGGGTCAGAATGAAATCCTAAAAACCCGGGATTATCCCCACCATTATAGCCCCCCATTACAAGCCTCGGCTTCCTCATCCAGAAGAAGTGATAAAATAACTGCACTCTAATAAGATTACCAAGGTGACCAAGCAATTACTATGGATCATGCATCCTGAGTACAGAATTTAGTATACTGAAAGCACTCAGTATGTGTATTATAGCTATTAGCATTAATTTTTTATTTTATTGATGTGTGTGCATGTGTGGGTATGCATGCATATGTGTGTGTGGTGCTGCACATGTCCCACAGTGCATATGTGGGGGTCAGAAGACGATTTTCAGGAGACAAGGTTTTCCTTCCGGAGTGGGTTTCAGTATCAGTCTCAGACAGGTCTTCAAGTTTGTACCATTCTGAGTCCTTTTACTAGCTGAGTCAAGCCATCTAGCAGGACTGACTTTAAATATTTTATTGAAACTTGCATTTGAATGATATTTGGTAGTTGGAATTTCTTGATTGGTTATTTTTTTAAAAAGTAGTAAAGTGTATTTAAAATAAGCACTCTTCTTCTCACATCCTTAAATATATACCATAGTGTCTCTGAAAAGATCACACCCCTGAATCACACTAAAACAGAAAGACAGAAGGCAGAGAGAGAGGATGTAGAGAGACTGGAGGCAGAGAGAACACCCTGAATCCAAGGGTGTAGAGACAATGAGCTGAGACAGATATAGGAAGGTGGCAAACACAAGCGAAGAGTGTGACAGGAACAACTTTCTATGATTAGTACTTCATGTCAGTATTTCCCAAGGTTCCCACCACATCTCCAGGCACAAATGTACCCAGGGCATTTGGAGATTAGTTTTTAAATCGCTGTATTCCATCCATCTGGGGATGAAGGAGAGAATAAGGGAGAGAGGGACAGGCTACGGTGTCTTATTTAATCAGAGAATAATCATAAGCATTTCAGATTGTATAGTAATTTATTACTGTTTTTTAGGACTGGAGAAGCTTGCACAAAAAGGAAAATCACTGTCCCCATTAGCAAGCATAACTGGAATATCACTGTTTTTGATTATATCCATGTGTCTTCTTTTTCTGTGGAAAAAATACCAACCTTACAAAGGTAAGTTAAAATTAGAAAAAATACATTTTAGAAACATTGCAAAAAAAATTACCAAAAACACCTTACTCTATTTTCCCCTCTCTTGCTTTTAGCTATAAGGCAGAAGCTAGAAGGCCGGTAATGTATACATTTCTGTGAAAAGTAAGAAAAACATTTTCCATCAATCATAACCTTTGATTAATATGTCTGTTTGGTTTTTTTTTTTTTTCCAGACAAGAGTCAGAATACAGAAAAGCTCAAACCTTTTCAGGTAATGGCCAGACTGGAAATGACTGTTATCCATAGTGATGTATATTAACTAATCATCAGTGTGTACCAGGGATATTTACAGATAGGGCTGTCAACATAGCAGAATTAATAGAAGCTGATATTAGCACAACCACAGTCCCTATATTGCTCAGTGTCCTCCCTTTACAAGGTGAGCCACACAGGTCTGAAGGATACACTAGGGAAAGACTCTCAACTCTGTATACAGACAAGGCAACTAGAAATCAGAGAAGTGAAGATGAGTTCTGCTCCATTCTCACTCGTTGGCCTTCTCATCATTAGTCTGCCAAAGCAAAAGGAGCCTTTGTAGTTTTCGAGAATGTACAATGCTAGCTATACAATACCGAAGGAGAGGAAGAAATGGAAGTGTAATAGGGCAGTCCTGTTCTTTGTCCGCAGCCGGTCCTCACTACCTTCATTGTTGATTCTGTACTGAGCTGTTCTAAGTTAACAATGGAGCTTATGTGAGGATGGTGGTGTCACCAAGAGCCAGGTTTCAGTCCTATATCTTCCACATTACTCTTGGGAAAATTACTTTCCTTGACCTCAAATTCCTTATCTATATAACAGTGACATAAACTTCCTCCTGGGGCTGCTAAGAGAATGAAAATAAAATGACTTTAAGAGCCGAATGTGACTCATCTCCAGTCCTTGCTCTCTTACAATAATTGGGCATCACAGAAGGGAAGGGTCCCAAACCATCTGGCTCCTCCAAACTACCTTCGCCCTCTTCATTTCCGAGATGAAGTTTGGATGGTATTCCTATTATGTTGCAGTGGCTTTTATGTGTCTGTGCAGCTACTGTTGTTGCTCATTCTTTTCTAATATTCTCTGTTAGATCTGTCGCAGCACAGTCGATATTACAGGTGCATCAAAGGTTTCTGTGACATCCAGGCTAAGGCCTCGGTGATCTTCAATCCATGATCCTGTCTACATATGTGTATTTGAATATGGAATACAGTATTCCACATCAGACCTTAAGAATAATTGGCCAATGAGTTACAGTGATAGCTTCCTGCTATTGCTGATCTGGCCTCCCCTGCTGAGGGCTATATATACTCGTGAGAAAGTGGAATAAATGGCTTGTCTGCAAAAAAAAAAAAAAAAGAAGAAGAATTGGTCAAGTTCAGTTTCATTTTTCCTCTTGAGAAGAAGTTATTCCCAAAACCATTCAATGACAATATGACCATATAGTACTAGGTAATATTAAATGGTTTCATGCAAATATCACTTAAAACAGACAATAAAGATAAGTTCTGTGGCTATTCCCATGAAACAAAAATAAATGCATGCATTTTTAAGTATCAGAGGGAAGCATTGCTTTTGTAAGCGGTGTTCTTTTTCCTTTCAGGCCATGAAGATGCTCTGGGTGACTTCGGAATATACGAATTTGTGGCTTTTCCAGATGCATCTGGTATTCCCAGGGTTGGTTTTCCTAGTGGCTGATTAACCAAGAAGTAGAATTCTGCTTTCCCAGAGGTGTAAGCAGCATTCATTTAAGAACGAGGGCAGGGGCTGGAGAGATGGCTCAGAGGTTAAGAGCACTGGCTGCTCTTCCAGAGGTCCTGAGTTCAATTCCCAGCAACCACATGGTGACTCACAACCATCTGTAATGAGATCTGGTGCCCTCTTCTGGCCTGCAGGCATACATGGAGGCAGAACACTGTATACATAATAAATAAATAAATCTTAAAAAAAAAAAAAAAAAGAACGAGGGCAGTGATGTCCAAAGGCATCTCACAACGTTGACTCACTGTATACTGAGCTCTGTGGAGCTAAGGCATTTTTCTCATTTTCTTCTCTTATAGAGATAGTAAAACTGAC
Source organism: Chionomys nivalis (assembly GCF_950005125.1). Lineage (NCBI taxonomy): Eukaryota > Metazoa > Chordata > Mammalia > Rodentia > Cricetidae > Chionomys > Chionomys nivalis. The sequence continues at coordinate 198,532,146 of NC_080086.1, forward strand.
ACAAATAAGGAAGTTACACCAGTTAAAAAATACTCTTTGCCTGATATAGTCTATGAATAAAGAAGTAACTAGGTTGAATATAGGGATAAAAGAAGAACCAGGGACCAGGAGTCCCTAACAAATTATTCCAAGTTGTTTCAGTGACTGCAGCGTTTCATTTCACAGAATTCACTCCGTTCCTCGGTTTCCTTCCTTTCTTCCTCATAACTCCTATATCTTTTCAAAGATATTCAGTCACATCCTTGAAGTTACCTGCTTGTCATAGGGAGTTGTTGTATAGTAAAAACCTAATAATATACAGGTCTATATCTTTATTACTCTAAACCTGGGCTAAATGCAGGGTCTTTTACAGTTGAAATCATTTGTTTTCAGCCAGTCTCTTTTTAAAGCATTGCAAACGATCCGTTTGGTGCAGAATGTGTCCCTGAATTATTAGCTCGCGAGCACTCAGGGTGTGTAGAGCACCAGGTTGTCCTCTGTCTCCTTGCTACCCTATGATAGTCCACTTGGATGGGACCAAAAAGGGACTGCTTGCTTCTGGGTGTTCTTTCTGCTGTTTTTTAGAAAAGAACTACTTGCGATTAGAAAATGGCCCCTTTGCTCTCAGCATTCTATCTCCCTGTGTGCTTCATCCAGAGAGATTCATGGCTACAGTCTTTATTACAGAAATGTAATGTCTTTTCACCAGCTTGAGATATGAGGAGGACTGTTGGCTTCACAATATTCTTTCGGCTAAGCCACCCTTGCACGTGTGATTGACAAAATCTGTCCAAAAGAGCAATTGAGATATAATGTAACAGTTATATGTGCTGGCTAGTAAGACTGTAAGGCTGTTTTTGTTTTTTGGGTTTTTTTGTCTCCGTTTTTGCTACTTTTCTTCCTCCTTCTTTTCTGTGCAGTATTTCCAGCTTTCTTCTTCAATGACAAAGAGTGTGGCAAGATGGCCAAGCTATTCCTGAAGTAAATAAACAGCGCAGTTGAGTGCAGGAGTAGGGGAAGGAGGAGCTCACGTTCCAGAGGTCGCCCTCAAGCTGCAGCATGCTTTCAACTAAGCCCAGGCTAAGTTTTTTCCTTTAATGTTCTGTGTTTTCTAGATGCCGAAAAGGTCCGGCCCAGCCCCTGACGGTGTGACAGGGCAAGATTTTCACGGCACCGTTTATGAGGTTATCCAGCACATCCCTGCTCAACAGCAAGACAACAACAGTAAGTCTGAACCTGCATTTGGTGGGTGCAGTGGAGGATCTCAGAGGTTAGCTTCTGCTTTCCTGAGGACTTATGTGAACCCCCCCAAAAATACTAACACAAGAAATGATAGCTTCAAAACATGCAAAATTCTTCAAGATACATCCTCATTTGAAAATTATTTTAAAAAATGAAACAGGTAAGACTATAAATATCACCTAGAGACATGCATGTGGGCAGGTAGACAGAGGCAGAGCTCTGGAATTGCCTGTCTGTTGCGTATGTTCCTCCTGTTCAGTCGTCTCAGAGGAATGCACATTTGGGTATGAAAGGCTCAGTCAGGCCAGTGCTCAAGTCATCTGTTCATCCTCATGACTTTGCAGTGACCACAGTCATTCCATGGCCACAGACTCCATGACTAAAGGAAACGGCTCAGTCACATTCTCCCATTCACTCCGGGTACATAAGATTGGTCCCTCTGAGGACAAACCCTGTTTTGAGGATAAAGGCAGCAACCCACTTACCCAGTTGAACTCAAGGCCATTACCAGAAGATCTGCCTCTTTGCCACATAGGAGCTAAGCCCATAGTTTTTTGGAATAATAGAATCAACTTCTGTTTATGTCTGTGTAGCTGCCTGAGGCCTAACTGCCACAAATCACCTTCCACCCTTTCTTTAGCTGTCATTTGTTGACTTTAAAAAGAACATCAATAACCACACCCAGGAACTTCCCCTCTGGCAAATGGAGCGGTTCCAACAAGGTGGTTCCTGGGTGAATGTTGAGACTAGCAGCCGAGAGTGCAAGAGAACAGCGAGAGTTGTCTGACGGGGAAGAGCACACTTGGAACACGGCTGTTGTTAACGTGTGTCACAAGAACCCTCAGAGGACCCCATCAAAGCAAAACGCACACGAAGTCAGGGAGATGAAGTAGTTCCTAGTGGAACTAAGAATTTCTGGATTGATTTTAAAAAAAGTTATGGTTTGAAGCAATGTATTCATAGACAGTTCAAGGAGGAGGCACAATACCATGACTCTTGGAAAATCAAACACTAACTTCATACCTTTCCCTCCTTGTTTCTGGAGCAAAAGTGAGGGAATGTTTTGTTTTTAATCTTTTCTTTTTTGACTAATAAATATTAGTTGTGCATAGTTATGGAGTACAATATAATGTTTTAACCCATGTATACATTGCGTATTGATGAAATCAGGTTAATTAGCCTATTTCTCACCAGAACTCCTCAGATCATGTCTGTCTGCTTTCTAAGATTGAATCCAGTAAATATATAAATTAATAAATAAACATAAAACTTGTCTTGAAGCTGGGGAAATAATTCAGTTTGTAAAGCTCATGCCGTGAAAGTGCGAGAGCCTAAGTTTGGATTCCAGAACCCACATAGAAAGCTTGATAGAGCAGCAGGCACGGGGAGACACAGGGCTGCGAACCAGAGACAGAAAAATCCCAGGAGTTTGTGGGCCAATCAGCAAGCTCCAGGTTCAGAGATATCTTGTCTCAAATAAAAGATGTGTGTGTGTGTGTGTGTGTGTGTGTGTGTGTGTGAGAGAGAGAGAGAGAGAAAGAGAGAGAGAGAGAGAGCAAAACAATTGAGGAAGACACCTGATGATCACACACACACATACACACACACATGCAGGCATGCATGCACACACATCTGCTTACACAGGCACCCATATACAAGTGCACACACAGAAACACATCACATTTATACATCACATACATGCACATATACACACACATAAAAATTATTAAGATAATTTTGAAACCTCTCCTGTTTAAATTCACTTGTTTTTCTACATAACTTGTGTTATAAATATCTACTTTTACTACTAGAATGCCCCAAAAAAAACAAAAAACAAAACAAAACAATGAAGACTCAAAGTTTGTTGTTGAAGAAAGTCTCCTAACACTGAAATAAATGGAAAGTTGTGATTATAGCAGGATAACTCCAGGATACAAAATAAATAAGTTAAATTTGCATCTCAAAGAACTCATTTCTCAAAAAAATAGTTTTTTAAAAAAATCACGCAAATTTTTTTGATGCCTGTCTAAAATGAAAAAGATCCTCAAAAATCCTCAGTCCAATAAAAGTTTATTTTAGAAACAATTTCTGCTGGTTGAAAACAAAGCAAAACTGCTTTCTCAAGCAAAGAACTATTTTAAATTGCAGGGCCTCAGATCCTGCCCCACACTCCTACGCTAGTGCTCACCCTCAGCACCACCCCACCCAGACCCCCAGCCCTGCCCGTGAATCCCTCACATTCCCATCTTCTGAGACCTGGTCATTTGTTTTGTTTCTGTGTGTCATCCAATGGCTTTCTCTCCCTTGACCTTTGAGTTTGCCCCCTCTCTCCAAGACATTAAGATTATCCCCACCCCACACAATTCCTTTCTAAAGGATGCAAACATAAACAGCATCTCCACGACACAAAGTGATGAATTATCCCTTTTAAGTTTTCCCTTCTGAATCATACATCAGGAAGCCAACATTTCAAATTTGTATTTGCTTTGTAACTTAGGCTACCTATCTTAAATTTTAAAAACAGATAGAATACTTTGGGTTTTTCACCAAAAATTATTTTGTAACTATTTACATAAATCCACAGATTTTGTCAGGGTCTTTGCTGTGTTCCAATGGGCAGGATTAAATAACGCCCAGTCTTTTAAGAATTTCTTATTTTTGTAGACTCCTTTTTGCTTAACCAAGGATCTTTCATAAAGTAAATATTCTTTCATAAGATGAAAGTTGCCTGTAGCTGCACGGATGGTTTTTGTCTTCTGATTGTTTGTGGTTTTCTTTATGTCCTATTACATTTGAAGATCAATCTCATGAATAATGAGCATATGGGCTGCTGACTCTGTCCATCCTCCTCTCCCAAAGTGAGTGAGCAGGTTCTGGGGGAAGAACTCTTTCTTACTGCTTTCTCTAACCTTTACTGAGAGCCTTTTCCATGGTAGGAAAGCTGCTTAACTGATTTCATTCTTTGATCTTTAAATTATTTGTGTGTGTGTGTGTGTGTGTGTGTGTGAGATTAGTACATGGTGGCAAATTGGACTCCTGTTTAACAAATCAGTAAATTGGTCTCTGTTCCTATGCTAGCACTCAACACAATGATTCGCTTATTGAACAGAGTTGCATTTACTGAAATATTATTCATCGATGCCATTAAATGACCTGGCCCAGAATGTTTTGAACTCAAGTTTGGTTGTTCTTATCTTCAAATTTTTTATTGAGTTTTTGCATAATATATTTTAATTATATTCTTTTCAACCCCTTCTAGATTCTCTCAACCTCCCTCACATCCAAATTCAGGATCTCTCAATCTCTCTCTCTCTCACACTCTCTCTCTCTCTGGCAAGAAAAAAAAAACAAGAAAAACAAAAACAAAGAATTAAATAAAAAGATAGAAAATCCATAGGACAAAAAAATAAACAAATAAACAAAAACCAAGACAGTTTTGTGTTAGCCAACTACTACCCTGGGCATGGGCATGGAGTGTGGTTAATACACTCCTGACACACAATTGGAGAAAACCAAATTTCCCTTTCCAGCCAGTATCAGTGACAAAGAGCTTCTTGGTCTTGGTTAGAGGTGGGACTTTGTGTCCCCTTCCCCATCTCGGGGCTAGGATTTCCTCTGGTTTGAACGTGTACAGGCCCTGTTATTACAGGCATCAGTCCCGCTGTGTCCAGAAGACACTGTTTTCTTATCATCTCTGGCTCTTAGACTCTTTCTGTCCCCTCTTCTGCTTCATTCCATGAGCCAGCAGAGAAGGGGTTTGATAAAGACACCCCAGCTAGGGCTGAGTTCTCCAAAGTCTCTGACTCCCATACAATGTCCTCTTGTGGATCTCTGTGCTAAGTACCACCTAGTGCAAGAGGAAGGCTCTCTGCTGACGGTTGAGCAATGCTCTGCGCTTGGATATAATGATATGTAATTAGGATACATTTTATTGCTACGTTCCTTTATCAGAATAATAGTAATAGGTTTTCCCCCAGGCCCATCATCTATCTAATATCAAGTTATTGGCCACTTTAGCAGTGCCTCATGGAGTGGACCTTAAAACCAATCAAAATGTGGTTGGTTATACCCATGGTTATTATTATCATCTTGAAAATTAGACATCTAGATATTTAAACCCTGAGTTCTAACATGTAATTATCTACAAAATGATTGATAGAGTTTTCTTGATCAGCTCAAACACTCATATTCTTCATCTTCACAGCTATGGAAAGAAGAGAATGCAGTTAAATCTCCTTTACCCACAAACCTAGGAATCTACAGAACACTTAGTATAGCTGATGTATCTCTTCACCAGGTGAGATTCTACGGTAAAACAGTGCACTGGAGAGAAATAATGAAGGGACATTTTGAGAGAAAACATCTGGAATCTGTGAAGAAATAAAACCCCAGCACCCCTCGGTCGCACTTGTAAATGCAGAGTAGAGTCACAGGTGCCGACTAAATGGCAGGTCTGTGTGACGGAGGAACTGGGAGGAAGCAGACAATGAATCGTCAGGTGCTCCGTATGTGCAGGCTGTCAGGCCTCCCGGTCGTGTTCGGCTATGCTCCACACTGACACTGCCCTGTGCCTCCTCGGAACTAGAAGACTTTATCTTTGTAAATGTCATGATGAGCTTTGTTTTGTTAAATGTTTGTTACTATTATGATAGGCAAACACCTTTGTTGTCCCAACTGATTCCTTGTTATTTGTGTCAAAAAATATGAAGGATGCTTAACACAAAGGTAAGCCTATGCCTTCTCCCTCGTTGGCAGTGAACTTAGTTATCTGTGCTGTTCCTGAAAGGACTGGCAAAATGTTTAAGGAAATGGCTTGGTAAAGTCTCATTTTCATGTTTGTTCAAAGAAGAAATAAACTAAAGTAAATTATTCTGCTTTGGTTTTACACAGCCTTGATTATTTAGATTGTAAGGTCCTACTTTAAAGTCAGATAAGAGTACAGATTTTTAATTCTTATTTACCATTGTACAAATAAAATGGACATTGTGAAAAATTATTAAAAATCAAAACCTATTCTCTCATGGTTGTCTACTTTATGCAGAAAAAAACATTCTAATAGAATTTCTTTTTAAAATATTAGAAGTAAACAGCTATACCTACCCTGTCCTATATTTTCACGAAGGCATTGGTGAAAGTAGATGAAGCTGAATCTCACAGTTCCTTTCTGTCTTCTAGCCCTGCAACACTTGCAGATCTTTCTGATGAAAAAGTTAGTCCTTGCTAACACAAATACTTTCTTTTGTACTTAGTATAAACATGAACTACTCTGTCTGATTAGAAATTCATGGTCACCATAAGCATAAACATACGTCTGGTTATGCAGAACATTAAAATCCCTGTCCTACCTTCCAGAAACACTTGCAGAACTACCCTGCATTATTCATATGTGTATCATATTCCTCCAAGCCCCAGAAAAGGTTTCTAACAGTTTATATAAATGCACAGATTACAAGGTCAACTATAACTCAGAAAATAATGCTCTGAAGAAAAGCAGAGGAGCGATAAGATGAGATGCAAAGCAAAAGCAGAAGCGAGGTTATAACCGGTTCATTGAATTTCCCTTTCTCTGAGTATTGTCAAGAGACAAATGCAGGCGTGTCTCATAATGGCATTCTCAGCTGCCTGTGGGTTCTTCAGTGCCATGGGCAGTCGTCCATATTGGCAGTCACATAACCGGCTTAGCTCTTGCCACCTCTGCCCCACCCCCTTTCTCAGTCTCCTGCTCCCTCTTCCTGGGGTGTGTGTGTGTAGAGGTGATGGGTTTCTGGGGGGACTGCTATCTGCTGATACATCTCTCAGTAGAAGAGCAGACTGTGAGTACTGTGCGTTTCTGACTTCCTCTTTCCAAACTCTGAACATTTTAATCTACAGAAAATCTTAAACAGCTTTCTTGTAATGCATACACATGATATCCAAATCAAATCTTCTTTTTCATAAGTGTGCACCAAGAAAATATGTTTACTAGTTCTGAAGTTAGCTTGTTTGTTCATCTTTTGACATTTTCTCACCCAAACCAAATATTTTTTTCAAACTCACTTTCCAGGCACTTGTAATTCTTCTCATTTCTGTATCTCTCTCACACATACACACAAGCAGACAGAATCCCTTAGCGTCTGGTTCCACTCAGAGCAGCAACAAGGAACTGCTGAAGGGAGAAATGGGAAAAGATCTCGAATCCAATTAACTTTTGCCTTCATTGGTGTGGAACGCCGGACGATGACTTGCTGCTTTTTTAGTAAATGGGGATGGAAATCTCATAAATTAATCAAGGTTTTCAAGGGAAGTGATGAACCAAAACCCAGATGTTCACATAATTAACAAATTAATCTTTAAAAAACAGCCAAAAGTTCTCTTCTTATTACTAAACACAATCTTCACTCTTGCTGGGTTTTAGCTTATGTTACCACTGATTTGGAAGAGTCCTGACCTCGGTGCTTACTGGTTTCAAATGGCACTTTCTAGAAGTGGATTCCAAGTGAAAAAAAAAGAGTAGAAATATATGGAATACAGTTTTCTGTTTGTATTTCCATGCGAATAAGGCTGCTTCAATTAAATTGGCACAGTCTCAGAAATCAGATCCACATGAACCTTCAATCCAGATGATATCCCTTCAAAAGTTTTGTTACAATAATAAAATTTGAATAATAACATTGAATACTGGACAAGGGGGTAGCTATTTTTACTGTGTTTCTCTAAGTGTTTTTTTAAAGAAAGTCCTTGTTTTTTGCTTCTACATTATCGTATATAATCATGTTTATTCGTGTCATTCTTTTTGTTCATCTATAGGTGACATTCAAACATGCATAAATATGTTTTAGTTTCATGAGACAATAAGAAAGCAAGGGGAAAGACACAGGAATTAGCCATGGATTTGTGTATTACCTGTCTTCTCATATTATAAACACACTGTGTATTGTGACTACAATGTTAGCCTTTTTTCTTTTATTTTAGCCCCATGCTGGGAATAAAATCCAGACCTTGTACCTGTTAGAGGAACGCTCTGTCACTCAACCTCAGTCCGTTAACCTTGATATCTCTAAGCACTTTTGCAGACATAATGTCCTTGCTCTTCATAGAGACCATGACAAACCTGAGGACTAAAGTATGTTCACTTTACAGGATAAGAAACCGAGACTGAGGCGTTCAGTGACTCCCCAATGACAGTGAGTGGCGGAGCTGATCTTGTAACTCGATGTCTGGCTCCAAGCCGGGGGCAGCACCCCTTGCCAAGTCACCACATGTGTTTCTGGACATGGCATCCAGAAGCAGAGTACAAAGCAATGTGTCTTCTGCCAGCCTTGCCTTAAGAACTGTATTAGCTTGCAATCAAATTTACTCAAGTTTACTGGCTTGTTTATCTGTTTATGTCTGAGAACTTTCGCATTTCAATATGTTCCCAGGAAAGCCCAAGGGGTTTCCTGTGACAGAGGGTAAACTGATAGATTGTTTTCATGCCTGAGACAATTCCCAACAGAGCTCTTCTCACATCTGACACAAACAGTTGTCTCAGGAGTAGAGCTTCAGCGACCCACTGCAGGCCTGCTCTTCTGAGAGTCAGCTGTGGTTTCTTTCCTGACATGCACATTTTAGAACCCACACACTAAGTACCTTTTGAACTTCACCGAGCTGAATTACATGACCTCTCTTCTGTATGTTTAATAAAAATGTCATGTGTATGAGACAGATAAATTACCTTGTTTCCAAAAGCCAAGCTCCCTTGACTCCCAAGGTCACTTAATAATATCGAGAGCTGTTTTTTCTTAGAGTTCACCAAGACCCTATTCAAGTTGTTTGTTCCTTAAGTGGAATTTTGAAAGTGTGATTGCATCGATACATGTCATTTTCATTACTTACAAAATAACGTTTACTGCTTTGTAGGATACAGATTGCTGGTCACCAGGCATTTTATGGATAGTAAAACTGAGACTCAGATACACTGGGCCTCAGTTTTGCTCTCAAAACTTGCAGGAAATAAGTTTAAAAGGTCTCTCCCTTGCTTGAATTTATCACACAGTGAACTGGGGTCATGATTTACTGGTATAATACCGACTGGGTATGTGAAAAATCCTTCACCGCACCGGCAGGAAGCCATCATTCAGAGGGCTCCAAGTTGACCGTGTACTTCTTTCGCTCTCATTGCTCATCTATTGAAGCCCCTGTCACCTTACTGTAATTGTGCCGTGAGCCAGTGATATAAAGAGTTCATTACAACGCTGTGCTCTAAATACGGCTGCAGGAATATGTAAGAATGGCAAGACAATCCAGGAAACTTTCTCATATATGATATCACAGTTAAAGAGTGGATCAGCTTTAGAGCATGGACATAAACCACTGCTGGTCATATATGATGAGAAAATATTCCAGGCAGATATGCAAGGCAAGGAACATGTGGAAGGGTATTTGGAAAATAAGTCTGGTAAGAAATGTAAGCTTAATTATATTGGTAACATTCTGTTAACTGTCTTCCATGTGTCAAAAGACAGAGAAAGATCAACTGTGGTTCACTCTTATCTTCTAGAAATGTAAAATCAATCATAGAAATAGCAGGGTGTTTGATAGTAATACCAGGAACGATTAACATACAACATGGCACACTAACTATGAAAGAATAACACAGAACACACCATGAAAACTTCTATGAGTACTTCAGATAGAGTCCAGAGGATTCAAACATGGAGTCCTGAAGAAAGTTGAGCTGACTCTCCAAGGACCAAGAATCAGCCAGGTGAGGACTTGTGAGGGAAGCTTTGAAGGAAAGAGAACTGCTTGGGTAAAATCTTGGCAGCGAGTAGCATCGTGGTCCAGCTGAATAACTGTCAATAATACCATAGTGATGGGGAGTAAAGTGGGGCATAGAAAAGCAAGGACCAATGAGGAGAAACTGGCATCCTGCGATTGCCCTCATTACAGTGGTATTGACATGCTCAGCCCTTCTCTATGTTATTTTCTTAGGTATGAGCAAACTTTTCCCAGCAGCCTCTGCTAGAATTCCATTAGTATTTTCTTGACCAAACTAGTTAAATGTCCTTCCCCAAAGCAACTGGTGTCAAAGGAATAGGACAAATTTGCTTAAAACAATACTCAGAATTTAGTCCTTGGAGATGAAGATAAATCCAACATTCCCAGAAATGCATGGCCAGTGCTGGGGAGTAGAATAACAGATAAATTGGATGTGTTTTTCATGGAAATAAGGAAAGGGAATAAACACCTGTGAGAGGATGAGGTGGAAACCAACTCACAAGGAAACACTAAGTACCCTTGAATAAATCAACAGAAATTCAAGTGAATGAAGAACGCTTAAGAACTCATACTTAAATGAGCAAGAGAGAAGTTTAGGAAGAAATCTAAATGACATCAGAGAGGGTATACTGATTTTGGTGTTGTGCAGCCACAAATACTTAAGAAAAATAAGGTTCCTCTGTTTGCACTGGCTTCCCAAAGCCATTTTCTTAGGCAAGTATCTTTTAGTGAGATTTTGTTAGTTTAATAAATACATGTACTTTTCTTATGACTATTATTTTTCCATATTAAGGAATAGTAACAATTAGAAATTTTGATTCATGACTTCAGGAAAAAATACTATGACAATAGAGGCTGACCTGGAAGGCAATCATAACTGGATGCTAACAAGTATTTTTGCTTGATCTTTTATCCATCAAATAACTTCTGACCTCACCTAGTTTCCCACACTGTGGAGGAAATTGCCTACCATCCTCCTACTGCTCCAACAGAAGGCTCAAAGCAATTCAAACTTTCACCACCAGAAGAGTTCCAATCTGGACAATAAATTGCATCATGACCATATATGAAAACTCTCTTTTGTCTCCTTTTCCATTTGGAAAACCCTTGTTTATTCTTTGAGATCATCTGTGCCATGGTGACCTTCATTGTGCAGCATCTCCAGAAATGTTCGAGATGACATAACAACATAAATGTGCATGTAAACCCAAACATTCTTGGTGCCTATCTAATTAGAGTGGGAAGATCATATACCCTCTAGTTCCTCACAGTTCCATAGCTGTGACTCCATTTCTAAAGTGAGCAGGGTCTTCTCAGCAAGTAGATACTACATGGTTCAGATCCTCCATCCAAACTCCAGACTCTGCTTCAGGAGCTGAACCAGGTCCTGGATGTGAAAGGTTTGCTTTCCCAAGGAGGGCTAACACAGACCCTCACTGGGACTTTCCCATTCCAAGACAGCATCAGTTGGTTACTCTAGACACCACCAAATCATTACACATAAATAATCGCTACCAGATATCTTCTCCTAAATACAACACACACCAAATGTATGTGTTTAAAGGAGGAGAGAAGACACCAAAGCAAACTGATTTCTACTGGAGTCCATTTAGATAAAGTCAAGAAACTCCAGCAATTAAAATGTAAGAGGCAAATTTGATTGTAACAATGTTTAGATAAAACAATGTCATGGATCAGTTTTACATTGAATCCATGTGGAAATTAAAACTTTTATTTCTATATACACAGAAAATATTCCAATATTACCTCTAAGAATAATAAAGGAGAAACATGGAAGAAGTTTAGCCACTTTTCAGTTTGATTTTACAGAAAATTGTGCTGACACTAAGCACTCTAGGTTGGAGAAGGAAGGGGTTCACAAGTCCCCACCTTCGTGGGAAATCCTTCTGTATAGGTTTTCTCAATGTACAGAGATATATTTCAGATGGATAGTTAATTCTTCAAATCTTCCAAAGACTAACAGAATATGGCATTTAAATGTTTTAAGAACTTAAGACTTTTCATGACAATGAGACACATCTGCTCCTGGCAGTACAATCTACTTCAGGAGGAAGATGTGCATCAAGGAGGCTCCTTATGGAGTTTGCTAGCCAAGAAACTGCTCTTGCCTGGACTGCTTGATGGTATGCTATATGAACTGGACATGCAGGACCCACAGAAAATGACTGCTGAACTTACCTAAAGGTGAGACAGTTCTTCAGGGTTTCTGCCTCATAAAAGAGTCTGCCAGACATTCTGCAGGACACAGAAGAAAGTGACTGACAGACTACCAATATAGGCAGAACTGTCTTTGATATTTCCTGCTTTATGGAAACATCTGCCAGATACTATGGGTCTGTAGGCTGAAGATGGATGCTCCAATATTACAGAAGAACTTTTGGTGACTGTTCAAGCAGCAAGATGTCTCTGTCAATTCTAGAGTTTTGGAAGTTGTTTACAATGCACTTCCTGTTTACTTAGGTAATATTATATCCTCCTGGAGTCTTTGATGGAGTTGAAGAATATATAGTTATAATTATAGTTTTCCTTAGTTATGATAAAAGCTAAAGTACATATAAATATTATAACTATAATTCTTTCTTGATAACTGTTTTGTTGCTATGTTAAAGTTAAAACCTTCATTTTCATTTAGACAGAAAAGGGGAAATGGTGTGGGAATTCCTTCTGTATATGTGTTGCTTTTATTGGTTAATGAGTAAAGAACCTCTTTTGGCCTGCAGCAGGGCAGAATAGAATTAGGTGGGAAAAACTAAACTAAATTCTGGGAGAAAGAAGGCGGAGTCAATGAGATGCCATATAGCCACCAAAGGAGAAAGACAGTAGGCCACAAGCTTCATGGTACAGTATAAAATAATAGAAATGGGTTAATTTAAGATGTAAGAGCTAGCTAGAGATATGCATACACTAATAGGCCAAACTGTGATTTAATTAATACAGTTTCTGTGTGGTTATTTCAGGTCTGGGTGGCTGGGGACAAACGAGCAGCCTCTGACCACACCCACCCCTAACTGACATGCTATTGGCAACTGATGGGTGCTAAGGGTGAGTCAGTTTTCTCAAGTGATGCAGTCTGTGACAGGTTGCTCCAGTGGAGGGTGCTGAACACCCAGGCGCATATGGACAGTAGTAATTGGGTGCAGCAGATTCTGAGGGGGAGTAGGAGGGAGAGAAGCAATGGGTGGTAGGAAAATATGAAATTGGAGGGGATGTGGAAGCAGAGTCTTGGAGGAGCTGGAGATGGGGGAATGTGGATATTATCTAAATACATTGTGTTTCTATATGAAATCACCAAAGAAAAAAGAAAAATTTAAAGTGCATTGTTATGAATATATATAATAAAATATAAAATGGATATTTGACATTATAAAGCATGCATCTCATGTGTGTATTCTTTTCTTCCCTTTCATCTACATTCTTTTGTTTTCTCTGCATTTTTTTAAATCTCTTTCCTCTTTATTTTCCCTTTGCCCTCATTTAATTTCTCCTACATTACACAGTGTTTTCATTTCCTTTCTCTATGCTCTAAGCCAAATGCCTGAAAAGTTAAAATCTGGGAGTGTAAGTAGGTGGCATTGGTTGACTGCCATCTCAGAATCAGATACAGGTCAGGGTCAGCAATCCTCAAATAAAGGATTCTGAGCTGTGTGGCCAGGAAGATTCAGTAGCTGGTCACAGACGTTTAAAGCAAAGCTCTCAACTGAAATTCAGAATATTTGATTTTCATCAAATATTGGCTTTAATGCTGTCACCGTCTATCCCACTGGGCTATAGAAAGAAAAAGTGAAACTTGGAATAAGTAAGCTTCCACAAGAAAAACTAGCCTTGGGGTACTGCAGCAATTTCTGTGTTCCTAAAGGGTTAGTGAGCAGTAGAAAGTACTGGGGAGTCTTATGACTTGAAATCACACTGAACTGTCTTGAACTACATTGAATGGAAACACAAAATACAAGCACTTGTCATGAATTGACTTACTGTTGCAATTTCATATGCACTAATGAACAAACTCTGCCAAGCACTAAAAAACATCTTTTTTTTAATCCTTAAATTGGTTTGTAGAATTGTCCCTATTTATAAATGAATAACCGAGGTTCTTGGAGGCCAGGGAGCCTTAAGGCATCACCAACCAGTGAACAATAGGCGCTGCACTCTCAGCTGCCAGGCATTTCCAGAATGCTCTGTTTAATGTACTTACAGTTACATCTTCTCAAGCAGGAAGTTTACTGACAAAGGTCCCCGGAGCCTCTCCAAGTGCTATTTTGTCTGAGGCTCAGAGTACCTCAACTGTGTGGAAGGAACAAAGGTGATGGACTTTTTCAGAGTCATGCTTCTGTGAAAGAGTGTGTAGTCTCTGCTGGCACACATTCAGTTTTACGCATATACATGCATTTGTTCACTTATATAAACATATTACACATGTTTTCTACATTCACATGATGTTTTCATGGGTGTGAAGCAATCAGAAACCTCTCTTTCTACAGACGAAGGTGAGTACGACAGTCTTTACAGTAGAGGTTTATTTATACTTGATGGTCCGGAAGAAGTGTGTGTGTGCTGCAAGGGGGAGCATCTGAAATATTTCTGAAGCAATGGAATTGTTTAAACTAGTATAAACCAGTTTTAATGAGTAGACCCAACTCTTTTAGCCTATGCATCTACAAAACAAAAACAAAAACAAAAAAATTTACTGTAAGTGGCAAGTACTCAAGATTTGTATTTTATTTCTTTTAATTAACTTTTGAGAATTTCACGCAGAATTCAAAAATCCTCAGTACAAGAAAATAATAGAACTTTAAGATGGATATGCTAATTTCCCTGATTTTATCATTATGTATTACATACATATAATGTTATTATACTGTACCCATAAAATATATACTTTGGTGTCAATTAAAACATTTTTAAAGTTTAAATTTTTTCTAGAATTATTGGTGAGGAAAATTGCAAAATGAAAGCTGCTCTCCAATTTTTATTTCAAGCTAAACCAGGGCAGCTTACCAAGTTAAGTATATCATAAATTCAAGGCTAGTGTCAGACTGCTAAGCTTTGTGACCAGATGGAGCGGCTTGCCTCTCTGACTCGTGACCTATGTGTGTCTTTCTTGAAAAGAGTTACAGTGTATCCAAGACTAGATACACCGTTAAAAACATCTTTCTCTGGAATGGCTGCCAGCTTCCCTGCTTTAAAAGAGTGTCTGAGATAACCTTTAGAAACCTCTTAAGCCTGAGGTCCAGATGTTCGCTTTCCTTAATCTTTTAGTGCCGCTAGGGTCCCAACTTAGAAAGGGTTTGTGTGGGGCCAATTATAAATCCTGTGAGGTCTTTTGGCCTGAAATTAATAACTTTATCACTTGATTATATTTTGGCTTTGGGCTTTAATTCAATGAACTGGACAGCATTCAGGAAGGCGATTTGACAGTACAAAATGTGAAGGTACTTAGACTCTTCGGCCCAGTGATTAGATGTCTGGAAAACGATGAATGCATGAAAACATTTGGTACAGTATTATCTAAAACAAATGACTAACTATGAAACATGGCATAACCTCTTCAAAATTTGATAAGAAAGAAAATCCGCTTATTTTTCTCCTTATAGAAAGATGTTGGGTCTTTTATAAACATCCAAAGTTAAAATCACCATCTAGTTCTACAATATACAATAGCACCTCAGAACAATACAGTTCATGGCCTCAAAACAAGACAGGTGCATGCTCAAGATGCAGAATATCCCTATTGCTGGAAGAGACCGTAGTGCTTAACACGTCACCATCCAAGATAGATGATACATAGAAGATACATGTAGTCCCTTACATAGAAAACACAAGTCTCTTCCCCTAGTCCCTCCTCAACCTTCTCCGAACCTCTCCCCATTCATCCATAAGTATCTATTCTCTTTCCATTTCCTAAAAGATCTGTCTAGTCCCTCTAGTTCTTTACTCTGTACCTACCCTCTATGGATTATAGCTTGATGATGGTCGATTTAACTGTTAATATCCACATATAGGTGAGTACATACTATATTTGTCTTTCTGGGTCTGGGATACCTCACTCAGGATAATTTTTTTCTAGTTCTGTTCATTTGCCTGCAAATTTCATGGTGTCATTCTTCTTAATGTTTGAATAATATTCCATTGTGTAAATGTACCACATTTTCTTTATCCATTCTTCTGTTGAGATGCATCTGTGTTGTTGTGGGGTCTCCCTTTTCCTTGTAGTCTGTTGGCCACCAGTCCTCGAGGACAAAGGGAGCAGAGGCAAGTTGCAAAGCTTTGTATGGCCTGTAAGTTTGGTGGAAATAGCCTTCTGGGAGCCGGCTTGAGTGTTACAGCTCAGTTCTATTCCAGAGTAATGAAAATATCTAGCATGGGGACAGTGAATGGGGCATCACCTAGTTTGCGTTACTGGAGCACAGTATCTAATTATCATAGCGACAGCAGAAGGGCAGCACTTCTGGGAAACTGTGTCAAAGGTCAGGCATCCAGGCTCAGGGACAGCTTCCAAATAAGGTCAAGCACCTGGGCGTACAGACACCCTCCAAACAGGGGAGGGAGGAGCCCTGCTGCGAAGGGAGTCCTCCATAGCAGGTGGAGCTCAGAGAGCTGGTCGGACAAGGCTGACTTAACCTTAAGCAGCAGCGCCCTCCAAAGGGTTGTTTCCAGTTTCTGAAATATTATCGACGAGAGCAGCAATGACGGGGAGATACAGCTAAAATTAAGGGACATTTTATGGGTAGTATGAAAACCAAATACAGACTAACACTCTATCACTAAGCTACAGGAGGGCCTTGGTCTTTTCTCAAAGCAATGTGCCTTACCCTCTCTGAGGAGTGGATGGGAGTGAGAGGAGGGTATGTGGAGGGAATGGGAGGAGGGAAGGGAGCGGGAACTGGGATTGGTATGTAAAAAGAAGAAAGATAGTTTGTTTTTTTAATAAAATAAAATGAAAATGAAAAAAAGAAATACAGTAGAAACCTCCTAATATATATATATATGAAGGTGATCCAAATGAAATCACCAAATAATGGGGGAGACACCCAACTGGCCATCTCTTCTCACCAAATAAAGTTTCTAGTACCAGGTTTGAGTTACATCTAATAGTTATTGACCAAAATGGCCTCCTCGGGAATCCTCGAATAATCCAGACTGTTACCAAGACTATAGGTTGCTCTTCAGAAACTAACAGCAAAGTCCCATTGCAAAGAAAATTTCTTCTCCATTCATTGAATATGGAGATGCTGAGCTGATTCCTACATAGAATGTTCCATCCCTTTGTCTCAGTGTCTTTGTTACAGAAATCTACTCTGCATGCTATCAGAAGAGAAATATAAACACCAAGGCAGCCACAAACCCTTTGTCTAAAATAGTGTCCTGCCTGTAACAAGTCTGTGGGAGTAACCAACCAGTAACTAATTTGACTTAAGGTCCACTCCACAATATGGAACCCATACCCAACATTGTTTGGGTGACAAACAAGACTAGATAGTCCATGGCTCTAGGGAAAAGACTGTCCTTCAAAATAAGGAAAGAAAGGAAAAGGATGGAAGGAAAGGAACAAAAGAAAAGAAAAAACATAGTGATGAGATGAGCCCTAATGACAATCTGCTCTACTCATAGAACAGGTACCTTGCCCAGACATCGTCAGAGACGCTTCCTCCTACAAGAGATGGAAGAAACACAGAGATGATCAAGAGAGTGGTTGACTTTGGGACACTTAGCCCTAAACAAGATGTCTCCATCAACTTCTGCCTCTCAGAGCTCGGGGAACCCTATGGAAAAGGAGGCAAAGGAGTGTAAGAGCCAGAAGGGATGGAGGACACCAAGAGAACAAGGCCCTCTAAATGAGCAGGGCTCATGTGAACTCACAGAGACTGGGGCAGACAGGACTTGCGTGAGTCTACTCCAGGTTCTCGTGTTTATACTATGGTTTCCGGTTCAGCGTTTTTATGGGATTCCTGAGTGTGTGAACAAGTGAATCTACGACTGTTGTGTCTTCTCTTGGGCTTTTTTTCCTCTCTTGGTTTATTTTTTTCAATTTCTATGTGATAGTTTTTGTTTCATCTTACTATATTTTATTTTATTATATTTAAAATAAAATGAATTAATAAAGGAAGGAAAAACTAGCTACTAAGGTAACTACCAGCAACACAACTGTCATTTATACCTACCGGAAGAAGGAAAAATCAGTTTCTTCCAAAAGAAAGATAATGGGTCTATCAACCACTCCAGGACAGGAATTTATGTTCAATAGTTGACCAACAAATAATGGGCTTCACAATTTCGTGTGTGTGTTCATGTGCCAGAAGTGTGGGGATGAGGTTTTTTATTTGGTTACAGCTTGGTCTTTTGAGATGCTGTTTTATTTTGTAGGTTTAGAGATTTTGTTGTTGTATTGAGTTTCTGTTTTGGTTTATTTATTTTAGAAATAACTTAATGTTGGGTGGGTAGGAAAGGGAAGAGGATCTGGGAAAAATTGAGGGAGGGAAAGAATATGATCAATATATTTAAATTTTAAAAATGTTTTAAGTAATAAAAAAATCAGAAAAGAAAAGGAAAACACAATCCCCAGATAGAAACTCCATCTTCTTCAAATAAAACATTGTACTTTGTACCTCCTTTCTGATTATTGTCTCTTGAATTGCCATAGATGGGGCTGATGGCTGCACCCCAACTTGAATTCTATCCTCTTACCTGACAAGAACTTTTCACTACCCATAATTCCTTCTGTTCTCCTTTGCATAACTCACCACTACTCTCAATTCACTGTTTACCACTGCCTTAAAACAAACTGTAGAGAATGCATTTTAAATAAAATATAAAGAATCCATCATTCAAATCCTCATCTCCCACACTTCTCACAAACTATAATCCTGTTGTAATAGGAGCGGCGGGCTGCGTCCCGCCACCCAGCTAGCTTTACCCAAAATAATTACACGGAAACTGTATTTTTTTAAATACTGCTTGGCCCATTAGCTCCAGTCTCTTATTGGCTAGCTCTTACATATTGATCTAACCCATTTCTAATATTTTGTGTAGCACCACAAGTTGGTAGCTTACCAGAAAGGATCTTAACCTGCGTCTGTGTCCAGTGGAAAAATCATGGCGATTCCCTGACTCAGCTTTTTTCTCCCAACATTTTATTCTGTTTACTCCATCCACCTAAGGGTTGGCCTATCAAATGGGCCTAGACAGTTTCTTTATTAATTAACCAATAAAAACAACAGATAAAAAGATGACCCTCCTCCATCATAATCCTATTCCTGTAACTTATATCATGTTTGAACTTGTTAATTTTGTCTATTTAATGTCACAATTTTCATGCCTTCTACTCAAGCTTAGTCTCCTTCTAGTGTGGCGCACGGCTCCGTCACTCCATCGACACAGCTTCTGGAGTGTGGCGCACGGCTCCGTCTCTCCATCGACACAGCTTCTGGAAAGCCACTGCCAATCTCCATACGTATATGGACTGGTCAGGTGTGTGGTTCAGTTGGTACAATGTTTGCCTAGTGTAATCAATCCTTAATTAGGACTCTGATTGCTGTGATAAACACCATGACCAAAAGCAACTTGGGGAGGACAGGGTTTGTGCCACTTAGAGTTCCGTATGACGGTTCATCGTCAAAAGCAGTGAGGGCAGGAACTCAAACACAGCAGGAACCTGGACACAGGAGCTGATGCAGAGGCAATGGAGAGTTGCTGCTTACTGGTTTGCTTTCCATGGCTTGTTCATCCTACTCTTTATAGAACCCAGGATCACCAGTCCAGGGAAGGCACCACCCACAATGGACTGGGCCCTCCTGGATAAATCACTAATTAAGAAAATGCCTTAAATCTAGATCTCATGGAGGCATTTTTTCAGTTGAGGTTTCCTCTTTCTAGATGACTCTAGTTTGTATCAGTTGACATTAAACTAGCCAACATACCCAGCATGTCTGTCCTGGGTCTAATCCCAGCACAGCACACCCAGCATGACTGTCCTGCATCTAATCCCAGCACAGCACACCCAGCATGACTGTCCTGCATCTAATCCCAGCACAGCACACCCAGCATGACTGTCCTGCATCTAATCCCAGCACACCCAGCATGACTGTCCTGCATCTAATCCCAGCACACCCAGCATGACTGTCCTGCATCTAATCCCAGCACACCCAGCATGACTGTCCTGCATCTAATCTCCGGCACAGGACACCTATCTTGGTGTCTTGCATCTAATCCCAGCACACCCAGCATTACTGTCCTGGGTCTAATCCCAGCACAGCACACCCAGCATAACTGGCCTGCGTCTAATCCCACCACACCCAGCATGACTGTCCTGCATCTAATCCCAGCACACCCAGCATGACTGTCCTGCGTCTAATCCCAGCACAGCACACCCAGCATGACTGGCCTGGGTCTAATCCCCGGCACAGGACACCTAGGTTGGTGTCCTGCATCTAATCCCCAGCAGCACATAAACCGAATTTGGTGGCACACATTTACAATCCCAACACTCAGGAGGGGAAAGAAGGAGCATCAGAAGTTCAAAATCTGTCTTGGCTACCATTATGCCTGAGATCTGCAACACACTATCTCAGAAATAAATAATACAAGTGTATGAAAAGCTAAATAAACTAAATTAATGTATGAACTCACATTCAGTATATTGTGCCTCAGATGCAGTCTACACTCCCAGTCTTGGACCTCCTGTGTGTTCCTGGCTATACCTATTTTCATTGGGCATAAAATATTCAGTTAAGTCTCGAGCACTCTTCTTCTCCTTTGTTTTAAGGTTTATTTATTTTATTTTATGTGAATGAGTGGTTTGTGGACAAGTATGTAAATACACTGCAAACATACCTGGTGCCCAGAAGACAGCACCATAACCCCTCTAACTGGAGTTACAAGTCACTGTTACCCACATGTAGCCATGTGGGTGCTGGGAACAAAGTCAGGTCTTCTGCGAGAGGAACAAGTGCACTAAACCAATGAGACGTCTGTCTAGACTCCTTAGCTCCTTAAACGTTTTCTAGGTAGCTTCTCTGTAAAAATGATTTCAATTATTAATTACAAATGTCTTGAACTGTAATTTCACACACATACACACACATGCACACACATGCACACACACACACTGTACTAAAGACTTCACTTCTTTAAGGCATCTCCATTTCTGTGAATCCACATGGTAACTTATTTCCCTTCCAAATACATTCTTTCAGTGTGCCCTTCCAGTTTTATAAATGACCTCAACAACCATCGAACTATACAACCCAAATATGAAAAGTCTACAACTGCCTGTCTTCATGTGATTCATCTTCCAACTCTGTCAGTTTTGCTCTCCACTTCTCAGATACATACCCTCTGCATCTCCACACCACACTGGACTGGGTCACTATTAGCTCTCAGCAGTCTTATTTGTTTAAATCACGTTAATAACTCTACCTTTAATTTCCCAGTCTGCATACCTTCTCATCTAAAGGACCTTGTAAGAAACTGAGTACAGTGTTGAATCAAAGCATGGTGCAATGTGTGTGTTGGGGCTCAGAACTAAGGTCCTCACTTTACTGACTAAATCATCTCCCCAGTTCCCACACCTTTTCTTAGGAGATGTTGCCTGAGTATAACACAAGGTAAAGGGGTTCCCAAAGTAGGAAGTCATTCCAAAAACCCCATCTGTGTATGCCTTTTCCCTAAATGTCTTTGTTTCTAGTATTTCTATTTTGTTCATTCAAAATTCCTGAAGAACCATTACTCAAGATCCTATGAATATTTATATTTTGAATAATTTAATCCTTCATATGAATAAATGATTACTGTCAATACTCTATCATTGGAAAGATTTTACTTCATTTTTGTCAAGATTATTGCTAAGTATGGTTCACATAGAATAACTTAATTTCTGTTAATGTGAACACACGGAGTTGACCTATTTATTAATCTACTCTTATTTTGTATCTCATGTCTCATTTAGTCATGAGGGATATCTGTGATGCTATAAAAATAATCTGAGAAAGAAGCAACTGAAATAAATTATGTGGAACTCCATGCCACCTATTGTTGACGTTGCTTGTGACCTCTGGACTTGCTCATATGTGACGTGGACACATCATTCTGTTATTTTACAGGCTGCCACTTCATCTGATTGACCTCATGACTCATTGGTCTGATAATATTCTGTCTTGTGCTTGCTCTAACAGCACACATACTAAAACAGGTAGTATCCTGTTTGTGTTAGGATGCTCTAAACAAATTATCACTCACTCCTCATGGTTAGGCACTTAATTTCTTTTCTTTTAGGTCTTTTGCCAAACAAGTAGGGTTTTATTGTTGTTATTGTTATTGTTGCTGTTGTTGTTGGGGGGGTGGGTTGTTTTGTTTGCACGAAAATTCTGTTGTTACTCCAGATTCCTGGAGAATTGTCAACTTGTCTCATTGCTGGTGAACGTGCACAGCATTTGCATTCACAGTGGGTATCTGGAAGATAGGGGTAGAGCCTGGCTCCTCGGAGAGCAAAGAATCACCAAGTTGTAAACTATGTCCATTCCCAGAATCTCAGGAGGAGGACAAGTTAAATATCTATTTCTTTTGAAGGATAACTTTCCTGCTTTCTCCAGTGCTTATCTCCGTCCTCAGTGACATGTTCACCCTCCACAATGTTTTAATTTGGTTCAGCATAGCCTATATGACAAAAAACATGGAGGATGCAGGTACTGGTTAGGACCATAATTTTGGGGACTGTTGTTATCACAGCACAGAGAGTTTCTCAACCCTAAGTTTCAGGGAGAATGGTAGAGAGGCATGGCCTGATTCAGACTATGAGATCTGGCCTAAAGGCACGCGCCTGCCTTCTAACAGGAAGGTTAAAAGTCTAAGGGAAACATGGTGTCAGCCTGGGTTTATGAGAGTGAGAACACATGCCCTTCACTAATTACTACGAGCAATAAATTTATGAGGGAGAGAGACCTTTGAAAAACTCTGTGATGCCCTTCTCTGTAGAACAGACCTCGGAGTGGAAGCAGCAGACATTGATCTGGGAAATATAAATAAAATGAATGACTTGAAAGCCAGAGTTACAGAGCCAAACACTGACATTGAAAATGACCAAGATAAAGTAATTACCTAGACCTTATCTAGTATAGTGTTCTTAGGAATAAAATAGGAAACCTACTAGTTCGTATATGATCGCTGTAATCAGAAAATCTCTAGGTTGTGTGAATAAAAGTCTAATTAGAATTATAAACACAAAGCCATGACCTCTCAATCAATGTATGTACTTGAGTCAATTTAATACAAAAACAAAATTGTAATGAGAGCTGCGGGCCTCTTCCCACAGCCCGGCTCATGGCTGCCTTGTTAGCTTATGCCCCAAAATAATGACACACAAACTCTATTCATTTAAACACTGCCTGGCCCATTTCTATTCATGTATGTAGCACCCCAAGGTGTGCTTACCAGGAAGTGTTGTAATAAAAGCGGCAGGGCTGCGTCCCCGGCACCTGGCCGCCCGCCTGGCTTATGCCCCGAAATAATTACACGGAAACTGTATTCTTTTGAACCCTGCCTGGCCCATTAGTTCCAGCCTCTTATTGGCTAGCTCTTACATATTGATCTAACCCATTTCTAATATTCTGTGTAGCCCACGAGCTGGCTTACCAGGAAAGATCTTAACCTGCGTCTGTCTGGAGAGAGAGAATCATGGCGACTCCCTGACTCGGCTTCTTTCTCCCAGCATTCTGTCTGTTTACTCCACCCACCTAAGGGCTGGCCTATAAATGGGCCAAGGCAGTTTCTTTATTAAATGAAAGTAACTCCTCCATCATTTCCCCTTTTTTTGTTTAAACAAAAAAGAAAGGCTTTCACTTTAACATAGTAAGATTACATATAGCAAAACAGTTATCAAGCAAGAATTACAGTTACAATATTTATATCTATTTTATCTTTTATCATAACTAAGGAAAACTGTAACTATAACTAACCATTCTTCAACTCCATCAAAGACTCCAGAAGAATATAATATTACTTAAGTAAACAAGAAATAAAAAAACTCTAGAAGTGACAGAGACATCTTGCTGCCTGGACAGTCACCCAAAGTTCTTTTGTACTGTTGGGGCATCCATCTTCAGCCTTCAGGCCCATAGTATCCAGCAGACATTTTCATCAAGCAGGAAATTCCAAAGACAGTTCAGTCACTTTTTGCTGTGTCCTGCAGAATGTCTTGCAGGCTCTTTTATGAGTCAGGAACCCCGAAAGACCATCTCACCTTTAGGCAAGTTCAGCAGTCCTCTTTCTGCGGGTTCTTTGTGTCCAGTTTATGCAACAGTCCAGGCAAGAACAGTTTCTTGCCCAAATGGCTATCAAACTCCATAAGGAGCCTCTTCGATGCCCATCATCCTCTTGAAGTAGATTGGTGATGCCAGGAGCAGACGTGTCTCATTGTCATGAAAAGCCCTAAGTTATTAAAACACTTAAATGCCATATTCTGTAGCCTTTGAAAGATATGAAGAATGCCTATCTGAAATATATCTATGCACATCTAGAAAATCTAACTAACATGACTACAAGCTTGACTATTATTTATGATTATCCATTAGCAACCTATATTTCCTAATTATACATTACATTTTTAAATGAACTACACAATCACAATACCTTAATCAAGATCAGAAATACATATACATATAACAAAATTGACCTTAAAATCTATACAAATGCAAATTATTCATATCTATATCATATCCCCCTTTAAATGTAAAAGAATATTCATAAACAATATTTGGGAATATGGGTGCAGTTTTTTTCTCTCCAAACTGCTTCCTGCTGAATGGGGGCGCTGTATTCAGATCTTTCATGGTGTAACCTGTGTGTCAGGGTCATCTCAGTCGGCAGTTGAGTGAAGTAATTTTCTGAAGGTGTTCACAGCAACCTTTCAGGAGGGCGTGGTCTATCATACCATATCGGGATATTGGGCGCCAAAATGTGGCGGCGTAAATGAATGCAGACAGATTATATAGATATATACAGCTTTAATAAGGAAATAGACTTACAGGACCACAGGTGCCCGCGGAGAACAGGAAAAGCGGAGCAAAAGAAAGGGCTGCTGGGATCACGCCCAGCAGATTTATCCGTAAACATTAGCCCGAGGCGAACACGCCCCCAATGGGTGGGGCTATATCCCTACAAGGAAGATGCTAGCCTACGTCCATCCTGGGTCAGAGCTTCATTGCATCTACTCTGGAGAGGAGAGCATGGTGTCTGCTCCAGAGAGCAGAGCTGTTGAGTCTCTGCTCACTTCCTCTTCCTCCCAGCATTCTGTTCTGTTTACTCCACCCACCTATGTTTTAACCTATGAGGGCCAAGCAGTTTCTTTATTACTTAACCAATGAAATCAACAGATTGATATATGACACTCCCACATCACAAAATCCCTTGAGTGAAGCAGAGAGTAGGTCCCCTGAAAGAAAGACAATAATCCATTACCAAATTTTATATTCTTAATCTTCATCCCATCATTCTCTGAAGAATCTTGGAGCCAGCGTAGGAAGTCTTACGGCCAGTGGTTACCTGCCCACTGGGGCGTGTCCTCCTACACTCTATAAGCCAATGTAGAGCATGCGTCCAGCCTCTTTTCCAGCCTCTCTTTTCCAGTTGCAGGATTTGGTTTCTGATCTCCGTTTAAGCAGAGGATTCTGATTTTTACCCCTAAATAAATAACTGTCTATTTCTCAATTCTGAACTAGTGTGAGATTTCTTTTAAGCATCCTGCCACATTGGGCACACATGTGGATTCGGACTCCATGCCTACCAGGCATAGACAGTCTCCCAACCCTGCCTGCTTGGCTTGCTTTTATCTAAGAGGTTATTTTGTAGAACCCCCAGCACAGTGGAGTTTACTGTATGCAATAACTTGGAAATTTCCCAAGTGTATGCATCACTCCCACATTCCCTGTCACGGTTCCTTGCTGCATTGCCATGTGCTGCTCCCAGTTTCTTCACTCTGCCTGTGAGTTCTGGGTTTCTTGCTCCATGTATGGAATTGATTTAATTGCTTTTAATTTATCAAGCAAATCATATTACCAAGGTGGAAAACTAAAGTGGCTTGGAAACTAAAGCAGCCCAGGACCATTCCTGTGGCCACCGGTTGCATTGCTTCTGATCGCAACTCTGCAACCACATCTGCTGGAAAATAAAGATTGCAGTTTGCTGATCATATAACAGGCAATTAACAAATCAGTATAGCAGACTACATTAATATTGAAACTTTTAGTAACTTTTTTGCTAACACTATGGATTGTATTATGCGAGGCTTATATGGTTATAGTGGCACCTCAATTTATTGGGTATTGGGACTCAGTTTTCTTCTCCATATTCTATCATGATATGGCTCTTTTAGGAATGATACAGTCGCTACAGATTAATAATGAACAGCTAGTTGACAGGATTAATACCATCGAAAATCAAAAGTTACCTGAAAAATTAATATTATTAAAAAGGATAACATTAATTTGTCAGACAAAATTGAATCCATATCTAAGGGTACTAAGAAGTTATCACGCAAATAAATAAGATCAGAAATGAAAAGGGGGACATAACCACAGACACAGAGGAAATTCAGAGAATCATTAGATCTTACTACAAAAGCCTGTATGCCACAAAACTGGAAAATGAAAGAATTCATACTGTTGAATTTAACAAACAAAATTTATTATAAAGTTATGATAACTTAGCAGATAGATTATCTCTCCAGGATGGCAATCTACATGCTATTCAAGTAATGTCCAAGGATGGGATATTATCATTGAAGGAGAAACTTCAGACCTTGGAATCACATGTGCAGAATGAGGCTAGGTGCCTCAATGAAATCACTAGAAATATATACAAACCAGGAGATTCAGGCTTTACAAAAGACAATAATAAAAAGATTTGAACTAATTGAGGATTATTGGAGCTGATGAACAGGGAAAGAAGGCACAGGACAGGATTCAACATTGCCAGTAGCTGTCAGAGATGACTTACCCAGGGTTTTAGCTTCATTCCCTATAATCTACCCTAACAAAGCATCAAGCTCTAAGGGCCCAAAAGGATCCAAAGAAGGTAGATGGATACCTATAGGAATGAATGATCTAAAAGAAATTTATGGCTTGCATTCCACATTTGTTAGGGAGATGATAAAGACATTGGCTTCAAGCATCAAAGCAATGTCTCATGATTTCTTTCAGTTAGTTTCAGCAGTCCTGGATGATAAACCTCAATTAATGTTTAAAATTTACTTCAGAGAAGAGACAAAAATTTTAGAACAACAGGGAAAAGCAAAAGTCCTTGAGACTTCCCAAGATTAAATTCTTGGTGAAGGCCTTTATGCTGACCCAGAGGTTCAAGCTCTTTACAATGAAGAAATCTTGCCACAAAGCAGCCTTAAATGCTTGAGACAGGATTCAAGAACTAGGAAAACAAATTGAATCATATACAAGGCTTAAACAGGGTCAAAGAGAACACTTTACTGACTTTTTACAAAGATTGACTGAGGCTGTACAAATAGGAGTAACAGAAACAGATGCCAGATGAGTATTTATTGAATCTCTGGCTTTCAAAAATGTCAACATAGAATGCAAAAAGATACTTGGGCCTTTAAAGGTTAGATCAGCACCTATGGATGAATGGATACTGCATACAATGAACATTGAGACATTTGACTATAATACTGAATCTTGGGTAGGAGAAGCAATTTCCAAAGGAATGAAAAGACATCAAAATGCCAAATGTTTTTATTGTGGTAGACTAGGGCATCTGAGAAGGGATTGTAGACAAGAAATTCCTAGGAATAATATCTCCTCTGGGAATGACAAAAATAAGATGACTCACCCTTCAGGTATATGTAGAAGGTGCAGCAAAGGCCAGTATTGGACCAATGAATGCAGATCAACAAAAGACAGACAAGGCAACCTAATACTATTGGGAAACTCCTTGAGGGACCTCTCACAGACCCCCAAGCCAAAAGTGGCCCAGTTATTCCCAGTAACTGTGGAGGACATGTCTCACCAGGGAAATTAAAAAATCCAGAGCCTTCTATAAAAGGCCATACTGTTCTAGATGATGGCATAATTATGGAGGATAAGTCAAAAAATCCAAGAGGAAATAGAAAATGTATATTCTGAAAGACTTCTATAAATGATCAAAGACCAAAGCTGAGAGTGCATATAAATGGCATTGTAATTTTTGGTTTGATAGACACAGGTGTGAATGTGAGTATCATTACTCCAGAATTGTGACATCCAAATTGGCCTCTTCAAGAGGCAGATGTTCACTTACTAGGAATTGGAATCATATCTCAAGTTAAACAAAGCACGAGATGGGTTGACTGTATTGGGCTAGAAGGTCAAAGAGGGAAGCTGAGGCCATATGTGGCTAATATTGCAGTAAATTTAAGGGGTCATGACCTGATGCAGCAATGAAATATTCAGATTAACATTCCTGCAGTCCCAGGAACTCATAATTCTGGGAAGAATATAATACGGTACTATCCACAAAGGTCACCAGCTATTCAGGCTGTACAAGGGCATAAAGCAATTAGCAAACCATTAGAGGTACCAATAGCCCTACCTTTAAAACGGTTAACTGAGAAACCTATATTGGTTAAGCAGTGGCCTCTAGCTGAAGATAAGTTGCAGGCTTTAGAACAGCTGGTACAAGAGCAACTAGATGCTCACCATATTGAAAAATCAACCAGCCTTTGGAATTCTGTATTTGTTGTAAAAAAAAAATCTGGCAAATAGAGAATGGTGATAGATCTAAGAGACCCTGGATGTTTGAATGCTGACAGATGGAAAAATAACTATCCACTAAGGATCATCAAGAAAAGGGATCACAAGCCGGGCGGTGGTGGTGCACGCCTCTAATCCCAGCTTGGGAGGCAGAGGCAGGCGGATCTCTGTGAGTTCGAGACCAGCCTGGTCTACAAGAGCTAGTTCCAGGACAGGCTCCAAAACCACAGAGAAACCCTGTCTCGAAAAACCAAAAAAAAAAAAAAAAAAAAAAAGAAAAGGAATCACAATTTTTGACATCAGGAAATCAATACACATACATTTAAACACACACACACAAATTACAATGCCATTTGTATGCACTCTTAGCTTTGGTCTTTGATCATTTATAGAACGCTGTCAGAATATACATTTTCTATTTCCTCTTGGAATTTTTGACTTATCCTCCATAATTATGCCATCATCTAGAACAGTATGGCCTTTTACAACTCTACCTGGTTGATATGATGTCATGATGCTGATAGCACTATTACAATACCTGTTTTGGGTACCAGTTGTATGAGATGGTTCCAACTTGGTTAGCTGAAATGGTGTACATTTTTACAATGTTCTGGCCAGACCTCCAAATAGAAATCTCAGAAAAACCCTACCAAATACTCAGAGACTATTTGCAATTATACCAGACAGTAATCTGGAACTTAATCATCATTTTACTTTCACAGGATTCCATAGAAAGAACATCACCCCAATGACAGCTGGAAGTAATTCTAGAAGACAAAGTCCCCTCTCCTAACAAAGTTTGTCCTCAGGGTTAGGGACATAATTTAGGGGTTGATTATGATTGGTACAGGGTTGGGTGTTGGGGGGAAATTTTATAGGCTCAGGGATCTCTTTGAAAAAAAGGGAAAATTTGATGGGATAATAGATTAGTATGAGCTTACTCACACTCATAATAATAGTGAGTAATAGAGTGAACACTTGCGAGTGATTATTTATAGGTAATTTCATTAGTATAGATTTTTATATATTGATGCAAAGTTAAATTATATTGAATATTGTGTGCATGCATCCTTCTACCTCTGCTTAAAATACTTTTATATATTGATATATATTTATCATATTGCAATGTACATTTCTACCTCTGATCAACATACTTATACATTGTTTACATTTTGAGGTCATTGTCCTCACTTGTTGCACATTTGTTTATTGTTTAATATTCTCATATAAAGTCTTAGTCTTTAAGCTATATAGGTATTAAGAATTATAGATCAATAGTCATCCATATTTGTCATACTTATAGTTAGACTAGTAAGGTTCTTTAGATACGTAGAGATTATATTCTGCATAGATAGGTAATCTTCAACCACTGGAAAGAACTGTAGAATATGGCATTTAAATAACTTAGAATTCTGTTGACGTGAGACACAATTGCTCCTGGCAGCACTGATCTATTCCCGACAGAATGTTGAGCACTGAAGACACTGAACTTGGAGCTTGTTTTCTTCTTGGCAAAACTGGCCTTTGGCAAAGAAATGCCCATGCTTCTGCCACTGACAAGACACATGGTATTCGGAAATGGATAAACGGGACTGTCAAATCTTGCCAAGACAGGGTAAGATGGTTTTGAAAAATTTCCTGCCTCTGAAAATGGTCTGTCAGTTATTCTATGCCTTAGCCAAAGTTGGTTGCTTCAATATTGCAAATGAGATTTTGGATAATTGCCCAAATAGCCACTTGTCTCTGTCATTTGTTGCACATTTTGGAAGTTGCTTGATTGCACTTCTTGCTTGCTCAAGTAATATTATTTCCCTTCTTGGATCTTTGATGGGGTTGAAGACTAGATAGTTGTAGTTACTTTCCTCTCATGACTTGGCCAAGTTATTTATTATACAAGACTTAAACTAGTTAGGATAGGATAATTATTGAATATATTTGTTCTTATTGTATATAATTTTGTATTAGGCTTAGAACTCTCTTATTTAAACAAAAGGGGTAGGTGCTGTAGAAAGTCTTCCAGCCAGTGGTTACCGGCCCACTGGGGCATGGTCTCATATACTATATATGCCGACGTAGGGCATTGTGTCCAGCCTCTTTTCCAGCCTCTCTTTTCTGGTTGCAGGATTCAGTTTCTGATCTCCATTCAAGCAGGGGATTCTGATTTGTGAATCTACCCCTAAATAAATAACCATCTATTTCTCAATTCTGAGCTAGTATGGGATTTCTTTTAAGCATCCTTCCACTGGAGCCTTTTATCGTAGTGTATTAGAAAAAGAGAAACAGACATTTGGAGGACTATTAGACACTGACTCTAAAGTTCCACTAATTTTCAATGTATCCCTGTAGCCTTGCAGTCAGAAAAGAAGGCACTTATGAAAGTCAAGTAACTGGGACTTGAGAGTGGCTAAGAGCACCGTATACTCTTCCTGAGGACTGAGGTTCAATTCCCAGCATCCGCATGGCAGCTCACAACTGTTTGAACCCCAGTTATGGAGAATCTGGCACTCTCACACAAACATACAGGAAGGCAAAATACCAATGTACATTTAAAATGAAATAAATCTTAAAAATAAAAGAAAGTCAAACAATAAATTAACTTCTGGTTTGCAGTGAGCCTGTGGGTCAACAAACCCAACCTTGTGATTTCCCCAGTTTAATATCACACAATTAAAATAATCATAGCTGGTTCACTGACCTGATGAGTGAGGGCTATTATAGTTCTTCCATATTCCAAATAAAAGTCACTAATTGTCTACAAAAATAGCAAAACAAAGCCAACATATCATCCCTAGAAGTGCTAAGATTGGTGTCCCCCCATTGAGGAATATGAATGGCAGCATCCCCCAATGCTTCATTTGACTCAGTTCCAGTCACCGTGTGAACCCAGGTGTTTTAAGATTAAACATAGGCATCTAATGGGTTATTATAGTTTCGACTTCGTAATTGTCTTTGCCACTGCTCTATCACTTTGAAGAGACACCATAACAATGGCAACTTTTATAAAAGAAAGCATTTAACTGGGGCTTGCTTACAGTTTCAGAGGGAGTTCATTTTCATCCTGGCAAGAGAGCATGGCAACAGAGCAGGACCTGAGAGCTACATCCTGACCCTCAGGCAGAAACAAAGATTGTTGTGAAGAGACAGCATGACCACAGCATCTCCTAGAAAGAAAACATTACTTGAAGGTGGTTAATTTACAGTTTCAGAGGTCCCATCCATTATGGTCATGACAGGGAGCATGCAGGCAGGCATGTACTGGAGCTGAGGGTGCTACATCTCGCAGACAACAGGAAGTCGACTGACTGTCATGTGCAATGAAGCTTGAGAAAAAGACCTCTGAATGCTCCCCTATGGATCTTCTTTTAAAGGATCAGGTCTCCTTGCTGGCCAGGGAGCTCGCAGACAAAAGACCTACCTTGCTGCAGGTATAGGGGGTTGAGGAATGTCTGTGCTCCGTCTCCCAGGCTGCTGCCGCGAATCGGGAACTCACTCACCCCACTGATGGATCTTCTGGTACCAAGATCAGGTCTCCTTGTTGTCCAGGTAGCTCGCAGAGATACCCTATCATATTACAAAAGCATTTGTTCAACTATGTTCATAGCAGCATTATTTGTAATAGCCAGAACCTGGAAACAACCTAGATGCCCTTCAATAGAAGAATGGATGAAGAAAGTGTGGAATATATACATATTAGAGTACTACTCAGTGGTAAAAAACAATGACATCTTGAATTTTGCATGCAAATGAATGGAAATAGAAAACACTATCCTGAGTGAGGTAACTCAAACCCAAAAAGATGAACTTGGGATGTGCTCATTCATAATTGGTTTCTAGCCATAAATAAAGGACATTGATCCTATAATTCGTGATCCTAGAGAAGCTAAATAAGAAGGTGAACCCAAAGAAAAACATATAGTTATCCTCCTGGATATTGGAAGTAGACAAGATTGCCAGGCAAAAATTGGGAACTTGGGGGTGGGGTGGGAATGGGATAAGGGGAAATGGGGAGAAAGAAGTGAGAAGGGGAGGATGGGGAGAGCTTGGGGGAATCAGATGGTTGGGATGAAGGAAGGGTGGATATGGGAGCAGGGAAGTAGATATCTTAATTAAGGGAGCCATTTTAGGGTTGGCAAGAGACTTGACTCTAGAGGGGTTACCAGGTGTCCAGGGAGATGTCCCCAGCTAGTTCCTTGGGCAGCTGAGGAGAAAGAACCTGAAATGGCCCTATCCTATAGCCATACTGATGAATATCAGGCATATCACCATAGAACCTTCATCTGGCAATGGATGGAGATAGAGACAAAGACCCACATTGGAGCATGGGACTGAGCTCCCAAGGTCCAAATGAGGAGCAGAAGGAGGGAGAACATGAGCAAGGAAGTCAGGACCGCGAGGGGTGCACTCACCCACTGAGACGGTGGGGCTGATCTATTGGGAGTTCACCAAGGCCAGCTGGACTGGGTCTGAAAAAGCATGGGATAAAACCGGACTCTCTGAACATGGCGGACAATGAGGGCCTGATGAGAAGCCAAGGACAATGGCACTGGGTTTTGATCTTACTGTATGTACTGGCTTTGTGGGAGCCTAGCCTGTTTGGATACTCACCTTCCTGGACCTGGATGGAGGGGGGAGGACCTTGGACTTCCCACAGGGCAGGGAACCCTGACTGCTCTTTGGACTGGAGAGGGAGGGGGAGAGGAGTGGGGGGAGGGAAATGGGAGGTGGGGAGGAGGCAGAAATTTTTTCAATAAAAAAATAAAAAAGTAAAAGCAACAAGTGAAAAAAAAAGAAAAGAAAAAGACCTCAAAGTCTCCCCCTCACAGTGATACACTTTCTCTAACAAGGCCACACCTCCTAATAGTGCCTCTCCCTTGGGGGGGGCATTCTCTTTCAAACCACCACAACAGTGCTATCAAGTCTATGGTAATGGTAATGAAGCTATTGACACCCCCTAAGGACTGGAAGAAGTAATAGTGAAGAGACCCCTCCCAATATTCCCCATTACCCAACTTCAAACAATCTTAAGAGGTACAAGACAACATAAGAAGTGGAAGGTTGATTGAAATTGGAACTTGGTGCAGCTTCCATGAGAGCACCATCCATGATGGCGTAGGGTTTAATACCGATGAAAGTGTTTGGGACCACGCACACTCCTACAAGAAACACCTCACCCATAATATTCTCTAAGAAAGCCCAATAAACACACTGATCTCATCAAGTTGTATTTTGGTGAAATTGTACTTTGGACTGTCATTGGTGCTTACCTGGGGATTAAAATTCATTCATTCCCCCTGGGCTGCTTCCTAGGGCCATGTTTGGGTCCCTGGTCCTGCAGTGGCTAAGGTCTAGTGTGATATTCATAATGCCTGCTACCACTAAGGGCTCTGCAGATGCCCAAGATCTGTGCCACCTGAGACCATGTTGGAGCCTGAGAGCCATGTTGCTACTGGAACCATAGTGATATGGGTGGCCTTTGCTGCCACCTGAGTCCACAATGATGTCTGGGCCTGAGCTGCTACACAGGTCCATGTCTGGGTCCTGTTCCTGCTGCAGCTGGGGTCTGTGATGATGTCCACAGCCAATGTCAGCACAGGGATCACAGGAACTAGGCATGTGGAAATTGGAGGGCTACACTGAGCCAGCTCCTCCTTTCACTGGCCCTGGGTTAGCTGGCTCTGCCTCTGACTGGATACTGCAGAAAGAGAGCTGCCTCCATCACACACACACACACACACACACACACACACACAAACACACACTTGGAAAAGATGGCCCCAACCCTCAACACAGGTGTGCAACTCACCAGGGCAGCACACTAGAGCTGTTGTTGGGGACACGGTGTGCAGATCATGAGGGTATGAGAGCAGGAGAGCTTATCCTGCCCCCGCCCCCAGCCTTGTCTGCCATGTGGGGGCATGGATGAGAGAAAGATGTCCTCCCCATCTCACCCATTACAACCTGTGCAGGTGATAGAGTTGACCCCGGGGTCACAAGACTGAGAGAGTTAACCCTGACCTTCACCAGTTGCATCACACAAGAGAGCAGGCTCTGCACCCACCTCCGGGGAGCACACTAGAGCTGACCCTGTTCTCTAACAGGGGCACAGGTGAACCAGCCCTGAGGGTGTGAGAACAGGAGAGTTGACCCTGGCCCCTCTCCCTTGTGTGCCCCCTGGGGTACAGGGCCCTGCACCTTGTCTGGGAAAAACAGTAGAGCATTTGAGTATGATTGTGGTGTGAGTGTGGGTGACCAAGATCTAAAGACCTGAGAGCAGAACAACTGACCCTTCCTTGCTGCAGACTGTGGTGGGTGAGCTAGCCTAGCCAAGACCATGCTGGAGAGCCCACCTAAGTAGTGACAATGAGGGGAACCTGAGGAGCTGATGAATCCTCTTACCACCAGGCCCAGAAGCAGGGTTATGAACTGACCCACTTCAGCATCCACCCCATCTGTATGAACTGTTGGAGCATGTGAAGGAGATAAACCTACAGCTCCAAAACAACAGGACATCCAGGAGCCCCCATAAGAGTCCATTATCAGTCGTGTAACAGGAGCCAAAGAGCTTAAACCAGACCAAAGGCTTATGGCAATGAACACTTGCAAGTAAAGATGAAGGGACTAAAGAGTAATCTGTGTGACTCAACAGGCGACACTTCAGCTTCCAAGACAGTATTCTCTCTCTCTCTCTCTCTCTCTCTCTCTCTCTCTCTCTCTCTCTCTCTCTCTCTCTCTCTCTCTCTCCCTCTCTCACTCACTCTCACTCTCTCTCTCTCATTTCATTTTTGTTTTATTTCTTTGGTTTGCCTGCTTTTTTTCTTTTAAATTTGGTTTTGTTTTGAGGGGACATTGCAAGGTCAGAGGGCAGATGTGAGGGGATATGAGAGGGATGAAAAAAAAGAAAGAAAGAAATTTGTGTTTTTCCAGGAAAAGATAATGTGGCAGGAAACTTCATAGAAATTGATAGAGGAGCAGTAACTTTTTAGGATTTGTTTATTGCTCACATGAGTTGGTAATATCTTGCAAGACTGGAGCAAGTTTCTCCAGAAGCTCAAGTGTGCTCTGAATCACTGCCCACTGTTGCTCTAATAGTCAAGATTCCCAGATCCAAAAATCAAAAGTAGAAAAGGAACCAGAGAATAAGAGCACCATGGTTGAAAAGGTGTGAGAGAGTTCCCAATACTCTGAGTATTCGGTGGAGACTTCTCACATGGTGGATGACTAAAAACAGGGCAGACTAGAGAGTTCATGGTTACCATGCATCTAACTATGGATGATATTCATTTCATGAGTTGAAAGTTCCAGTGGAAAGAACTTGCTGGCTACGCTTTCCCAGACCAATGCTGGCTTTTCTTTTTGTTATTAGGAAGTATTTTGTGAAGATGAAAATTTGAAATGTTATGAAATATAGTGTTTCTCACCAATCTTTTCATTTACTGATTATTTTATACTTCTATGGTTTCTATGCCATTTGATGTGTTACAATAAATTTCTACAGCTAGTTTTGGTGTTCTTGGTTTCCTAGATTTAACTAGTAAGGGCTTACTTAATTTGACCATTTTGAAAATTTATCACAAGCTCCAATCATTGTCTGAACTCTTCTGTGGTTATTTTCACATTCTGAAAGGAAGGGTTTGTGCTGGCGAATTTTTTCTTCTCAACTTGACTCAAACTAGAGTCAACTGGAAAGAGAAAAAGAGAAAACTTTACAGTTATTGCTTCAGTTTCTGCTTCTGCTTCCCCCAATGTTGGACTCAATGTGATCAGGACACATAAACCAAACTTTTCCTACCAAATCGTGTTTGGTCATCACTTTATCACAGCAATAGAAAGCCAAGTAGGAGAGAAACTGGTACCAACAAGCAGGCAATTATTGTGACAGACCTGCCCGTGGTATTTGGGGGAGGATTGAAGAAGAGTTTGAAACTTTGAACTAAAAATAAATCCATCAATGTTGAACGATTAGTGAGTTATTCGGTGGGAGCCTGGAAGTTGAGTACCGAGAACAAAGCAGACGGTCTACAGGCCTGACTTGTGGAGTTTCAGAGGAAAGTAGAGACTCCATCCTTAGGTCTGTGTGTGTGATGGATTTGAATTAAGAACCTGAGGTTTGTGCTTAGCTGAGGCTGCAGAATAATCCATGATGAATAAACTACCAGTCCTGCTTAAGCAAAGTCTTTGCTTTACTGGGACAATTGATGCTGGGATCAGCTATGATTAAGAAGAGACAATATCACTGAGTTGAAATTTTTTGGGAAATGTTTCCTCAGGGTTAGCACACAGAAACTGTGGTTCAAAGACAGCCAAGGCTGCTGTTGGGTCCAAGGTGGTCACGCAAAGATGGATACAGACCAAGACCACCAAAGTCTAATAAACCAAAAGCAAACTTTAAACTAAAAAAACAAACAAACAAACAAACAAACAAACAAAAAACACTGCAGGGCACAGAAGTTTAGTTGGTGTTGTTTAGGCTGTGGCCCAAGGCTGGTTTCTGAACCCATCTTTTTATAGTAGGGGCACCAAGCATTAGGTCTGAATAAAAGAATTTTTACAATCTTGCCCTGAGCTGCAGGTCAGTCAGTGGAGACCCTAAGGGAAGGAGTGAGAGAAGAAAGGGACAATAGATACCAGGGATGGAGACAAGACAGGATTCTGATTAAGTCTCGTTTATTAGGGGAGTAAACAGGGTAGATATGGGGTAATGGAAGAAGGGAGTGGGTTCTAATGTCAATGGGTAACTAGGAAATATCATGAAATATGTTCCAGAGGAGATTACAGCGAAAGTCACTAATTGCAAGGAAATGGATGTTTTTAGCAATTAGTCAGAAAAAGGGACTGCTAGTAATATCAGAAGGTTAATAACTCAGAATAATTGGTTCTTTGCTTCTCATACACTCTCAAGGTAAAGCTCAGATACAGATTATCTTATGTTGCAATCTTCATTTTTCAGTTAAACTAGTGTTTGTGCTTAACCTATTGCCTTCCTTGGTACTTCCAGGTAGTGTTTACTGAAGCCCTGTGCCTTCCCTTTGATGCTGCCATTTCACATAGCAGGGATAATGCATAACCCAGAGGCCATATATCTATCTCCTAAAAGGTGACTCAGCTCATACCTGTAAGCTAGGTCTCAGTTTGCAGAGAGATGTTTTTGGCCTTGTAAATAGAGATATGGGTTGTAAAGCGAATCAGCCCACTGTTAATAGTTAATCCTCAAGCTGCTGAGAAAGCTGCTCACAGTCTGTTCTCATTCTCCTAGGCTTACAACTTTATATTTCTTTATTTCTACATTTCTATTTTTGGAATCTACGTTTCTATTATCTTATTCTTGGACTCTTCATTTCCCCCTTGGATTTGTAACTCGAATCAAATCTTTGATTCGTTTTTTTAGTAAAGTCTCTGATTTGTCCTTTTCCAGTCTGGTTCAGGGGCAGGAACAATGTATTCTTTTTTTCTGTAAGTGTTTCAAGCTGAAACCGGGCGTAGATAGTCAGGGCCCAGGAAGCTAGAAGGCTGGTCAAAGGTAAAGGGGGAATAATGGGCACTAAACAGGGAGGTCTGATTTGACAAGCTGCGTCCTTGTCCACTGGATCATTTAGCAATTCCAGGACTCATAGGTTGTAGTCAGCAGCTGATGCCTGGACGTGTCTATCAGCCAAATGGAACCCTGCTAGGACAAGCATTAAAGTTTAGGAATTTAAAGGAAAAATTACAGTTGAAACTTTCAGGGAAGGGGCAAAGTCTCAAGATAGGAGAGGGAGAAAAACATCCTTAGGAACAGACAGGTCAGGAATTTTAGGTTGTACTTATCTGGAGTCCTTTTGATCTGTGAGAAGTGGATGATTTAAGTCTCAGGACTTCTTTGTTTCTCTGAAGCTTGTATGAATTTTTAAGTTTATGAAAAGATATGTTTTAGACATATTAACATTCCCCTGTGTATAATCTGTACTGATATTTACATTGCAGAAATGGCAGTATACTCATATCAGAAATGAATCTGGCTGAAAACGTTAACTTTTTTATCCAGAAAGCTGTGCCAGATGTTTTCTGCACAATGAAAAGCCTCTTTGAGTACTCTGCAGAATTCTGTCAATTAATGTTAAGACTATGGAATTTTGGAGTCCTAAATATAACAACAGCATAATGAGAGAAATCTGAAACATGCTTTTTTAAACATCTCTAATCAGTTTTTATCAACATTTAAGCCTTTTGATACTCAGACCTTCATAACTTGCATTTGCCCATCTCAAGTAATTTTTTGTAACCCTGAAACATCCTTATTTACATGCCTTAAGTCACTTTCCTTTGCACATCTTAAAATGCTTTCTTAGACCCTCAAACTCTTTTAGGTCCTCACATCTTAAGCTTTGCATCATAAAACAACTTTTATTTACTTTACCAGCAAGAATACAGTGGCTGACCACTGAGAGCAGTCACTATAAAGTTCCTTTAAACAAAGGAATGGTAAGAAGTTACACTGAAATCTGTTTTGTGAGTTTAACTCTCTCTCTCTCTCTCTGTGTGTGTGTGTCTCTGTTTTGTCTCTCTGTGTCTCTCTTTCTTTCTGTCTCTCTTTGTCTCTCTGTTTCTCTTTGTGTGTCTTTCTATCTCTCTGGTTTTGTCTCTTTCTATGTTTCTCTGTCTTTCTCTTTGTGCCTTTCTGTATCTCTCTCTCTCTCTCTCTCTCTCTGTGCGTGTGTGTGTCTCTGTTTTGTCTCTCTGTGTCTCTCTATCTCTCTTTCTTTCTGTCTCTCTTTGTCTCTCTGTTTCTCTTTGTGTGTCTTTCTATCTCTCTGGTTTTGTCTCTTTCTATGTTTCTCTGTCTCTCTCTTTGTGCCTTTCTGTATCTCTCTCTCTCTCTCTCTCTCTCTCTCTCTGAGTCTAGTAGCAAGGTGAACTGTGTCTAGACTTTGTATTGGCTCTAAGAGAATGAGACCTGTGACCTGAATCTTACAGAGAGCTGAGAAGGCAGCTGAAGCCTTGGCTGCTGCTTTTAAGCTGGCAAAGCTATTAGTTGTCAAACAGCATCAGAGTTCTGAGAGGAATACATTTTATCTGAGGTATCGATTTTTTAAAAAAATGACAGAGACTTACTTGCTGTCTACCTAGACAGCTACCCTGGGGTCTTCCATGGTTGTTGAGGGCAGGTGATAGGGCATCATCCATTTTCAGGTTGGAAAGGTCCCAGAAGATCCCATAGGCTTCTGTGGAGTAAGGACTCATGGGTGGACCGGCCTACCTTTTGCCCTAGGCAACCCCAGGCGGTCAGTTTCCCAGTGTCCTGTTTTCTCCATCATCTGAAGAGAGTCCTTGCTGTATTTGATGTGAAAGGCAGGTTTGCTCAATGGCTAGTGTTGCCACTTTTTGAGCCAATTTTGAGTAGATATCTTCTGTGCCCATCTGCCTTCTTTGGAGGAAGTAGAGGAGCTGTGTGGAGCTGCATGTCTCTCTATTACAGAAAATTTTGTAGTAAAACATTTAAATTCCATTTTCTGCAGATCTCTGAGCATTTGAAGACTATCTATCCATTAGCTATATCTGAGCAGACAACCCTCGCCACCAGCTATTTTCCCTAAGCACACAGGGAACTAAGTAAGGCTCATCTTTGTAATTAATCATATTAGTACTTAGCATGACTATGACCAACGGCTTGTCATTTATAAGTTGACTCTTTAACTTGTATTTCTTAACAGTCTATAACATGTTAGCAGCTTTTATAAGACTATGACTTTACATTACATTCCTGTCAAATTTAGTCAAGAATAATGATTTTGAATTGAAGCTTTTTAAGTATCAAAATAAAACCTTTTAATCATAGATGATGAGTTTAGTAAAGAAATTATGATAACCATTCTTTGGGTAATAGCAGAACAAGTTTATACCACATTGAGACTGTCTCCTGAGAAGGCAATGAAAAGCAATTATATCAGACTCAATAACTAGAACATTTAGAGGTAAATTTTAAGCAGTCAATAAGGGCTGCAGCCAGTACACATTGAACATGGTTAACGTATACATTTAGAAATAAACAGTCAGTGGCCGTATTTACGCATTTAAACCAGACAAGACTTTTCTTACTTTCTCTAGCTGAATTTCTAGGTAGGGGAGGACTGCAGACCACTTGTACTTTCCTGATGGGTCTGCTCATGCAGCTGCTCCGTTGTGTCGCTTTGAAGCATGTGTCATTTTGTGCAACCAAAACCAATTATCATCAGGGAGAAGCAGCTGATGGTTGCCATCCTTGCTTCTGTCCTCCTGGCTCCTCCTTGGCATTTAGGCCTGAGACTGCAGTACCTGTGTCGGGGGAGCGATCCTCTCCCGGGCTGCCAGCAGGGCTAGCACAGATCTACTGTTAGATTCCTGAA
The DNA here is from genome assembly GCF_950005125.1 of Chionomys nivalis. NCBI lineage: Eukaryota > Metazoa > Chordata > Mammalia > Rodentia > Cricetidae > Chionomys > Chionomys nivalis. The sequence continues at coordinate 198,573,214 of NC_080086.1, forward strand.
ATCCTGGGAGTGGGAGAATGGGATCCGAAAGGGCCTGAGGCTCAGAGGAACTTCTGGGTATAAGAACCAATAATCCTTCAAGTCTCATTGTAGGGCTTTGTCAAAGAAAGTTGAGAAATTTTTGAATCCTTGTGGCGGGTGAGTCCAGGTGAGCTGACCACTGAAGTCCCAGGCTTGGCCATGCCATTTGAAGGCAAAAAGCGGCTGACTCTTGGCTAACCCTCAGAGTTAGGTTGAAGAAGGCATCCTTAAGATCTAGAACTGAATACACTTGAAGCTCTGGAGAGAGGTAGTTTAGGAGATTATAGGTATTGGAAACTGTAGCATGAATGTCTTTAACCCATTTGTTGATCTTCCTAAGATCTTGCATGGGTTTATAGTCACTGGTCCCTGGGTTTTTAACTGGCAGAAGTGGGATGTTCTATGGAGACTATTAAGGCACCAGGATACCATGCTCCAGGAACTGATTAATATATTTAGTAATGCCCAACTTGACCTCTGGGGTCATGGGGATCTGTCTCACCCTCACCTGTTGGACATTGGCTTTTAAGGTGACTACAACTGGGGGCTCCTGAATTGCTAGTCCTGGTGGATTAGTTTCGCTCACACTCCTGGGATGGAGCGCTGGAGTTTGGCCATTAGAGGAGATACCTCTAAAGTGAGAGTCTGTTAGAAGAGCCTGTATTCTTTCAGATCTAGGCATAAGGCATAGACTTTAGGCTGTGGGGAGATCGTCACCCCCTTCCCAGTGAAATGAATTTGGGCTTTTATCTTAGCCAATAAGTCTTTTCCCAGGAGTGGGTAAGGGCATTCAGGGAAAACTATGAAGGAATGTATAATTTTCATTCTTCCCAATCCTGTGGTCTGTTTTGTGGTCCATGGTTGTAGAGCTGAACGGGAAGCCCCTTGAACCCAGGTTTGTTTGTCTGACAGAGGCCCCAGTGGAGATTTTAACACTGAATGGTGAACACCAGTGTCCACTAGGAAATCACCAGGTTGCCCCTCCACTTTGAGGGTTACCCAAGGCTTCAATCATCTGGACCTGCCAATTTTAGGACTTTTTTTTGTCCCTTCTTCCTTTGTGGGCATCATCCCTTGGCTATTTGGAACAGTCTGTGTTCCCTCTGCCCCTCAGGCCCCCAGCTTTTATCTACCAGAAAGACTTTTGCCAGTCCCTGAACTTGCTTATCCTCAGATGTTTCTCTGTTGTTATTGAAAGACCCTACAGACCCCCTTTCAGAACCTGCAGCTAGCATACTCCCAGGAGAACATCCCGTTTGCTTAGGAAAACAGGATATCTGTAAAATAGGACCTCTATACAACAGGATATCTGTAAAATAGGACATCTATACAACAGGATATCTGTAAAATAGAATATCTGCAAAGCAGGATATCTGTAAAATAGGACATCTATGCAACAGGATATCTGTAAAATAGAATATCTGCAAAGCAGGATATCTGTAAAATAGAATATCTGCAAAGCAGGATATCTGTAAAATAGGACATCTATGCAACAGGATATCTGTAAAATATGATATCTACAAAACAGGATATCTGTAGAAAAGGAACAGGATATCTGTTGCCAGACATCTGTGCTGGGAGAGGAAAAACCACTTATGCTCCCTTGCCTCATTCCAACTGACCAATGACCACGCATCTGCTTCTGTAAACCTGCTTTTGCCGCCCTCTTTCCTATAAAAAGACCTTCTCCCAGTCTGCGGGCCCGCAAGTCCTCCGAAGAGACTTTGTCACCCGCAGGTACCTGTGTATACTCAATAAACCTCTTGCTGATTGCAGCCTGTGGTCTCGGACTGTTCCTGGGATCCCGGGGTCTTCTCCTGAGGGAAGGTCTTCTCCAGGGTCTTTCAGTTATAAACCTTAGTGGCTATAGCAATCAATTTAGTCAGAATTTTACCTTCAAGTTCTTTGAGTGGCTGAAGCTTCCACTTAGTATCTGGGGCTGCTCAGTTGATGAAAGTCAGGTTGACTGCCATTTGTCTAAAGCCTAGGAGGCTTAGACAGATCGGTGGGCAGTCTAGCAGGTGCTCAGAGATCATCTCGTTAATTGTAACACCTGCATCTGTGTTACCCTCTCGGTACAGTTCGCATGCCACTGCACCATACGTGAGCTGGTCAAGGGCCTGGAGAATAGAACACACAAGAGACCTGGGTCATTCGAAAGGAGATCAGCCGAATGCCCTTTATTCAAACTTAGGGAAAACCTTAAATACCTAGCTGCTGCACAATGGAATACCCCCCAGGCAAGCGGGAAATTATCATGCCCAAGTTAGAGTAAATGCCCTATAGCTAATCACCAGGCAGGGCAGAGGGAGCACAGGACAAATAGGTTGTTTTAGCTGACTAACCAGAAACTGTCCTCAAGATGAACCCCAGGAGCAGGGGCAGACTCATGGGCCCTACAGTTAATGAGTGTCTCATCATTAGTGGATCAACCATCTCATCCTGGAACCTGCTTACAGCATTTTCATTGAATTTTATTTTTCTTCAGTGGTGAACATTATCTGGAGCAGTTGCTGGCAAACTCCCCCAGGTTAGGGAATGTGTAAACAGGACAGTATCTAGGAGATCTGTTAGTACTTGGGGTTTCTCAGTAAAGGAAGGACCCAAAACAAACAAATCACCTCAGCTGAGGCCTGCCCACCGGTCTGGCCGCTACTGGGAATCGAACCCCTCGCACAAGCTTGTGGCTTAACAGGAATCTGAAAAACGACAAAAATAAGTACAAAGGGAAATGGGTTCCCCCAAAACCCTATATAGCATAGACAAGAAAAGGGACTCACTGGGCTGGAGAGATGGCTCAGAGGTTAAGAACACTGTCTGTTCTTCCAGAATTCCTGAGTTCAATTCCCAGTAACCACATGGTAGCTCACAACCATCTGTCATGAGATCTGGAGCCCTCGTCTGTCATGCAGGCAGAACATTTTAAAGAAAATCTTAAAAAAAAAAAAAAAAGAAAGAAAGAAAGAGACTCACCAAAACGCAGCCGCTGTATCCCAGAAGCCAGTTTAAGCGTGGCGTGGAGAACTCAGATTGTAGACTAGGGGGCTTTCAATACATGGTCTAGAACCTATCTTGGTGACCTCCAAGATGTTAGGTATATTTCCTAATGCGAGCTCTCTGCCAACGGCAAATTCCCAATCAAGCCAAATAAAAACAAGTTAAAATATCCAGGTTTGATGGGAATCCTGCTCTCTTGGAAGGCCGTGGGGGCACGGGGATACACACAATGACCAAGTGTTCCTCTTTTGGGAGTTCATTTAAATACTCTGTGGGAGTAAGATCTGGCCTGCTGGGATTTGGAGACCAGACCAATAGAACTCTCAGGATAGATGCGAGGGGCTGGGGTCTATGCTCCCAACTTAACACAGCCATGTTCTTAGAGTCAGAACTTTGGTATATGGAGTTGGGGAAGGTAGAACTCAACCCATAAATGTGGTGCTCAGCTCATACCAAGATCATATTTTTTCCTGAATTTTTTTTTTTTTTTTTTTTGTATTTGTGTTCTCTTGAATTGCTTTAGCTCTTTTGACTTAAAAATACACCTGGTGAATAATTGCTATCAATGGCTCTCATTTGCTGATACTTTTTTTATAATGTGTTTATTTGTTTGATTGTTTACCGTAGCACTGGGAACTAAGCCCAGAGCCTCATTAATGCTAAGTAAGTGTTTTACCACTGCACCACACTCGCCAGCCCTAGGAAGAACTCCCTCCTCTTCGAGACTGAGTGCTAAAACAAAACTGAAACTTCTTCCTCATTCTGATGCTGCTCTGGAGTCCGCAGGGCCAGGGCTTGGAAGGCAGAGAACTTTGCAGCTGAATGCCTCAGGGTTTGGTTTTGTTTTTGAATAGGATCCTTAGAATTGTATTTGAAGAAAAATAAGAAGACACAGCTTAAAGTGACTCATTTCAAGCTTCTGGAATAAAAAAGTTTTCAGGGAAATTCTGGTAAGTATATGAGTTACTAACTCTTTCCTCATTTTTATACCTATGATGGGAAAGCTATTTCTTAAAGTTCTAGCTATACTGTGTGTGTGTGTGTGTGTGTGTGTGTGTGTGTGTGTGTGTGTGTGTGTGTGTCTGGCTGACACTAACTTTTCAGTGCCTCCCTGGACGGAAATGCTCAGTGAAGTGCAATTATGAAGATGGAACTGGTCGGAGTAATGAGTGGGTTTCTCATTGTGCCAAATGGGCAGTTAAGAAACAGAGGAACAACGCAGAGGGAGTCAGGAAATTAAATAATAAACAAACAAACAAAAAGTTGTAGTGGAACCTATGGTCCAGGGTGATTATGTCAATTTCTCCATTTCCCTTCTATATAATGTAAGATGTTTTTTAGAGTTTGGTTTGTACTTCATCAAAGGTAACGACCTCCAGAGCCAGCCATTTGAACCTTCCATCCACATCTATCTCAGGCAGCTACAGAGCTGAAGAAGTGGTGGGATCTTTAGGAAAACAAAGCAACTTTGTGATCAGCTCCACTTCCGTGGACCATCAGAGAGCTGGGCTGTAGCTGCATCTGGGAAAGTTCTTTCCCTTTCAGCAAGGACCGCCTGAGGTGGAGATATGCTTGCCCTTCTTGATTAGCACCAGAGAGTGAAAACCAGAGGGCATTCTCCACATTCTCCGTGCCCAACATCCTGTAGCTGCTTTGAATAGTTAACATGGTTAATAGCAAGAATTGTATTCACTCTTAACAGGAAGCCGAGGGGTTCTAAGCAACAAAGACTTACAATTTGTTCTCAAAAGTTCAAACCAACTGTAGTAATTTAATTTTGCTTCGTTCCAACACTACACATCCAGCTGCTCTTAAAATTTGTCAAGTGCAAATAATTTTAAAGACTTTACTGAATATCAAACATTTGAATCATACATTCTGAACTGCTAGAATGTTGGGAACAAGTTGGGGAATTTTTAACATTTTAGTGTTTCTAAGGGAATTTTCAAAGACTTTAGCATATCATATTGAGGAAAGTTGTTCCCCTTAACAGGAACACATCATATTGAGAAAAGTTGTTCCCCTTAACCGTTGTTCCCCTTTAGGAAGTAGGCATGTCACCTGTCTGAGAATATGCCTATCCCTTGTGTACTTACTGGCAGACTCTGATTTTGAGTGGACTAAAGCAGAACCATTAGCAGCCACCGCCTGACAGAGGGATGGGCTGCAGAAGGAAATTCCTGATGTGCAGTGCTTTCTATAAAACTGAGTCTTGTTGAACTTTCTGTTTCTCTTTTTGGCTAAACCCAAAAAGGAAATCTGTCCCCAACCTTCTAGACAAGAGAGGGAGAGTGGGCAGTTAGAGACCCGGTGAACCTGTAGGGTAAGTCCCTGGCAGGGAGGGAGCTCAGGCAGAGGGCACTGGGGCCAGGATATTCAGGGTATAGTGACCTCCCTCTGGGACTGGGTACCCCAACAGGAAACCGAGAAAGTATATTGAGAAATCAAATACTTGTAAGAACTGCAGGAAGAAATATGCTGACTCATTGTCTTACCAACTTCCTTTTTGCATGACCAGTTGATAGAATCTGGAGGTTGTTCTACCCTAATGAGTGGAATACTGAAGAGATCCCAGATGGTTAGAGCCCATTCTAGCCAAGTACAATATTACCTGGCAAGATGAGGAAAATCCTTTGACCCACAGAGGGCTTTCAAAAATTCATATTTTCATTCTAAGATAAGAATGTATTCCATTTATTAAGTGAGTTTTTTTTTTTAAGAAACCAGTATATGACCCGGCATTATAGAAGGTGGACAAAAAGCACAAAAACATGGTTTCATGTAACACATAGAATAATGGGTAAAAGGAATTTAAAAAGGTAAGTGAAAATGTATGAAATAGTTGTTTGTGATAATTTCTCAATAAATAAAACATAAACCCAGAAAATAGGAAATACAGGAAATTGAGTCAGTAAGCCAACAGAGCCACAAGAGGGTAATATTTTATTTTTTAAAAAAAAGAAAGAAAAATGAAAAGGGCCTTAAGGAAGTATGTGTTGGGAATATTCTTAAGACAAGGTTCTCGGCCAACGCAAATAATTTCAGTCAGACCAAATTAGGTCTAATAAAAGATGCCCATGTTTAATGTAGCGCTTCTGGGTGGCCCGGAAAAGCATGGCGAGGAAAAGAGAATGGACAGGGCCAGGACGATCATGCAAAACCTGGAGACCGTGTGTTCCTGTTCTGGGCAGCAGCCTAAATAACCTGTGGGAGAGGTCCTGGCCCTTCTAGGGCAGGGATCAGTGCTTGGCAGGCTTTTCCAGGGTGGAGTCTCAACAACTCCCAGGGGAGGGGGGCTTGAAATGGAGCTTTCGGCTCCATTCTTTTTCCATTGTGCTCCCAGGATGGATACCAGGGTCTGGGCGACGCTTCCAACCCAAACACCCCAGAGTCTTTGGATATAGGGGTGTCAAGGGACTGGGGTCTCACTTTTGACCAAACGGTATGGAACCAAGAACCATGGATATCCAATGGAATGACAGGGAGAGGAAGAACCCAGCCAGCAGCTTGCACTGTCTGAAACACGAGGACCAAGCAGCTAGATCCAACTCAGATGGATAGAAAGCAACATAGCAGCAGAGGGGTAGCAGCATACCTGATCATGTGAGGCCTTACACTGTCAATCAGATGGATGCCACTGGGGAGAATGAACACAATACTGGTGTTTAGCGCTTGTAACCCAGTCCATCCAGGGGGATTTAGAAAAGTCTCTGAAAGGACTGAAAGCAACAAGAGTAAAATTTGTACAAGAGCTATAGAACTTTCCCTACAATTCAGGAGAGATCAGAGCAGGAGCTTGAACCTGAAGAAAGAGGTGACAAGTGCTGCCCCATGAAACTCACCAGCTGAAAAGTTACCTCACAATGCAAGCTTGCAAAAGGCTGCTGGTTTAAGCATGGGCAAAGGTGCCATCCAGGGAAGGAGCATTGTTTCCACTGTTCTATAAAGTGTATGTTTAAAATGTTTGGGCTAGGAGATGAAGAAGATACAGCACAAACACTTCCTAAGCCGTCATCTATCTGGTTGCATTTTAATTTACTGGGACATTAACTTTGCTGGTGTTTTGTTTGCTCATTTGTTTGTTTGTTTGGTGTAATATGTTCTCAACAAGTATATTTTTGGGAAAACTGTACAAGAACTAACTCTATCCTAAACACATATGCCACGGAACATGACTCTTCCACATCCCAGGTCAAATAGCTCCAAGAACATACATCTCAAGTTTCTAATATAAAAAAAAGTTTTCAGAAAAGCCCTGGTAAATTTCTAATCTTTAAAGGCTCATTAACCCTCTTTAACAGCTGCTTTCAAAAGCCAATTTATAGAGTCAGTTGCAACCCCAGCATCTGGGAGACAGAGGCAGGACAATCAGGAGTTTTAAGGCAATGTCAGCTACATAGTGTGTCAGAGGCCCATCATGAGACCCCATCTCACATCAAACAAACAAAACCCTAAGTCTTAAAACTAAAGCATATCTTTAAAAATGTATATGTTTCCTTTTAAAAATGCTGGTGGGTCCCGAGCAGCTGGCGGTGGGTCCCTGGAGAGGATCTAGCGGTAGGGCTTAAAAATGCTGCAAGATCCCCAGGCGGTTCCTGAGCGTTGGCTCGTCCTGGGCGGGCTGGTCTACCATGCGGCTAGTGGCTGGGCAGGTTTGGGTGGGTGCATGAGTGGGAGACACATGGACAGACACATTGTATGGACTAGAACTAAATATTTATTACTTAGAGGAAAGACAGAGTGTGGGGGAAGAAGAAGAGAAGAAAGAGACAAAGAAGGGGGAAAGGTGGGAGACACACACACGCCAAGAGGGGACAGACAGAATCCAAGATGGCAGGGGGGGTGAAGGGCAGGGGTCTCTGGGATTGGGCGTGGCCTGCCTCTTAAAGAGACGAAAACCATAATGCTTCCAAATGCATATGCTATTTCTTATTAAATATTCTAGAAGAAAAGAGAAGTATCACTTCTTTCATGCATGTACTATTAGATGGGGCTGGTGCTAACTGCAGTAGCCTGGGGAGTGAGCATACTCACAGGTCAAGAATCTAAGCCTGCTAACCAACTACAAACTACACACTACAAAAAATGACAGCATAGAATAGCATGTCAAATGTTACATATAGTCAAAGAGAAACTTGCAAAGTTGAATCACTATTTCAGCCAAGTCTTTCTTTTGCAGCCAGCATGTAGTGACTATGTTAAAAAACAAAACAAAACAAAACAAAACAAACAAAAAAACAGCACATTGCTGTAATTTACCCTTCAGGAAAATGAATCCAATTGTTCTGTGGTTTCATTTCCTCCAAGTGTAAGAGCCGGTTGTGTCTTGTTGGGCTCCAGCCTGGGTAAGGGAGGAAGGCCTGGGTTGCTGCTCAGACCCAGATACCTTCAAGTCAGCAACCACAACATTCTTCTCTCACTCTTTTGAACCCCACAAATAACAAAGTAAAAGTTCTTTTGGAACAGATTGTAGAATTAAGTGCTAATAAAAAAACTGAATCCCAGAATTGCTCGGTCTGTCTAAGGATATGGCTGAAGATTCTCCAAGCGATTCCAACATCCCCTAGGATCCCACAGTATACCCCAGCATCCCTCCCCGATGTGAACACAGGTTTCCTGTGCATTTCCTCTGAGGAAGGTGAAGGAAAACAAAGCTGGTTTTCCTCCTATTTTCCCCTTTTACGAGATAACTTGGCTCGCAAGAGACCTATTGTAACCATCACATGGTTTTCCTGATCACATTCCTTTCCTTACAATCACACAAGGAGCTTTCTGCTCAATATCAAAGGCCTGCATGTCTAAAATTCACTTACAGTCCAGGATTTAAAGTTGAAATCATAAAAGAGCCATTGACAACAAAATCATTGTCAACCTAAACTAAATATATAGGTTCTGATTTCATGGACATAGAAATGGTTCTTCAGACTAGCAGAGGGCAGTTTACATTCCTGGTGAGAGTAGGAGGCTTATGTCTGACTTCTCCTTAAAGTAACTGATGACATCATTCAAGGGAATTTGTTGCTGAATAAAGACCTCCTTTAGAAAAACTGACAGTACAGTCAATACTACAAATCAAAAGTGTGTGTTGGAGTGGGAGTGTCAGTCATGTAAATTCTGTTCCTAATTTACACTGTGTAAGCTCAGAAGCAACTCTGAGGGACATACACATAATATAAAAATTACATATGCCATCAAAATATATGTATTTTATATATATATATCATCAAATTACAATATTTTCTCACGAACTATACTCCAGAGTAACATACACACACACAGGCGCGCGCACACACACACACATGATGTTTTAAGTAAGGTTATAACTATGGGTTGGACTATATTTCTAACTGTCTTTGTCTATG